>NW_005054315.1:8204187-8241623 GCF_000277835.1 Geospiza fortis
CTCTAAATATTTTAATGCATATTTAGGTTTTTTCCCCTCCACATTATAATGAACTCTTTCAAAACTGATAGCTGGTAGATTCATGTGCTTAACCATAGGTTTCATTCCATATATAGAGCAAGAACTTCACTGAAGATAGAGAATGCCAGTGGCATGAATATTTAATAACTGCACTTTTAAAGTTTTTTCATCCTTTCTCTCTCTGGGATTGCCAAACCCATCTGTCTGGCCTCTAAACCTGTTTACAGGTATCTAAATTTAAAAATAAAAAAAATCCTTAGTTGCAGTTTCAGAATTTTGCGATGAAAGTGGGGAATACTCACCTTATTTGTGAACTGCAAAATAAATAGAATGGATTTCTTTTTGTTTTTCCCTTTTGTGTTTCTGGTGATGTGCAGTATATTGTATTTCAGTTCACTTAGTGGGAGTTTCAGGCCAGACACACAATGGTGTAAATTGGTAGAGCTACATTGACTTCCATGGAATTAGACCAGTTGGCTGATGGTAGCTGTGGATGTGGCCATCAGAAATCATGAAGTTCATATATTAGCTATAGCTGCCATGTGTGGAAGCTATTATTTAGGTTAATTGAGTTAATTAAAATAAATATTTTTGTTTAAAGCAAAACAGTTTATGTTTTAATAAGATAACAGACATATTTTACGCATCCTTTTCTTTGCTGGATTTTCTTCCCTACAGATAATGATCTTTCAATCTCTGTTCCATAAATATGCATGTCATGTTCAGGTTTCTATTCAATGCATGCATGAGTAAGTACCACTGAATTTGATTAACTTCATTAACGATAAATAATGAAGAACACTATTTTAACTATTTTAGGACAAACAGTCACCTGGATAATGTTACTTGCTTGAGTAACCTTCTTCATCCTAATGGGATTGCACACAAGGGTAAAGTTACTCAGATATGTATGTGTAGGTTCAGTCTTTTATTATGTAGCAACCTTTAGAGCTTTTACTATCTGGCAAGCAATCATTTATATCCTTTTTAAAAAATATTTATGGCTTCCTTGACTAATTGCTTCGTACATGACTTAGAGCCTTTTGCATTGGTATCATTTGTTAAAACATACCCAGAAGCAGGCAGAGCGGAATCATTTTTCAACTTTTTAGTGTCATTTTTATAGACAAATAACACTTGTAAATGATGGATAATAGCCAGCAGAATGCTGTGTTGTATAAAATGAGCATGAGTTATATTTGCTGGGAGATAGAAGGTTAACTTGGCTATGAACTAATTGAGGAGCCTCATGGTAAATGCAAAGTGGTGTGTGCACACTATAAACAAGACCTGAGATAGCTAAAAGGAGGATTTAGGTTAATTCAGTATTTAATTTTTTTTTTTTGCATACTACCTGGTGTTTTCTTAAAAAAATAAACCTCAAAAGCCATATTGAGTCCTAACAAGCTTGTAGAAAGTCCAGGAGACACAGACAGCATGCTTAAAAAGATGAGACGTTAACCTGTCAGAGTATTGCGGGTGGATCTTGTGCTCCTTCAAGTCCGGCACAGGCATGGTCACTTCCATTTGCAGTTTTGACTTGAACATTTGTTTCTTGTCTCATAAAATACTGCTTACTTGGCCAGTATTTGAAAAAGTCATTACATTTTTTTGTGTTCTGCAGTTCATAGTTTACACTTACGCTGTATTTTATGGCAGAATTCAAAATAACTGCCTTTTCTTTACCCGAGAAATATATGCAGTTGCATATTACAAATGTGTGCAACTGAATAACTTTTTTATAGGAGAGCACTTGACAGATGCCAGTTAACGTCAAGGGATACAAATGCTCAGTGCCAAGTGATGGCAGGATATACAAATCAACCTGGTACCAGATTTTTTTTTTTCTGCATAAACAGCACAAGGCTGTGACCTAAATGGACCCTGTGCAAATGTTTAACTTGATGCACAGGAGGAGTTGCAGTGATTTAAATGGAATTATTCAAGTATTTTAAACGTGTGTGCTTATGCGCTCACAAAATGGGAGTTACATGAAGTAAAATCAGAGTTTGAGCTGTCAGGTTCTGTAGAGCCTTGTGTAAATGTTCTTTCACTCACCTTAAAATTCCAAATAGGATCAATTTATTTCTTATTAGAGGGACTGGATCCAATTTGTCAGTGCTACCTGTCACTTTCGGGGACATTGCTGCAGAGCAGATGTGGCCAACCTTTCATCTGTTCACTGATTAGATACTCTTCAGTTGCTTTTGGGGTTTTTTTTTTGCACCTCGTTACTGGCAGGCTGCTTGCCTGCCTCATTGCTTTGGCTTGTTTGGCTATGAGAGCTGAGAAAGCTGTAGACCATCCAGACTGTTCTGGTGGTCTGTCTCAGGGGTGGTCAGCATCTCCTGCCCGGTACAATCAGATCAAACACGCCTCCAGCATGGCCAGAACAAAGGCATTGTTCTTGCTGGGCACCCCGTGCCAGCTCCTGAGCAGCTCAGCTTTTAGGTGGGGATCATGGGGTGATGGGGTCAGCCCTGTGCCCGCTCTGCCTGGGGGGAGAGAAGCCAGGGAGAGTCCTCCTGCTCCCACCCTGGCTGCAGGGCAGGCACCACTTCTGTGAACTCAGTTGTCACCAGCCTTCCCTCAGGGACTCCAAGTGTTCTCTGAAGCCCAGCTCAAACAGGGAGTTTGGGATGACCTTTTAAATTTGTGTTCCCTGAGGTTTTTCCCGTACTTGAGTAGGGACTAGTTTGCCCTTGTGGGTCATTGTAAATACTTAACATTATATTTACTCATCCTGTCTTTAATTCTTGCAATGGTTTCAATTTGACTTTTAAATAAATATTTAGGGTGGGGATAGAAATTAAACAGTTGAACTCTTGCCAGCATCCCTTTTTTGTCCTTTTTCAAAGGCACTCATGAGACTCAGATGTAAAACTCTGGATAATATCCTTCCAGTTATGGCATCTGGCTTCTTGGCAGTCTCTTTGAGAAGTTGGCAGGCTTGGTGTTGCCTTTAAATCCAAAACTAGCTCTCTTGTAATTTTTTTAAGATGCTTTCTCATTCTGCTTGTCATTTTTGCTTGCTTTACCTTCGATTCGGATGAATTCTTGCTTTATTAATCATTTGATTCTACCACGCTTGCCCAGTTTTCCATCTAGCCAGAATCTCACGGCAAAAACAGATTTTTAAGTGGTTTTAAGATGGGTACATATATCTGTTTTAAAGTGATCTCCAGCTGTGGGCAAGAATCTGGTTTTGGTTTTTTGGGTGGGGTGGCAGGTTCAGTGAATCAGGAATAAAGGTAATCTTAGCTACACTGGACTGGGTAGCCTGAATGCTGTGTTTCAGCAGCTTCTTTATTGCTACAGTAGCACTCAGGTCCATGTTTCTGAAGCTCTTTAGAAGGTAATTTAACAGCTTTAGTAAAAGAAGAGTTTGTATAGGGAATATTTGAATACAGCCACTTTTCAGATACTCTCCCCCTGCCTCCCCCCTTTTTTTCCCTTGCAGTTTCCTTTGGTTTCCAGGGTCCATGTGAAACCCGAGTATATCTTTCAGTCTCTTGTAACTTCTAGTTTGCTGTATTTTTTCCCATGTGGTACATAAGGTGCAGCTGCCTGTGTGTGAGTAGGTGTTGGTGTGTGAGCATGAGTAGGAAGCAGCATTGCCCCAAGGTAGCTGGCAAGCCTGCAGAGGGGATTCTGCCGGGGCACACGCGCTGCCCTGCACTTCCCTGCAGTGCAAACACCCAAGAAATTGGGTTCTTTGTTTTAGTTGGTGTGACGGTGCTGCTCCGTGATACTCCAGGTGGGTCTGGGGGAGCTGAATCCTCCATGGCACAGTTTCACCCCAGTCTCAGAGAGAAGGGCACTGAGCCTGTGGTACTTCTTTGTCACCCAGGGTGAATATTCCATGCTGAGGTCAGTACGAATTGAAGCCTTTCGCACAACAGCCGCAGGAGCGGGCACAGACAGGCTCCCTGGGAAGCAGCCCTGCCTTTTAGATAGTGTCACATCACAGGCATGGCTTAATGGAGTTGTTGCTTATCCCTCAGCCCTGAATTGAGGATGGATGCATTTTTCCTGTGCTCTCTGTGTCTGGGACGTTGGGTTAAAGTAGTGTTACTTTCTCCTAGGAGTAATAAAGAACATATGGCTTGTGTCATGTATTGTCTGTCTGTCTGCACTGGTGGGTTTCCACTGGATGCAGTATCTCTTGGATCTTTGGATCAGGATCCTATTCTTTTGGAAAAGCCTGTCATGCCTCAATCTTTGTTTGATGGACAAGAGGGGTGCAAATGCCGTGTTCTGTACCCAGCTGGTTCCCAGCTGCACCAGCGAGGCAGAGTGCCCCCCTGGCTGGCCAGGCAGAGCTGAGGCTGCTGTGCTCCTTACACTCAGTGAGCTTATTACCTGGTGGATGTGGGCTAAAAGTAATCAAAAAGCTCTCAGGTGGGTCAGCATTGAAGAAAATACCAGGCTTCTCTGTGGGTTTCTTTTGTGTCAAAATAGGCTGTGGTGGAGTGAAAAGAATAAAATCAAGGTGAATAGTCAGTAGGAAAAGCATATATCATTGCTTTTAGTCAATTGTTGCAGATAAAAAAACCCTTTTGGGGGTTGGAGAATGCATATTGAGAAAGCCTAGAAAGCACCAGCCCATGGGTATAAGAAGATATACGTCAGTGGGAAAATGCTAGAGTAAATCAATATATTTCTGCTATAAACTCATATTCTTCTGAAGTCTGCTTAATATAACAACTACAGGCCTCTTTTTAAAAGGCATGTACCTGCTTTGCATGTATATATCCTAAACCTTTAGAACTCAAATACATTACAACTGCTTATACCATACAAGTACATCTATTTCTTACTTCAACAAAATAGCACTACCACCTTCATTTCAGTTTTAATTGCTTGTGCCAGAAGTTGCTTGTGTACTGGCTTGATTTTGTTACAAAACAAGGATTTCTCCACTTTAATTAAAAAAATTAAAATAAAACCAGAAATTTTTACTAATTACATTTATTTTCAATTCCCATTTATTTTGAGTGGTTGTGACTCAGACTAGATTTGTTATCCTACAGTTCATTATTAAAGATAGTTAGCGATTAGAAATTTCCAGTGCACTTTGTATAACCTCCTGTCCCTGTGCCCCCTATGTAAATAAAAGAGAAGATGCTATTAGTGTAAGGTCAGAGATGGGGTCCATTAAGTCAGCTTTTGCTACCAGTGACCACACAGGGTGGATAAAGGTGACACCAGAGCAGAGGAGGCACTAAATACTTGAAGTAAGCTTGTGTACATTAAAGTGTGTTAAAGCCCTGCATGAACAGGCTTGGTCTGTCCTCAAAGGGATCTTACATCAGTGCAGTTGATCCCTTTTCCTCCTGGCGGAAGGATAAGCTGCCATAATATATGTTCATCTGACTGGGAACTGACTTCATTCCCTCTGCTGATTTGCGTTGACTTTCCTGAGAACCCCTGTGAAGATGAATCTTCAATTGCAGCAGTATCTCTCTCCTCTTAACCTACAAAATAATTGCCTCAGCTGAGATATGTCTCTGTTAGCTTTTTTAAAATGCTGACTTTTTTAATAGCAGCTTTTTCTGAATTACATCAGGCTTTCTATTTATACACTGTTTTCTTTTCTGTGTTGCAGTGGGTTAGGAGAAGGGAGGTCTGTGATCATTGGCCACATAAGATAATGGATTAATTCTCACTAGAAGTTTAGATTTTCATTTTTTTATGCATTGTATGTTAAAGAGAAATTTAACTAGGAACAAATTCCCTTTGTGGGGGAGATATCAAATGAAGCCCAAGCAGTCCAAAGTGTGATGATCTAGACTCCTGTATTTGATCATTATGGGTAGCCCTGCTGATAGGCACAGTTGTTGGACGTTGTTCCACAGGTAACCATTGTCCTTGTTTGGGGAGCTGTAGCCCTGTGGAAGCCACTTTGGCAGCATCAGCTCATCAGCTGCCCCCTTTGGTGCCATGCAGGTGCTGTGCCCATGGAGTGACAGTGGAATAGTGAAAATGTTAAACCTTGGTGGCTGAATGAAACAGAGCACCTTGTGACACAGAACTCACTGAGGCTTCCCCCCTGACTGGTACAATTTTATCTGCTGTTTTATTTTTCAGAGTGCTGAATTTTGTTGTAAGTACTGAAATATTGTTATTTGAAAGCAGCAGTATGGTGTACTACCTGCCAATATAATTTGCATAGAATAGGACCAGCAACTGTCAATTAGAAACATAACTCTTTTCTTAATCCTCACTTAAGGTTTAAAACATAACACTAGGAATGAGCTTCAGGGAAGTAATTTGTAAAGAATTTTTATAACTGTCTTCCTTTTTTATCTGTGTGAGTAGATAGATAATACAGCTTCTACTGGAAAAGCTCAAAGAGTCATATTTGTAAAGGATAAAAAGACATTACCTTTTGGTTCCCAAGAAGTTTAAATTGCACTCGATTTGCAAATTTATAAAGCACTTTGTAATACATTAGACTAACTCTAGATACCAGTGGATGAGTGTCAGTAGTAGTTTCTTAGTGTGAGCATATCTGAATGAGCTGGGGGCTTATCTGCCATTGATCCCGAGTTTATGAATGCTAAAGATGGTTCACCATGTCAGTGGTTTAAGATCTTTGATTAAAACAGTTGTGCGTGTTGTTTAAACCAGAATATCATTCTGGTAATCTGCAATTACTGAATACACATTAAAAAAAATCAGAGAAAGCAGTGAGGTCACATAGAAAGTGATACCCAGTCACCATATGTATTTATTAGTGTCACATATGAAATTTATGAGGCAAAGTAGTGCTGAAAGAATTTGCTGTCTTTCTAAGCAGTAGTCATTTGAGGAATTGCCTCAGATAAATGGGTTTGGCTAATTGAATCATACACTTTCATAGTGTGCTACATATAAAAGTAGACTAGGAAATAAATATAATTAAAGTAAACATGCCCTTCTAATTAGTAATTGTTTCTGCTGTTTTAAGCAAATTTCAGTGGCACAAAGTAGCTGTTCCAGTACAAACCTAATAATGAAGGCTGTAATAACAGGTGTAAATTAACACAATGGAAAACATTTACAGTGTAACATTCTAAATTAAAAATGACATTAACAAGCCCGATTTTTAAAAAGCTGTATAATTAACATTTGTTCAACCCCTGACAAATTAGTGCAATACAAATACTAGATGATTTTATTTATAGCTTATAACATTTTTTCATTTTATATTTGTTAAGCAGTAAATGGAGCAAATGTGGTTCATTTTTTCCTAGAACATGTCATATAAGGGCACTGTCAAAGGAAAGGCAAAGAAAAAGAAGAAGCAAAGATATTTACCCAAAGGCATTTTTTGGTAAGTGATGTGCAGGAATTGTTTGAATACTTAACAATATGACCCAGTCAGTGTTCTTGGTTATGTATGCTCTGAAATAAAATGTTGCAAATGGTTTAAGTTTGGAGAAATGCAAGTGTACAAACAGAATAGTATCTACTGTGCAATAAAATACTTTGATTCCCCCAAGTGCATCTTCAGAAAAACATAACATACTGCTAAGTGCTTAGCATTGATGTCTGTCTCTGCAAGAAAATATCACCAACAGTATTTTCTTTTTATGATGGAAGTAATAGAATGCCATGCCATGAATAGGTAAGCAAAAATACCCAAACTAGTTAAAAAAAGAAGGCTTTACTTCAATTTGTGACAAAACATGCCATATTTTCACATTATAGAAAATGTCTAATCAGATCCCAAAATAGAGTATAATATATCTGCACCATACAGACAAGTACATCTCTTCTTTAGTGACTTTTTTTGGTAAAATTGTAAGAGTAGAAAAATAGTTTTCTGGTTCTCCTCAACAATGAAGACACTCTTGTAATTTTTTTCACCTTGCCTATCAATAGAAAATAATCATTGTTTAATTTACTTTTTTTTTTACAATGTCTTCTTGGTTTTTCATAAATTACACAAGGCAGGCGAATTCACATATCATGACTTCTTATTCCAAAGGGAATTTGTTAGACTGTATTTACCTCATAGTTGGAAATCCTGAGAGAAAGTGAAAAAGTAGTCCTTGTAATGTACCCTGTGCAGTGAACTTCAGCTCTGGGACTCAGCTTTTGAGGCAGATAGCTTCTTGCTAGCCATGATTTTCTACCACATTTTGTGGATGTTCCCAAAGCCCACACTGATGAGAATCTTCCTGAGTTGATTCTGAATGGCTGGTGCTGGGTGTTTGGCTTTACATGTGGACTGTTGGGCATATTTAAGATGTCAGGGGTTTGAGTTTGGTCACAAAATCATCTTGCTTGTCCCTTACCTTCCCTGTTGTTGTAAAATGGGATTCAGATCTTTTGTGCACTAGCTAGTTTTAGGAATGAAAAGTAAATTTCCAATAGCAAATATAAGTAGAACTGCTCTGAGTAGAACACCTTCTGGAATTTCTAGTGTCAGAGATAATTTTAAGTTCTTCATAACCAAGATATTTTAGAAAACCTCTTCCTTGTTTTTGCAAGTCACCTCTTGCATGCCTTGCATGTCTCTGTAGCAGCTAAACATGGTTGATGTGGAGGTCGTGGAAAAGATGTTCCTACTCTCACATCTTACAGATCAGTTTCTGAATTCAGTTACTGAAAAAAGGAAAATTTCTCTGTCCTTTAACCTATATATTAAAAGAAAAGCCCAAACTATTCCAAATAAAATTTTTTTTGCAAATGCTGGGCTGCGTAGAACCTTTATTCCACCCCCTGGCTCTAAGTCAGGAGAAGTGCACCTAGGCCAGTCTGACAGAGGAGCATCTAACCTTTATAGTGCCCATGAGTCCCTCAGGATTGTGGAGTAGCCACATAGGGATTCTATAGGTCCCTACTCCAGAAATAATCTTTTAATACATCTTTTTCATGTATGTCCCTCCTGGAAGTGTCTTCATTGTTGAGGAGAACAAGTCTTACTTTGGTAAATGATAACAGTCAGGTATTTCTGAAGGAGGAGCATCCCTGTAATAATGTCAGGGGGCAGTTTTGCTCATCTGGAAGGAAGATAGGATGTTGTCTTGTTCAGTGGATAAAGATTTTCCATTCTTGTTTATTTTATGTATTAAATCTGTCTAAGAAGGAACAATCTTAACAATAATTGTCTGCTGGTGAGGACAGGGCTGTGAGAACTGAGATAAAGAAGCCAAGGAGGCTGTGGAGTTGATAGCCAGCCTCTTCCAGCCCTTCCTTTTTAAGTTAGATAGCATTTCTGAAATCACATCTAAATCTCCTCGTCTGCAAATTAAATTGCATGACTTAAGAGACAGAGAACACAATTCATCATTTTCTGTTCTGCAACAAGTTTTTATAGGTGGGTAGATCATTATCACGTGTCTCCCAGTCTTCTCTTTTCTAAACCAGACGACCTCCATTTGTCCTTTTTCATGCCTCACTCTTTTATCCATCTGTCTCTTTTCTGGGCTACATCACATCTTTCCTACAGCAGAGGTCCTCAGGCCAGTGTGGGATGTCCTCAGTGCCCAGCTGTGGGTCAGTTTTGGGTGAGGTTGGAAGGGACCACAGTGGGTCATCCTCAAGCGGGGTCACCCAGGGCACATTGCACTTGAAATTGTTATTTTAGCTTTAAATTATATTATCTTCAGCTTGATGCTTAAGTCTTCCCAACTATCAAATTCTTTTTAATTTAGTGGAACACATCAGGAATAGCAAAATGTTCTCTAGAACCATGTCCAAAATTCAGAAATCTTTATTGAGTTACTAAGATACTGTCTTGGTTCACAGCAAAATAGATCCATGCATATTACAATTATTTCACAGTTTTTTCAAGAAACAACCCCAAATAGAAACCTGAACAAATTCACTGAGCTTATTTTCTTTTGCTTGTATTAAAAAACTACCCAAATGGATTATCATAAGTTTTTTGCTTTGCATAACCTAGAAGGAAGTAATTCTCTGCCATTCCCTTTGTCACTGAGAAACTCTGTCAGCATTGCTGCTTAGGAAATTTTAAGGAAGGCTAAATGTAGTAGCAGTTTCCTGCTTAACATGGCATGTTAGCAACAGAATATTCTCTTGTTAATAACAGCTTCTGTTTCTTTTTTGCGCTGGGATATTCCAGTTACCAAGTATGAATTTTTCCTTGGTTTGTTTGGTTTGAAATAAAAATCAAGTTCATTGGTGATTGGTGTGGTTTTGTGCTCTCTCTCACCCTCACCTCAGGGTTTTTTTCCTCCCTGTGGGCCCATCCAGCAGGGTTAGGAAGGAAGAGCAAGCAGGTCCCTCATCGTTCTGTTCAGTGCTGCTCTGGGTTTCTGCAAGCAAGCAGCACTGTGGAATTCCTCCACTGCTCCCTTGTCTTAAAGCCCACCCCAGGAACCAGCTTTTAGTGGGAAAAAATTGTTCTACTAGATCTACCAGAGTCACTCCACCAGTGTCATTAAAACGTTAAATACCTTCCATGAGGTTGAAATGTTATCTCTTGACAAGAATTTGGGTATCTACTGTGGGGGTTTTGAATGTCATCACTTTTCAGACTAGAGAGCCTGAGAGCATGTGAGCAGCTAAATCCAAAGTGCATGATCAGCCTTCTTCTAAGTGCTGGATTTTCAGCATGGTGAATGTGAGTTTGAGTGAACTGAAACTGGTTAGGGATCAGGGCAGAGCTTGTCCTGTTTTCAGAGTCCTTTCTATTTCAGTCCTGTCCTATCCCCAGAGAAGTGTGGGATTGTAGGTTGATAATTTGCCAATACAAAGGAGGAGGATGTGTTCCTCCTGTATGGATTTTTTTTTTAAACATTGCAGATCTCCTGTCTTAGGCATCAGCATTTTGTTGGCTTTTCTGAAGTGGAAAAATCAGGAGAATTTCCTTCAGTCGTGTTTCCTGGTTTTCTTTAACTCCTTTTGGTTATATTCTGTTGTCCTAGTGAAACAGAACAATAATTAATTCTGGCCCTTTTTTTAATGCACCACCTGTCAGAGAATTATTTCAGTTCTTCTCAGTTGTTCCCATGAAATCAGCTTCAGTGGGCTTACTGACAGGTCACACAAATTTGATATTCTTGAGCACTGTAGTGAGAGAAGGTCAAACGGAAGTCAAATGTTTTGACACATTTAAAGAATTTGTAGAAAAAATTACCCAAAGATTTCTAAGCTTCCTAACACAACAAAAAGGGATCTTTGCTGTGGAAGATTCAAATAGAAATGTTATAGGCATCTCCCAAATACATGTTTTTAGAATAATACATACAATTTAGATCCTTCCTCATGTTTTTGCAACTATGCATAGAATTTAGATACCTCTTAACACTTTCAAAATGAAACACTGAATAATTTTACACCTTATACTATACAGGTAAATAATATCCTTATAATTTACTGTGACATAAATATACATTTATGAACTCAGACTTCAAGTAGAGTATGCAGTAAAAATAAAACATTTCTCTCTTGTAAGCTTCTGTTGTTCTTGCTAAAGCTAAAATTTGCTGAGAAAAAGTAGTCAGGGCAAGGCAGCTGTTAGAGAATGAGGGAGCAATGTATCCAACTTCATCAGGTCACTGGCTTCCCTGCTTTGGCCTGGAACCAGGCTGATTCCCCCACCTGACAGCATCTGCCTCTGGCACCATCCCTGCATGGCCATCTCTGGCTTCTGCATCTATCACAACCACTGAAGCTTCTGGGTTATTTTTTTTGTCATTTTTATGTAATTTCCTTCAAATTTTGAAATATTTAAATGAATTTTAACCTACTTGAAAGTGAGGAACTCGAACAGTCACGCTGTTTCTGCAAGTTAAAATATAGGGGATTTTTTTGCACTTAAATTTCATTTAGCCTTTTGTATTTCTGACATATTTAAGTTTTGGTTTGGATTTGTGGCATGGCCCTTCTTCTTAAACAGAAGCAGAGTGTTAAGGGAGGCACAAACTGAAATTGTGATTCAAATCTGGGGTGTTTTTTTTGCTGTTTTTTTGGTTTGTTTTTTTTTTTTTGCTATAATGAGAGATAAAATACCTCAATTCTCATTGCATGTGACTTGAGGGGGGAAAGACATGGATGCTTCTCTGTGCAGCTCTGAAGGTGAGCATGAGTTATGTGATACAGTTATCTTTGTAGTCAGAATTAATTGGGACAAGCATGTGTAAGAAGCTTACATGAATTACACCAGTCTCAGGGCATAAAAGTTTTAACTTTTTCATCATTTTAACATGTATGCATCTTTATTCATGTGTGGACGTAAATTATTCTTTTATTCATGGGTATGCTGGTTTTGACTAAGTTCTCTTCCTAATTTTGATTGCATAACCCTTGGGGCTAATGTGTCAAAATATGATAGAACAAGCAGGATGTTATGGATAAGATACTAAAAAAGTCCTATGTTTTGTGTGGCAGGCAGTTTTCTTAGGCAGGTTCTGAGGATATGTGCTGATACTATTATTTGGTAAAGCATAAACCTCAGGTCCAATTTACATTGTCCATTTTCACAAGAAAGTAGAGGGAAGGAATTTGCATTTTTCTTAGTTTAAATGTATGCAGTGTCTTTTAGAGAGGTTGGTTAGGTTTATGGCACAGTGCAGTGTTTGGCTACTACTAGTGTCTTGTGAAAGGAGAGTGAAATATCTTCTATATAAGCTTTTTTTTGTTTTTCACTGTTTGTATCTTGAAGTTATATATAAGCCACAACTTTCTGAGGTTCTGGAACTCAGATTTATTACAGTGGTCCTTTTAGTTGTGTGAAAGCAAGCTGCCTACATAGGTTCTAGAGAGATAGATGTAGGTATAAATTTTTATATATAGCCATCTTTATAAATAAATATAGGTGTCTCATTCCATTTTCTGTTGAAATGCTTTCAGTTGAGCAGAATAAAGATGGAATTTCATAATTCCCCATAATTAGAGTTTATGCTTACAGACACTGATACAAGCAAATGATTGCTAAAAACAATCAAGTTTCTTCTTATAGTGAGCTACATTTGTGTGTTCATGTAAGCAAAAGTAGGAATTTTTGTGGATTTATTATTTGGGCATTTAGAGGTTGATTTTTTAAAATCCCTATGATTAGCATAGGGTTTAACTTCTTTGGTCGTTTTATCTGCATGTGCAGTTATTAAAATGATCCAAAAACATCCTCCAAATTTATTTTTATCATGTAGATACGCTAGCACAGATCTGTTTAAAATTTAGTTCAACCTTACCTGTATGGAGTGATGGTTTCTCTGCAATGTATAAACCAAAAGAATAAAAAATAAAATAAAATAATATCTCCATCTATCTATAAAATCTGAAGGAAAGATAAATTAAAACAAGGCATCTCAAAACATATTAATTCTGTTTTTACAGAAAGCAGACTCAGTGCTTGTCCGCTGAAGATCCTAAGAAATGATTTTCTGTGAATACATAAAATCTGATGACTTATGCACTGACTTGCTAATAACTTTTTTTTTTCCACAATGGGGCTGTTGTGTGGTTTCCATAATGCTGTAAATCATGATTAAACACATAAAAAAGATTGTCGCTCAAGATCCATTTTAAGCCAAGTGAAACATAATGCAGTATAAAATTTACATCATTTTCTTGATTAACCCTGATGAACCTTCAGTCATTATCCATTGTGGTAAAAGTAAATTGGAAATGTTGCTTTGTTAATAAAACATGTATAGACGTTTTCATGAGTCATAGATTTGATGGTTATTAACAGCTGACACATTCATAATGAAATACTGTGCTTTGGCTTTCTGTGAAAGTGTAATACTGAGCAAGGCTGCAATCCTGTGTCCTGTAATTCAGGTCTGTATTTTGGTATTCTTTGGACATTAGATAATTTTGAATGTTGATCTAAAACCAGAACTTAAATACAGGAAAGAGTTTTCAGAATCTGTACATTGAGATGCTGAATTTGTGTATTTTTCACTCCTGTTTCATTGGGATTCTTAGCAGCACCAAAATTGTTTAACTACTTAAAGTTACTCGTCTTTGTCATCCTGTGAAGTTTTGCTCCTTTTGCTTCTATGTCAAGAATATTTTTGAATAAACACTCTGTTACCTCTGTACTGATAAAGTGCTCTTAGATCTGGCTTAATGATTTAAGCTAGGTTTGAAGTGGGAAGGGGATAAAATCAGGCTCAGTAGAGATGAGCCTAGGGGTCACATGCCAGTGTTGGTGTGAAATCAGTGGCCCAGCAGAAGTGCAGCTGCACCAGTGCAGCAGCATGGGGAGCAAACCCAAGGAGCTGGAAGCCATCGTGCCTCAGGAAAACTGCAACAACATGGTCACTGTCACAGAGGTGTGGCGGGGTGACTTTCACCGCTGGAGTGCTGCAGTGGATGGCTGCGAGCACCTCAGAAGGGACAGGCAAGGAAGGAGAGGTGGTGGGGTGGCTCTGTACATTAGGGAGTGTTTTGCCTGTGGGGAACTCAGGAATAGTGATGATGAGGTTGAGTCCCTGTGGGTGAGAAAAGGGGGAAGGCTACAAGGCAGACATCCTGGCTGGGAGTCCCTTACAGACCACCCAAACAGGATGAAGAGGCAGATGACAGGTTCTGTGAGTGGCTGGCTGACATGACATGATCTCTGCCCTCTGTTCTTGTGGGAGGCTTTAACTTGCAGGATATCTGCTGGAAACAGCACAGCAGAGAGGAGGCAGTTGAGGAGGTTCCTGGAGTGTGTGGAAGTTACCTTCCTGACCCAGCTGGTAAGCAAGCCTACCAGGGCCAGTGCCCCTCTGTGCACTGCTAATGTGCTGTTCATGAGCAGAGAAGGGCTGGGGAGATGTGCTGATCAGAGGCCATCTCTGGCATAGTCATCACAGAATTATATTGTTTTCATTTCTTGGTGAAGTAAGGAAGGTGGTCAACAAAACCTCCTCCCTGGACTTTCTTAGAACAGACTTCAGCCTGTCAGGACACTATTCAGAGAGTGCCTTGGGAAACAGCCCTTAAAAACAAAGGAAGGCTGGGCATACCTTAAGACAAAAATCTTAAAGGCACAGAAGCAGATCATCCCAATGTGCTAAAAGACAAACTGGCAGGGAAGAAGAATGGCCTGGCTGAATAAGGAACTTCTACTGGAGCTCAGGAAAAGAATGAGAGTCTGACCTTTGGAAGAAAGGGCAGGCAACTCAGAAAGAGTACGAGGATGTCTTTAGGTCATGTAGAGAGAAAATTAGAAAGGCAAAAGCTCAGCTAGAATTCAATCTGGCCACCACTGTGAAAGATAATAAAACATGTTTTTATAAACACATTAACAAAATAAAGAGGGCTGAGAAAAATCTCCACCCTTTCTGGATGTGGAGGGGAACATAGTAACAAGGACAAGGGAAAGGCTGAGGTACTGTTGCCCAGGGCTCAATCTTAGGGCCAGCCCAGTTTGATATCTTAGTTGATGATCTGGACAAGAGAACTGAATACACCTTCAGTCAGTTGCAAATGACACCAAGCTGGGAAGGAGCGTTGAGGGAGAGCAAGAAGTCTCTGCAGAGAGATCTGGACATGATGGATTAATAGGCTGAGGCCAATTGTATGAGGTTCAGTAAAGCAAAGTGCCAGGTCCTACCTACCCTTGTGTCACAGCAACAGCAGGCAGTGCTGCAGGCTGGAGCAGAGTGCCTGGAACACTGCCCAGTGGAAAAGGACCTGGGGGTGCTGGTGACAGCAGCTGAACATGAGTCAGTGTGTGCCCAGGTGGCCAAGAAGGCCAATGGTGACCTGGCCTGCATCAGCAATAGTGTGGCCAGCAGGAGCAGGGCACCGATTGTCCCCCTGTACTCAGCACTGGTGAGGCCATCACCTGAATGCTGTGTCCAGTTCTGGGTCACTGACTGTAAGAAGAACATTGAGGTGCTGAAGCAGGTCCAGAGAAGGGCAATGAAGGAGAAGTCCTGTGAAGAAGTGAGCTGAGGTTGTTCAGCCTGCAGAAAAGGAGGGTCAGAAGTGACCTTGTCACTCTCTACAAGCCCCAGAAAAGAGGCTGTGTCCAGGTGGGGATTGGGCTCTTCTCCCAGAGAACTAGGAACAGAACAAAAGGAACCTCCCTCAAGCTGTGTCAGGGGAGGTTCAGGTTGGATCATCAGGAAGAATTTTTTTCATTGAAAGGGTGGTTAAGGGTGGTTGGAAAGGGGTGTCCAGGGAGGTGCTGCAGTCAAATGTTCCAGAAATTATTGGATGTGACACTTAGGGCTGTGATTTGGTTGATATGGTGATATTTGGTCACAGCTTGGGCTTGATTTTGAAGGTCTTTTCCAACCTCAGTGATTCTGTGACTCTCTAATTCTATGATTCTAATCTTTGCTTTTGCTACTTTAAGTCAGGCCATACCAGGGTGAATTGTATGGTAAAATTTTTCTACCAGTTGCAGAGCTTCAATCTGTGTGTGCCATGTGAAGTATACCTTGGAGTATTTAGCAGTCCTGCAAATAGCTGTGGGTAGATGGATCACTGTACAGAGCCCCCTGGAAGAAACAGGCTACTTAAGTAGCTTGAAAAAAAATGGGAGCAAGGAGGGATTTTTTTACTCTAAAAGACCTAGAGGCAAAATATAATTTTTCACATTTTTCAGGGCACCTTTTAATTTATTTAGTTTTTATAAAGTTTCAGGAAACTTTTAAACTTTTATTAGGTTAATTTTTATGAGTTTTAATTTTTTTTATTACTGAAACTAACACTGAAAATCTTTATTGACTGAAATCCAGTTTCCAGCAAACATATCAAAAGGAAGTTCAACAAACATTTTAAATGAAGTATTAAACACTTACTGCAAAATGTCAAATAGATTTTTTAAAAGGCCAGAATTTTTTCATTACATTTTAAAAGTTCAGAGCATCCCTAGAAATCAGGCAGTGATAAGAGTAAATTCAGTTTATGGCACCATTCAGTGTGACCAAGACTGTATGTATAATTTAACTATGTGTGCATATTCTCTACAGAAATGATTTTTTTTTAAAGCTATAATTTTTGACTAATTATGACTGTAAGAAGCCTAAAGAAGAAATGCAAAGGAGAAGAAGAAAGGGCACAGGCTTGGCAGTTGGTAACTGGAACAGTTTCCCATGCATAAGGATACAGTGGGAGCAGAAATCCTTGTGGAGGAAAACAGGCACAGGGGTGTTGGCAGGGTGTTGGCAGGCAAGCAATGTGAGAGGAGGGTGATCAGATAGAGGAATGGCCAAGTTAGGTAAGGCCTTGTGTAGCAGCAGCCCAGGAAATTCAGCACTGTTAGGTTAGGCAGAAAAAAATGTTCTCTCAGTTAGGAGCAGCCCTGAGGAGAAGGACTTGGGGGTGCTGATTGACAAGAAGCTCATTATGGCCTGGCAGTGGGCACTGGCAGTCCCCAGAGCCAGCTGTGCCCTGGGCTGCACCAACACAGCGTGGCCTGCAGGAGAGGGAGGGGACTCTGCTCCTTCTCTGCTCCTCCCTGGTGAGACCCCACCAGGAGCGCTGCGCCCAGCGCGGGTCCTCAGCACGGGTGGGATGTGGGCGTGCAGGATGGAGTCCAGACGAGGCCATGGGGATGATCAGAGGCTGGAACACCTCTGCTGGGAAAACAGGCTGGGAGAGTTGGGGTTATTCAGCCTGGAGAAGGGAAGGCTCCTGGGCTACCTCATGCCACCATCCAGAACCTAAAGGGAGCCTGCAACAGAGATGGGGAGGATCTTCTAACTAGGGCATGTAGTGATAGAACAAGGAGGAGTGGCTTCAGACTGAAAGAGGGTGGGTTTAGGTTAGAAATAAGGTATAAATTCTTCACTATGAGGATGGCAAGACAGTGGAACAGAATTGTGGATGCCCCATCTCTGGAAGCATTCAAGGCCAGGCTGAACAGGGTTTTGAGCAACCTGCTGTAGTGGAAGGTGTCCCTGCCCAGGACACAGGCTTGGAACTAGATGATCTTAAAGGTCCCTTCCAACCCACACCTTTCTGTTATTCTGTGGTTGTCTGTCTGTTGTATTTTTAAAATACAACATAAAAGTAACATTTACAAAATTAAATAAAAGGATATTATTGTGACCTGTCAGGTTTATGCTCTTCAGTCTTAATTTTTTTTTAAATATATACCTGGGAGATATGGATGAGGATACAAAAGGAATACTTTGTCACATCTACAGTATCTGTTCCTTGTCAGCCAAGATTTTCACTTGGTTTCTAGAGGTTTTAATTTTGAATTGTGAAGAAAAAGAAGCTCTTTCCAGGTGTAAGATTATTAGCAGTGGTGGATTTTACACTTGTGAATATACTTTCAAAGAATATATTGTTAGAGCAGTGCAAAATCAAAGCTGTTGTAATGTTTTGTTTCTAGCTTGGCTCAATGTTGTTTTAAGATCTTCAACCATGTCAGGCACTTCTGCTAGCAGATTCAGGGCTATAAAAGAAAAAAAGGTATTGAAAACAGGATTACCTATTAATACAGAGTGGTGAATTTTTGAATATCTATGTGTAATGTAAGTATGGACTGGTAAATTTTTATCATATGATGAAATTCTTTTTCCTGAAACTAAAAATAAATTAGAATTATGTCTGAATTTCTCTCATTGAGGAAAACTTCACAGAGGGAAGAAAATGTGCCTGTTTTGTCTGTAGTGAGACTGGAAGAGGTACTCTTATAAAAACAGGTGTTGAATGTTTTAATGTTCCTCTGTTGTGATGCTCTGACTCAACAGCTTAGGTCCCAGTCTTAACTGCAGCCCTAGGCCTTCTCAGCATTTTGATACATATTTAAAATTCAGTCAGGTTGCATAGAAAAGCACTTCTGTGAACGTCAGGTATGAGTGCCTGTAAGGTAATAGCTGCACCCACAATTAGCCTTTCCTTGGTTCCTTCCACTTGCCCAGTGTTAACCCTCAGAAGACCTGACCTAAACATTGCGATGCTGATTTTGCAGATATGATATGTATATATTCATTTGTTTGGTGGATGCAATATATCTGCCCCTGAAAATACAGCTCCCTATTTTGGACTTGGAATTTCCAGGCAGATAATTGAAGTAATCTCACACCTTCCAGCCTGCACCTGCCACTGTGTGAGAGGCTGCTGCGGCTCAGCTTCCCCTGATCATATTCATGTTTGGTCTGTAGTGTTTCATGGCTAATACAAATCATAAACAGGCTGTAAAAGCTGAAGTGTCAATGAAGCCTAGCTTTAAAATTGCTGGAAGCTAAAGTTTTAAAACTGATACTGCAAAGTGAAAAATGAAATTTAACCAGGCACTTTGGTGAAGGAAAAATAATTTATTGGATGTAAGATGAAAAGCTGTGAGAGTAAACATCAATCTCATCTTAGACACATGTCATTGATTGATGTTTGCTCTGTGCTGCTGCCTGGAGGTAAACTCTTTGAAATAGCAAAATAGGTACTTTATCTGTCTGTGGATAGGAGCACAGTTTGTTAAGTTACTGCTTTTTTGAGACCCTGCTACATCTTTATGTTCAATCAAAGTGAAAACAGTAAATCAGAGTAATTGCTTTACCCCACGGCATTTCTGTTTGTAAATGGGAAAAAATACTGTAAAAATCCTCAAATTAACTTCTGCTGTTTAGGATAGATAAAAAGTCTAAAAAAAGCCAGTTGTAGCCTAGGAAAGTATTGTATTGATTATGACACTTGTTCATCAAAGGCAGCTCTTTTGTTATAATTTAACCGATAGTTCAAATATCATTAGGGAAAATATTTAATGCTCAAAAATGAAAGGTTGCCATATCTTGGAGCTCCCTATACCCTGTCAGCAATGAGTTTCCAACCAGATACCATTTATGCTTATCTGGAAATGAAACTGGTACCTAAAGATTGGCCAGCAAAAACCATGGACATGAACAGTGAAATAGAAAACACTACTATGTTAAGCATGGAGATTCAGCAAACAAGACAACCTCAATTGTTGTAATTAAATCATTAGAGTTAAGACTGTTTTCTGAAAATGTTTGAACCTTTTGCCTTTACAGGGTCTCAGTCTGACTCGTCCTTTTGAGTTTTAAAATATGGCAGAAATACAGGAATGAGGGTACATTAAAATTCAGAATCCAGTTTCTATTTTGAATTGAGTTTCATAATCACTGTCCTGCATCAGGGCTGGGCTGCTTTTTTATGGTGTTGTGTAAGTTTTTCCTTTGACTTACTCTATTTAGCTACTTTGGCATAAATGTAGTAATTCAGGGGAGAATTAGACTATTAAATATTTAAGAAAATGTCCTCACTTCAGCCTGAAATTTAGTATATTGATTTGTGTGCCAGATTAAAATTTGTGGGGAAATATTGAGAATAATCAGTAAACCATTTTAGAATTTATTTTCTTGAAATATTGCCTGTTTTCCACAGCTTTGAAGCAGTTCTAGCTTTGTTCATAATTCAAAAATGACCATGTGCTAAAATTTAATTTCAAAGATATATAAGTCCTTGCAGAAAACTTGTTCATGGGTCTAGGTTTATTCTTGAAATGCACATATCTTTTAGTCACTTATTGTATGGGTTATGTTTTTGAGGTGGGGTTTTTTTGTTTGTTTGGAACTTGATCAGTACTGTGCTGATGTGTAGGGGGATAGAATATAAGTAAATAATGGTAGTATAGTAAGTAATGTTACCCCCTAAAGAGTTGCAGCTGAGTTAATTATTAAAGATTAGGAGCATGCCTGACTTTAACAGGCTGCAGCTGTAGCCAATAAGAAGAGTGTTATAAAAGAGTGGATTGGTTGGTTGAGGGGAACTGGAGTCAGTTGGCTACTGCCAGAAGAAGGAAGAGTCAGTGCCTAGAGGAGCTGCCTACAAGAAACATCACAGAGGTATGAACCTCTAGCAGTATGGAACCCTTGCAATATAATAACAATAGAACTCTAGTAATATAATGACAACGCTGATGTGGACTGCACCCAGCAGCTTGGGGATGGTGTCACTCCCGTGATGCCAGGAGTGGCTGTTGTAGCCCAATGATGTTTTGATGGAGCTTCTTCATTTCCTAATGGAAGAAGAAGGGTCAGTTTGAGAACAAGTGGGGAGGTTGACAAAATGTGGGAAAGAAGCTTAGCCCTAGGAAGTAGGTCTTCCCTAGCAAAGGACTGCCAGGAGCTGTGGGTTTGACAGTTGAAGAATAGCTGCCTGTTAACATGAAGCATCAGCTCTGCTTTTGTAATTAATATGTCTAGACTTCAGGTTCTGAATGTTTTGTGCTAAGTGCCACAGGTAGCTGCCAAGGTGAAGGAGATCAGCCTCCTGGGTAAACATTAACTGCAAACAAACAAGCTACTCCTGCTAAATTTATCTGGCAGTATTTATGTGCATGGGGAGGTAAAAGGAAGATGTGAGTATATATGGGTGTGGCAAAGCCCTCACAATTCAGGGAATAATACACTAAATCTTTGGACTGGAAAATTATATTGGAAGGTCTGGAAATGCAAAGGCAAGATTGCAGGGTGTTGCCAATAAGTTCAGAAATTGTGGCCAGGTCTCTGTACACATGTGGTAACACCTTCCTCTGTTGTGCTGGTACAGCTGGCTGGGTCACAGCCCCCTTCCTTTTCCAGAAAATAAAACTGATGCCAAGAAAGGGCAGTGCCAGCAATCTCACCCTCATTTTACCTACCTGTGTCTTTAACAGCCTCAAAGATGCGAGCTGTTAGGAGGCTGGTGATCTTGTAACAGAATAACAGTACCCTTCCAGAATCTCCCCTTCGTGATGCAGCAATTTTGTGGTTTCTGAAAAGGTCAAGCAGCATCGTTAATGCACACCATGTAATTCCTCTGTGAAGGTGCAGTGCTTCGTTTGTGGGAAAGGACATCTTCCTCTGAATGCAAATTTGGGTGTTCCCAAGCTGAAGGACAGGAGAATATGTTGGTGCACTGTTGGCACCTTGTTCATCATGGAGATGAGACCTTTATATTTGAGTTGCTCCAAAAAATGGTATCTGAGCAAGTCAGGAATAGAGTGCTTAAAAAAAAAAAGAAAAGGAGATTTTTCAACACCTAAAACTTAAGCTTTTTATATGATTTCTTTTAGCCTAGCCTGAGACAACATAACTCTTTGGACTTTGTAGGAGATTAAATCCAGCCCTAGGTTTTTCAGGTAAAATTGTTGCTCTGCTCCTAGGCTGTCCCCTGAGCTGTCTCTGTCTATTTCTAATTAAGAACTAAAGGAAACAGTTCCTTCTGATGGCAGGAGTAGCATGAAGCAAGCTGTGAGTGTTCCTGTGGGGAGGCTGGTGCCACTACCACCCTCCCAGCAGGAGTCAGCACGCCTGGGCTCTCTCTGTGTGCTGGTCTCGCAGGGAGCCACGCTCACCAGGGGCATGACCAAAGACTGGGAACCATCCAAGTAATCTGCCAAAAGGTATCACAGCAGATCAAAATTCATTAAATGTACCTACTCTGCCATGTTTAGCAATGCACTGGAAATCTCATTGGGCAGATATCTGGGAGTGAAATTATTCTGTGTATCCTGGAAGAACCAGAGGAAGTAGGGATGCTGTGGCTGGGGTGGTGGCGGTGTGCTGAAAGCTCTTTGAGCCTGAGACACTGGCATTTAGGCACAATTCATTGGTATATCCAGCATGTGTCTTGGCAGATCTTAGGGCTGAGATAAATCAAAAAAGCAATGTGCCAAATTTGAGATAATTTAATTTCTATTATACAACCTTTATTCATATATAACTTTTGCAGGAGTTTGACTTGTTGGTTACGTTCTGGTTCATGTCCTTTAAGCATGAATTAGAAACAGATGCAACATTTTAAAAATAACAATATACCATTTAAAAACTGTTTGAATTCACCTTTTGGGATTTGACCTGTATGAAACAAATATAAATGACACTGACTTATGAGTGGTGAGTGTTTGCATGTTCTTTGGCTCCAAGTCTTGCAAAACTGAGCATGCATACTACACATATATGTGCATATATCACTCATATATGTAGACATGCCCTGATGAGGAAAAAGCCATGAGGTTTTCATGAGCTTGTTCTTCATGGCTTAGCTATTGAAACAAGACACAGATTAAACCATTAAAAGGTACCTCTGGGATTGTTTTAAATTGCAAATTTAAAAAAAATAAAGAAGAAATCTATTAAAAAGAATCATTTTCCATTAACTGAAGTGTTTGCAATAAAGACAATTATAGCAGTTGGCAGTATTCTCCTTGAACCAAAACAAATAAATACATTTGGTGACATACGTTCAAGGAAATGTGATTGCTGCAATGTTCATGCAAATAAGGAGCAGCTTCACAAATGCTAGACATTTTGCCATCTGGTATTACCAAAGGAACACAGCTCTCAACTTGTAGCTCTTCCTAACTTACTGCTTGTAGATGGTGTATTAGGCATTGTCACAGGGTTCTGACATTTGCATAATCATTCTGAATTACTGCAGGTTGTGCATTGCATTGCCAGCAGGGAATTCATTTGAGAAGGGGGTTCAGGGACCTGATGACTTGTATGGCTTCATCAAATATGTCTCTGTCCAATAAAGTTCTTCCACTTTAAATGTTCTTCCACTTTAGGACTACCACACCAGCGAATTTTTAAATTTGTGTGAGGAGACTCGTGAAGAATGTTGCACTTATTTACTTCCTAGAAACTGGGTAGAAACCAGTATTGCAATTAATTTCAGGAAGCTGCCCATCTCTGTTTGGCTGCATGCAGGCTAGAGTACAAATCCAAAGCTTCTCAAAGAGTCTGGAAATTCTGGATGGGGACATGTAGCTGATGATGAAGTTATAACCTGATCTCTTAAAACTCCAGAAAAGCCCAGCCTAACAACAGTTATTAAGCGTGGCAGAAAGTCTGGTTTAGACACGGGTGGTTAACTGACTCAGCTGATGGCAGTAGGCTTGATGGCACAATGAACTGAAGACCTCTGCTCTCGCAGCAGTCAATGACAACTGCTCTGCCTCTGGTCTCACCAGCATGTGCAGCATATGCAGGAGGTGTTCTCACCCCCAGGAGCCCATGGGGAGGTCTTCACCATCCCCTTCTTACTGGAAGAAGGCATTTTCCATGCCCAGAGCTCCATCCCTATGATGGCCTTCTCATTTTGCTGCTTCTCAAGGAGATGGTATTGGAGTGAATAACATGCATCGCTCATGAAAAGTATAGGATTAAAACCCAAAAACTCTCAACCACCTGTAAGTGGCTGTAAAGAAGGTGGTGTTTGGACACTGTCTTCAGCCTGCTGTGCTGAAACCCCGTGTTTCACAACAAACCCCTGTGTTTGAGAGCTGTGCTGGGCCCCTGGCATCTGCCCTCAGACCCATCAGAAGGCTGCTCTGCAATCCTGTTAGAGTTAGCAGCATCAACAGGAAAACAAAGGATTTTCTGTTCATTTAGTGAATGTTGAGGCATTGTTCTTAAGTATTAATAGCATCTAACATACCCTGTGTATTTTCAGCTCTCTCCAGTCCTGAATTAGAATCAGATAGCTGTTGGCCTTTTGGCTGCCTTGCCTGAGGCATACTAGGTAGCATCACGTGGGTAGCCAATGCAACATATGCTTTGCTAACTGGGAAGCTGGTTAGCAAGACAACGTTTATCTTATTAACACATGGTGCACTTACATGGCATTAATACATATTCCTACTTTACAGATTTACTCTGTCAGAGGAAAAACATTAGCTGAGCTAAGCAAAATGGGAATCAGCATACTCGTCACATTGTCCTGAAATAGCATGTTAACTTTGTTAGACATGTTGACTTCCTTTGTGAGAAGAATAAAACATAATAAACTGAAATGTGTGAACCTGAAAGGTGTTGTTCTGTAGAAATTCAGAATAAGAATTCTCTGGTTTATGTTGTCATGTATTTAACTAGAATTCTGAAAATAAAGTCAGCGTTTATTCTGAATGTCTCTATTGGAGCTAAAGTTGTTAATTTCTAAAAATTACTGCTGTTGTGTAATGCAGTGATTTTATTCTCTCTCAACTACACTCTACTAGCCATACATACACTGTTGTGCCACTATTCATTTATTCATGTTCTGTGGTTGTGATAGTGTCAAATCCATCAGAAAGAGGAATTGTTTCAGTAGTAGTTTCATGACTTGGCTGATTAGCAGAGATCAGAAGAAGCAACTTAACTGTGGAAACCACTACAGCATATAGTTTTAACAGCTCTTTAGGGAGCTAGTTAATGAAAGAATCACTAGAGAAATACAGCCATGTGAAAAAAGGAGCGTTTTCATACAACATTCAGAGGATATGTCATAAGTGGGAACATGTTCATAATTTCTATTTACTCACAGCTGTAATTACCATCTGCCTTAAGAGAACTTCTAGTCTTTGTCAAAGTTGCTTAGATATTTCCTTTGTCACGTTTCAAGTAGAGAAGTTCTGTACAGACTAGATCCTGCCATGCGATTCCTTTTTTATTTTTCTGTAAGAATTTAATTATCTATTCACTGTGTGAAGGAAGCACTAACATTCCCAGAGACCTGAACCTCCCCAGCCTACTTGAACTGGCGTTCATCTGATTCATGTTTGTGCTTATTTTTGCCATCTGTCTGCAAAACAGAGTTCTTAACTTTTAAATGCACGCTGGTTTATATGTTGCCCTCTAATTTTTAACTCTTAAAAAACTATTTATCTTTTCTTTTCTTTTTTTCCCCTAACTCCAGTGTCTATGAGCCAGACAGAAATGTGCTGCGAAGGAAGGAGTGGGAAAGGAGAAACCAGGAGGCCCAGCAGGACAATGGCACGTTTAACACGAGCTATTCTCTCTTCAGTGAACCCTACAAGGTAGATGCTTCCCAGCTGGGCGAATCTTTGTTTATTTATTTATTCCTCAGTACAAAAATGTAGCCTGCAGAAGGCACTGTCCAGGTTTCATCACCCTCCCACAAGTGGTAGCTTCCCAAAATTCACGGAGAACATGCATGATTCCCTGAGTCAGATTTTATTTATATTTATATATGTGTATAAAGCTTCTTCTAGTGTTTAGCAGCACACGAGTGAAATAAACTAGAAACATCCCAGCAATATTTGAGATGGAATTAAAATTAGGAGGTGAAGGTGAAAGTATCCTGGTTTTGCAATACTTAGAAGAAAACCAATTGTGTAAGACTAGTGTGAAGGGCAAGCACTACTGTAAACATTGTGCCCTGGCCAAGGTTATTGTACTGAAATATCTTTTTTTTTCCCCTATAAGAATTACCAGGATAATAGGAAAATTTGTCTGCTATACATGTTTTTCCTCCACCAAAGGCAGAAGTAGCATAGAAGTCTCAACTCCCTGTGTTGTTCCTCATGGTAACAACAGTTTGATGAGCCACAATTGTCTTTCATCACTCCCCATTAGAAGGTCAAGCAGAGCCTTTTACACAATGCAGGAGTTTGAAAATGGTGAACAGGACCAGAGAGCAGTGTCCCATGGGGGCTGCTCGTCTCCCTCAATTTACCCAATGTATGTATCAAACCATAACCGTGTATTTTCTGCTGTGCTTTTCCAGAAATGTCCAAGTTACTGTAACAGCTGCCACACTGTGGAGCATTTCCCTCCATGCAGCATCACTTGCCCTTGAGGCTTAGGGTGCTTTAGTGCCTCTTTCCAGGAGACCTATTTGGAACCTGGCACCTGGCTTCTGCTTTGACTTCCATGCTTGCGTTTTAATTCTTGTGCTCCAGGGTCAGCTTTTAGCTTGCTCTTCTTCCAGATTGTTGCTTGTATTTAGTCCCTAATAAAAAAGAAAGATCTTCCACTTTCAAACCGTGTCCCTTGAAGGAACACAGCTCTGCCTGCCTTGAAGCTGACCTCCAGCTGCCCGGATTTCAGATCCATTACAAAGGCATTTAGAAACCATGTCAGATGTCTTGAACTCCTCAATGACCTTCTTGAAAATGTCTACCGTGAGACCAGTCAAGGGCTAATCCACGGAAGAAAGCCTTGAAAGCATAAGTCAGCTGTGTCTTGGCATTTCTTGAGGGCTGTGCTGCAGTGATGACTTAATGATTTTCCATTTGGTCCAGTCAAACAGACCACACACAAAAAGGTCTGGCCTTTTGCTGTGTCCCCAGTACTATTTTGTCTTTGGTGCCTCAAGTTGGCAATACTGAAGCTCAAATCACTTATAAAAGCGGTATCACTTTGATTATTACTTCTGTGCTGATGTACTGACTGTCATGACACAGATGTGTTGTGCCATGGACACACCAGCAGTTTCTGAGCTAGGATGCCAGAAGGCACCTCTGTGCAACCACAGTAAAATTCCATCAGCTTTAGGTAGGAGTGGATGAAAAATCACTGCTGCCTCTAGAAGCAGAGAGGATACTGAGTGGATAATCCTATGAGGCAAGCAAATAATGGCTCCATTCTTGCTTCTTACCTTTAAACACTGTGTTCCTATTTTGAACAAATGTGTAAAGAGGGTGCTGCAGAAATACATCCTACAGCTAACTTTGTCAAGGAGACTTGGGGAAAGGCAAAGCCCAGGACAGTAGTATAACTCACAGCTATGTTGGTGTAGCAGAGTTGCTTGGGGTGATCAGTCCTTCTGATAGCATTGGACATGAAAACTTCTGTCAGTGGCATACTCTGGATATCATGTATGCAATGGCAATGGACATTAGGCTCTCTGAACTAAGCCAAGCGTTTGTGAACCTTCAGTGCAGGGAGAAAGAGCTGTGGCTTTTTCATCTTACTGTGGAGAGAGCCTAACTGCAAAAGAGGAAACCTTTCTGCAAAAGCAAAACTGAAACCCACTTGTACTCCCTTTAAAGATCACGTTCACCTTTTAGGGGTTTCCAGAGGGGAATGAAGTTATAGCAGACATTCACTGCAAGCTCTGATTAAATTCAGTATTCCTCTGCACAGCTTGAGAAACATGAGCTAAAGTCAAAGGATATGCTATTCAGAAGACCATATCTGAAAATCAAAGGCAGGCTGGAAATCTCCTAAATCTTATGTCCTCTCTCACCTTGACATGTATCACTACTACTGTAACATCAAATTTTCTCAAAAATCCTGACTCTTCAGGTTGCCCCTTATCCTGTTCAAAGTATCCATAGCAACCCTCTATGAAGGATTACAGGAAATCTACTATCTTTTACATAAAATCTCTTTTACAGGGAAATGAAAAAGTAGGAAATTAGTTCTGGATATTTTCTGGACAGAACACCTTCCCCCTTTAACTATGTAAGTATTTTTAGTGAAGAAAAAAATTCTGCTGGCGTTCCATGCAGCCATCAGGTTTATTTTTAGAAGTGTTATATGTTGCCATCTTCAAATGCTTGGATTTGTCTTGCATTGCAACAGAATATCAGAGCACTCTAAGTTAGACATGTTTGCACAGAATGCTTTTCCTACTTACCCATTTTGTGACCATGTTTTCCCTGTGGGAATGCTTAAATAAGGCCAGCAATATTTCAGAGAAGATAATAGGACAAACTAAAGCTCATAACAAGTTACCTCAGATCCCACCATGTTCCCAAGAGGATGTAGGTGAACTCTCCTGTATGAGATCAGCTCAACACAAAATCTCACCTAAAGCTGTCCCCAGTACATCTTGAAGGAATAAGCAGCACAGACCAGTTGTCAGCATGTGCCATGATACCAGTTTGCTGCAGTTATTCTTGTGGTTATCTGAGATCTCTCAGTACAAGATGTCTGTATGTGACCTTCACATCACATCCGTGTAGAAGACAACCCAATGACTTCTCTGAGCTGTTGACAGTCTACAGATAATCTGCAATTAGGCTTCTATTTCCTTTCCATCTACAGAGAAGCCATCAGAAAAAAACAGACCTTCTTTTAGGGAAGTTGGACTTCTTAGGGGCAAAACCTGCACACTAATTTTTTTAGGTTCATGGAGCTAGGGGCAGATGGGTGGAGAGCTGTCCTCACAAGATGTCTGCACTGTGGCAGACTTGTGGGTGCCAGGAGCCCCCCTCCATTTGGTGGTCATTGTTGCCATGCTCCTGGCAGGGAAAGAAACCTCACATACACTCTGGCTGAGTAATAATGAGTACAGGCCCAACAGCAGATTTCCCGCCATAGAGGGAAGATGAAAAAATACTTCTACACAAGGTGGAGGATCCAGTGAAGCATAAAGAGATGCACTGGGTAAAAGGGAAGTTTTCTATGCATCCTGGAACATAATTCTGCTGGTCAAGGAGATGCCCAAGTGTAGAAGCTATTTCATTGACTTCAGGAGACACGTGAGGATATCTCCAACCTTCTTTTTTTAAATGTATGTAATGCTTCCCACATCTTTAGCCTCATTAATAGTTTCCTGTTCTATAGGACATTGGTGTTATTCATGTTAAGTGAAAGAACACCCTTTTTTAAAGTGGTTGAACCTTGAGCCATCTTACTCCAAGTTTCCAAAGCAATGTTTCAGATGCAAGACTTTCATGTTCTTCCCTTCCTACCCCCCCTTCAGTGCATACTACTGATATATATATTTAGCTCTGTTAGCATAGTAAAAAAATCATATCAGAAAGCTAGGTGTAATACATTTTACAGGTACAATGTAGCATCCTTGAAATTTGAGGAGAAAAGTTTGACGCAAAACAGGACTGCTTCTACTGTTAAGACATAATAATGCTTCCACTGTAGACCTCTAAAAGTTTGCATGTGGCAAGCACAGCACTCAATTACTGTGCATTTTTGTCTGGGTTCAGGGTTTCTACTAGGAAACCCTAAAAATAAAAGATTCAAAACTGGGGAGTTGCTCTTGAATACCTTCCCTTCCTTCCCCCCAGTTTTCCAGAGTAATTGATGTGGTTGCTACATCTTTTGTGGTTTTAAATGTAGCTTTAAGAGGATCTTGAGGATCTTCTCCACTTCCTTTACTCCCTTCTTTCTCCTTCTTTCTGTTTTCCTCTAAAACAGAGAGTCTTGAGATGAAAGCTTGGCCTTCTGAAACCAATAGGGGTTTTCCCACTCAGACCCCATGTCTGGAAGAGGGAAAGGAGAACTCCACTGCCTCATTACTGTCTTCCTCTGGAAACATAAAGCAAAGGACATCACACACCTGTATCTTGGCAGGGCT
This sequence comes from Geospiza fortis, assembly GCF_000277835.1. NCBI lineage: Eukaryota > Metazoa > Chordata > Aves > Passeriformes > Thraupidae > Geospiza > Geospiza fortis. The sequence goes on from NW_005054315.1 coordinate 8,234,116, forward strand.
CAAAAAATCTCTGCTGTAAAAATGCTAATGATATACCCTTTTGCTTACAGTGGCTTTTCAAAGCAAGAATTTTCAATCTTTTCCAGCATGTTTTGTTTGCTTGTTTTATTTCTTTGTGAAGCTTCTGCCTTTTCAGTCAGGAAGTAAATGGATCATTTTTAAGACAATAATTAATCTTGAAGGGGAGGAAGGGTGGCTGTATTCCCCTGCTATGCACAGCAAGCACTGAGAAATGTGAAGAATTTGGCAAGGGTTCTGTTCACCTTTTTTTTTTTTTTTTTTTTACAAGAGGAGAGTGCCCTGGAATGAGCACCCTGTCAGAGCATTTTTAAAGAAGGGACATAATCTGTTCTTTTCTCATTTCCCACAAGCTGTTTTCAAGTCACCTCAGAGCATTTGGCTGGCATAGACTGACAAATTCATTCAGTGCTTGCATGGGATGTTGTGTGGCTTCCCAGATGGTTATGAAAACTTAGGCAGGCAGATGAAGAAATTGGGAATGCAGTGTTTTCATTCATGACTGAAGGAGAGCTTGCACTGGGCTACAGGAAAAGTTTTATCATGGTCAGATTTAATCCAAACCATTCTGTGCAGTTGCAATAATAAATTTTCCAGTTTCCAGGTAATATACTTTAACTACAGCGTGATATCTGTGATAGATTTCTTTTTTTATATACTCTAAGGCCCTTTATAGCTTTTCCAGTTCAGGGTAGATTTAAGATGTTGACAAGTGTCTTCAGAGACAATAAGGATTTTCGATTTCATCCCTCAACGCTGCTGCTGAATAAGGCAGTCTTACTTCAGTAAGGATTTCAGCAGAAGCATGCAGGGAATTTTGTTTTTCTTATGTTGACTGTAGCAGAACACTCGATTTTTGTTTTGCAGACTAACAAGGGGGATGAGCTTTCCAATCGCATCCAGAATACTTTGGGCAACTATGATGAAATGAAAGACTTGTTAACTGACCGGTCAAACCAGAGCCATCTCGTTGGGGTTCCAAAACCTGGGGTTCCTCAGACATCTCTCCCCAAGACTGATGAACATCTTATCGCAGACTCGAGACCACCACCTCCTCCTCCTCCTCCAATTTCCAGCACTACTTCTTCCACACCAGCATCCCTAGCTGCCCAGCAGAGCAAGAGCGCCACAATGGGCTGGCAGAAGGCTGGGCATAATGCCACTTCAGATGGCCAGCAGAGAGCGAGCAAACACGGACACCGGTCGCTGGAGTCACACAAGGGTGACTTCAAACTGGCCAGCCAAAAATCCAATTTGGAGAAACTAAAACGCTATGCATCGAGTCCCACCTCCTCCTCTTCCTCCTCCTCTTCCTCTTCCTCCTCCTCCTCCTCTTCCTCCTCTTCCTCCAATACTGCCCAGCAAAGCTCGCTGAGGGCCACATTAGGAGACAACACCAACAGAGTCCAGCAGGCAGCGAAGCTCAGTTGTAGCTCAGAAGGAGGAACCAAAGTCCAAGAGAGGCCAGCAAAGCATGGTGGGGGGCACTGTGTCCAAAACTTCCCACCTTCTCTTGCTTCAAAGCCCAGTCTGGGTCAGCAGAAGCCAACAGCCTATGTAAGGCCAATGGACGGTCAGGACCAGGCTCCAGATGAGTCTCCAAAGCTGAAGTTACCAGCAGAGACAACCAAGTCATATCGGGGAGTGCCTTCCAGCAAGCCTGATTCAGCCAGGACCAAGTCAAAGATCACCAAGTTCAGCATTCCTAAGCAAGAAGAAGTAAGTGGTTTTATATTTCTTATAAAACATACCCCACAGATGGATGGACAGATGGATGGATGATGTCTTATTGTACCTGTCTCTTTACATATTTTTAACATACTGGTTTGCATGTTGATATTTTTGGTGACATTGATATAGTATATTGCAAATAGCAGCCTCACAGTAATTTAAAGGTATCTCAACAGCAAAATGCTCATTGTCTTCAGGAACCAAAATACTTCCTACAATGGCACATTTTCTAGTAGTATATATTATTTCACTGACTCTTTCCAGAGTGCTCATTTATAAAACCTGGATTTTTTTTTGGCAGGTGAATTGCTTCTTGCTGTTCATATTTCATTGATTTCTTTCTCTTTGGCAAAGATTAAATGAAGTGAATGTGACCAGAAATAGTTCTGCCATCCTCAATGTCAAAGTAGTTTCACAATCTAAATAAATTACGTACGCAATATAAATCTGTGGAATAGATGAGAATAGAGCAATGAGACTCTCCTTTTAGTTAATATTATCTATTTGTGTTTCAAGCCAATTTATGAGAAGACTGAGGTTTCTTCTTAAAGAATTTCCATCTGTAGAAACCTGGTGTAGTGGGTTGACCCAATACACCTGGCCATGCTAGAAGTATGAGAACGTGTCTGAAAAAGCTTTTAGACAACATTTATTTATCAGCAATAAAATATGTCTGCTTGGACTTACTGTATAATCATTTATTTCACATTCTTTTTATGCCACGAGGACACTTCACTTTACCACTTTGATTGTGATTGTTTTTTGACTATTTGGTCTGTTTTGATGGGAAGGAAGTGATTTGTTTTGGCAGAATAAAGGGTGTTTTTTATATTCAAGGGTATATTCAAAGGCCTGTATGCCAAAACAAAGGTGGTCACATCATCCTCTTGTGAAAATTGATAGATCTCCCATGAATTCAACAATTTATAGTATTTATAGAACTATAGGACTCTAGTTGACTGAATCACTGTGACTTTCTCAGAGAAGAAGCAATGATTGTTTACTCTTTTTTGACAGCTGTGGTGTGTCTTGAGATGTTTTAAGTCTTAAAATTTTGTTTCTGGCATTGTTAAAGGAGAGGAAAAATCTAATTTTTGGTGGAGTTCTGTGGCCTCTTAATGCCTGCTTTTCAGAAATGGAGTTGACTCTTGTTTGTATTCCCCTTGGGCTTGGTTTGGGAAAGAAATCTCTCTGGAAGCAATTATTTCTGTGATTTTTCTCTAAGTGAAAGTTCCATCAGTTCCAAACAACATGTAGGTGATATGTTGTCCCTGAAAAGGGGTTGTTTTAGGCTCTTAAGCTAGATCTTATAAGCAAATTTACATTCACAAAGTGCTGTAATTGTGCAGATAGATCAGGTAATGGCAGATAGTAATATCCATTTAGCTGTTATTGCCTCTTTCAGACTTGTGCTTCTATCTGCAAGTGGGAAGCGTTGTTAGAATTAAAGATGCCTGTGGCAATTATCTGACTCTTTCAAATTTCCCCCCTCTACATGTAGGCAATACTCTAAGGACTAGTGTGGAAAGGAGTTCTGATAGGCAATCATTTGTTTGTCTGAAACTCAGGATTTACCATTTGCATTCCAAATTCATCTACCTCCGGAAAGAAAGATTTAATTTGTTGTATGCAATCCATGCTGCTGCATAAGCATAAGTTTATACTGCAGTTTCTAGATGAGGAGACATAGCTGAGATCACTTTAAACTAGCTTGTTTAGATACTGATGGCAATGTAGACTATAGTAGGAGAGAGTGGACTGCAGGTTACCTATTAAAATATTCACCAATTTCTCACAGATTTTATGTGATGCAGTGTTAATAAAAGAGTATTTGATAACAGAATATAAACATTCAACTGAAGTTGAAGGAAGTGGACCAAAAGCAGTGTCTGGTCGTTTAAAAAAGATTTTTATGAAAATTTATGGACAAATCTCTGAGAAGAAAAAGAGTAGGTACTATGGGTGTTGGGGTTTGAAACTGGAGCTAATGAAAGACAATGTTTAGATCTGAAAAATCAATGAAAGACAACAGACCAGCTATTTTTCACTTATCCTGATGTTTTCTTTGTTCTAACTTTTTCCATCCCGAGTGGCACAAGCTGAAACTGGTAACCCACTGGTATTGCTAATGGGAGAAATATTGACCAAGACTGAAAGTTTTTTATTTTGTGTTGCCTAATCCACCCGCTCTTTGATTTTCAGTTGGACTTCTTTTAATTTCAAAATGTTTTTCCATTCCTATTATTTGTATCATAAATTTTCTAGTAGAGTTGTGTAAGAATTCCCATCCGTTTAAAAAATTTCTGCTATTAAACTCATAAATTTTCTCCTTTACATCAAATGTTTGCCATCCCCTCTTAGGGCCAGAAGTTTGAAGCTGCTTGCAGCACAAAAGCTGCCGTGGTCCTGTGAATGTTTGCAGGCAAAATGAAGCCTCTGTTGTTCAGAGTGAGGCTAAGGTGTTGGTCAGGACAGACCTGGTATCCCCAGTGGCTGTGGGAAGAGCTGAGGTGTCATATAGGATGACTGTGAGGGAAAGCAGGCTGACAAGGAGGCTACAGCAGTGCCTGGAAGCTACATGGAAACAGAAATGAGAGTGGCAGAAAGCTGTTTAAGATCAGCCAGGAAAGAAGGAGAGGGGCAAAGGGCTTGGGGTAGGGTATCTGAAGTGCTGGTAGTGAAATGAAGCTCTGTGTCTGCTAAAACCAAAGGTGTGTGGCTGAGAAGAGCTAGGCAGGGCAGTCACTGTGCTCTAGGGCTCCTGTAGGCAGCGCTGGGAGGCCTTCCAGGCTCTGGGCTGCTTGCTGTCCACCAGAACCCCCAGGTCCTTCACTCCTGCTCAGCTTGCTGTCCACCAAAACCCCCAGGCCCTTCACTCCTGCTCAGCTTGCTGTCCACCAGAACCCCCAGGTCCTTTACTGAAGAGCTCGTGTTCAGCCAGTTAGCACCTAGCCTGTATTGTTGCTGAGATTCTCTCTCCCCTTATTCAGTATTTTCCCTTGCCAGAGCCTTATCAGTCTATCTAACATGAGTTCTGGGGCCCCCAGCCCAAGAAGAGCAGGTCCAGAGGAGGGACACTGAGTTGACCAGAGGGCTGGAGCACCTCTCCTATGAAGGCAGGCTGGGAGAGTTGGGGTTGTTGAGCCTGGAGAAGGGAAGACTCCAGTGATATCTTATGGCACCAGGACCTAAAGGGAGCTGCAAGAAAGCTGGGGAGGGGCTTTTTACAAGGACATGTAGTTATAGGACAAGAAGTCCTTGAAGCGGAAAGAGGGTAGGTTCAGATTAGATATTAGGAAGAAATTCTTTACTCTGAGAGTGGTGAAACACTGGGAAGGGCTGCCCAGAGAAGCTGTGGATGCCCCATCTCTGGAAGTGTTCAAGGCCAGGTTGGATGGGGCTTTGAGCAATGTGGTCAAGTGGAAAGTGTCCCTGCCTACGGTACTGGAGTTGAAGTTAGATTATCTCTAACATTCATTCAAACCCAACCCATTCTGTGATACCTGTGCACTTCCATTTGTGTTCACCAGTTTGAAAGAGCCATCAGTGGAAAAATAAACACATAATAAAATAAAGTTAAGCTTCCCTGTAAGGACTGGAGAATAAGCAGCAGTGTCACACAAAGCGTGTGTGTGTGTGATCAGCAGGATACAAAACCCTCTTCTGTACATTCCATGAGGTTTTCAGAGAAGCAGGGCACAGAGTTGGCTGCAGTACAATTATTATTCACTTGAAATAAGATCTCTTGAATACGAATTATAGACCATTACTTTTCAATACATGAAAAAGGTTGATTTTTAATGCAGTTCAATAACTCATTTTATATTTTTAATCAGTTTTGGAAAGTCTTCAATAGACTTGACACAGACTGAAGCTTATAAATTTTTAAAATTGTTTTAATGAGAATAATTTGGATAGACCTGTGTGTAGAAAGGTAGCATTTACTCATTTGGGAATTTAATCTTTAGTAGCCAGGTTCATCAGTGTTAACTAGAATCCATACCCAACCTCCTGGTCATTCCAGAATTACCATACTGCTCTGTAGAAATGATAGCTCATCATCTCAAGCGCTGGTATTTCACATCTTGAACTACTTAGAAATTATAATCCTGTAGGTAAAATCCCACTGTATTGGATAAAAGGGAAGAAAAAATTGATACCAGGGTATAGAGGAAAAGAGGCAGGGAAGTCAAGTGCCTCTCCTAAAATGTTCTTGAGTGAAACAATAAGAAAACCATAGGGTGGCAAATCATGGTCTTTATATCCAAGTTCTGTTTTTGAATTTCATCTCATAGGCTGCATGCTGCTTTTTTATTACATTGAAGAAGCCTTATCTATTGTCCTTTGCTTACTTCTCTTAAGGGTTATGGAACAAAGAAATAGAGGTTGTATTCAAGAATGACTGTGAGTCTAATGGTAAAAAGGAAGATTTGGTTTTGTTAAATTTGGAAACACATTTATGTGAAATGTAGGTAAGGTCGTCATGAGGACATATTCTTTCTTATTCACTTCACAGAGTACTAACATTTCTGCAGCAGAAGTAATGCACCATAGATTAAAGGTTGAGTTCGTTTGGGTTTTTTTTTCCCTTTTTTTTTCTGTTTTTTTTTTTTTTTTTTTTTTAATTTTTGCCCTTTTCTTACTCGCAAATTCCTATTTGCCTGGGTAAGATACTCTCTGCAGTCATTCTCCTTTGAGTGGCTATATATAGCTATCAGCATCTGGCACACACTCTAGCAAGTGTCCTTTGAATCTGCAATCTCTTTTTTGCCTATCAGCTCTATCCCACATATTAATGGAAAGCAAAAACACCCCATAACTCTTTCCTCTGTCTGAAAAAACTACAGTTTGGCCTCAGTGTTGATAATTTGGTCCAAATCAGTCTCTTTAAAGAAGATGCATGTATAATAAGCAGTTCCATCCCAGTATAAAACTGAAGATGCAAGTTCATGTGCTGCTACATTTCATTTGAGAACAGAAGGTCCGTGAAAACTAAATATGGAATATAGTCATTATCATGACTTCATCTGGAAATCCCACATATCTGGATCTCTAGGACAGTAGAGGGGAAACAGTATCTCATGAGGAAGGAAGAGGGTTTAGAGGAGATCTGAATAAGTGCTTTTCCTCAGAGGCACAACACCACATCCCCTTGGCTGCAGTGGAGCCAGTTAAAGCGTTGCAGGAGTAAGAGTAGAAGTCAGATTTTCTTCTCTACATCCCAGGGTGTTTAATTCTGGCCCAGAAGGGCAGAAATGCAAATAAAAGCACAGTCAAAGATGCTTTTAGATGAGAAGGGAGGGAGAGATTGAATGCATTAGCAAAAGGGTCCAGACTTCTTCCGGCACCGTGTCAGGATGCGCCCGAAGAGGCTGGAGACACAAGCACAGAATTAAGTGTGTTGATACTCCTCTACCATTTATTGACTTCATTGAAGAATTGCAGTGCTTGAGAAGCCAGTTAGCAATCACAGCACTTGAGTACTTGTAAGTATGAGGCAGTTGTAGATGTTTTCTTTCCCAGATGTTCGTGTTGCATTTACAAGGAGACACAGATCAATTCATCCCTGTAATGGTAGCACTGACCTTCCCCACAAATAAAGAATGTTTTCCCACGTTAAACAGGAAGAACTGCACAACAAGAACAGTGTGGTGCAGAGATCCCTGCTAGTGGTGAGTTACTCAGGACCTTCAAGTGTGTCTGTGGGAGGGCTGTGTGTTACTGCCTGTATTTATGTGGCAGAGTTCAACAGAGTGGGA
>NW_005054315.1:8241656-8257128 GCF_000277835.1 Geospiza fortis
GAAGAAACACAGTGGAGACCACAATGTGAAAGGGGTTTTTTATTTGTATAGTTTTCAAATCATGACAGAAGCCTTTGCCTTTCTCACCTTCTGTAGTCTCCAAGGCGCACAACAACTGTGTGTGAGGGCAGCTTCAGTGAACACAGTGGGCCTAATCTCTCTGGTTATTCTTCCATGACAGCTCTTGTAGAATGGAAATGCTATTTAGACACCTTTACTTTAGTTTTAGAGATCCCTAAATTTACTGTTCCTACCCTCAGTGAAACAAGTTCCTTTCTCTTTTGAATTAATTGTCAATATATTTTTTTTCCTGGGACAGCACTAGCTAAACTTATCTATAGGTTTTTGAAAATAAAGAATTTAATAGAATAATAAACTCTAAAGTTTTCTGTATGGATTGATTACCATATGGTATGTGCTGTCTGTTTGTTGCTATGGTGAATCACTTGTTCCTCTTTGTTTTTTATTGGTAGGATGACTATGAGCAGAGAAAAATATCTTGAAATTAGATGTAAATTTACAATTTTCAAGGATATTCCTTAATGTTTGCACCTGTTTTTTTTTTTTGCAAGTTTCCCTTGAGATTGTTGTTTTCTAATTATTGAAAACATACTTGAGCAGTTAATTCGGGTCTCTCATAGGGCAGATCCTCCCTGTGATAAAACTGGTCTTTCCATCTTTTCTGAAGTTGGAAAAGTAGCCACTTTTGGAGTAAGGAAAGCTCAGTGGATGTAGTAATATGATTAATTGTGAGAAACTTGTCTTGCCTTTTAGTTTTTAACTGCCCCTCCCTGCCCCCATTGAGTGGATGGCTTGGTTTATGAATCAGCTCTGGAGCTGATACAAGAGTGCATGCATAAAAATGTCCACAACCATGTTTAATTGCTTCTTTAGTTCCCTGTGGTAAGCACTAAAGTTATTGATGAAGGAAATAAGATTTCTGGAATTACAAACCCCAGATTTTAATTGCACATTTTGTCTGATTTTTTTAAATCCATTGTAGTGCTTATGATGATAACTGCACGTAATAAAAGTCGTCCTGACCAGAAACAAAGTAGTCTAATAGATGTTCTTTGTAAAATGTGCCTGAAAAGATACACGGTATTGCTATCACTTTTCCACCTCTGGCCCCATTAGCATGGATTGCTCCCAGGCCTGGAAGGTATTCAGCAGCTGGAGAAAGCAACTCTTCTGGATGTGGTTGCAGGAGCTGCGTGCTGGAGCACGGCACTCCCACCAGCACAAGAAACTGCCCTCCACGTGGAGTTTTGGCTGAGCATCTTCTCCCCATCTGGTTCATGCTTCTTAAACAAAAGAGAGAGGGTCAAGGTTCAGAGGGAGAGCAAGGGTGGGCTTGCTATAGAGTTCAGATTACCAGTGAAATACTTAGATGGACTCTGTTTCCCAGACCTCCCCTTGCACAGCACTGGAATGTTCTGTCAGGTGAGGAGTCCAAGCCCTTGCTGCTTCTGCAGAGTACTTATGTTAATACCAGCTCACGTCCTCCTTTCCAATAATTATAGCAAGGCAGGGCATTTCTGTCTACTCTTTGCCTTCACAATCTGTAAGGGATCATGTAGAATGTAAAGGTGGTTTAGGATATTTTAAATTAAAAATAAAAAAATCCATGAAAATTATTTATCTTCTTTGTTCTGTAGTTTCCCACTCTTTCATGAATCAGAATGACCTGAAAGAGCTACCACTGAACTTACTCACAGGGGTCAGATATGACTGATAAGCAAGAGAACTCAAGGAAAATACAGTGAGCTTCACAGATCACTGTTAATTCCAGCTAAATAAATAATGGATATGTGCCGCTTGATGTGTAAGGTTAAAGAGGTCAGATCTCCAGCAACTGTCAATTCATCCAGCCAGAACAGAAGCAGTTAAATTCTTTATTTTTGGTCACATATTCACATACCAATAATTGAAGACAAATATACTTTTAAATATCTGCATGTTGCATACTTTATTCACACTGTGCGTTGTAAAGTTTTCATTTCTGTACCACTTCTGAATATGAAAGATCTATCCCTGTGGTATCACAAAATAGCTTCCTAGAAAAGTAATTAACAGGAGGGTGGTTTTTTTTTTTTTAGTTCAGAAAAGATATATAATGTAAGCATCTGATTTCCTGCCACTCTTGGTTAACTTTGTATGAAAATGGATAGCTTCCAAATTAGAGCAGGCACCGGACTGTCTGGAGAAAAATGCATCTGTAAAGAAATGTGTACATTATATATTCATGTCGTTCCAAATCTCTTAATTGTATTTCATATATAACAGTTGCATGTTCTGAAATATGGTACCTTTTTTATTTCATGGGTCAAAACCAGCATGCCAGAAAGGCTGAGGCTGCTCCTTACATGGTTTAGGGCAAGTATTTCCTTTCTGAAATTCCCTCATACATTTCCCACTTTCTTCCCTTCCCACCATCAAGTTTCTCTGAGAAATGAAGGCATGATGTGAAGTTGCTTTTCACCACGTTTTATTCAGAAGATAAATATACAAAAATAATTCAAGCCTGTGAGCCAACAGGTCAGGAATATTGAGAACCAGCATCTTCTCTCAGAACCAAAAATTGCTATTCATACTCCTCTGCATTTACTGCAAATGGCTGTAAGGGAAGCTTATGTAACTAGAAAGAAAGGAAAACCAAGAGCATTTCTTGTTAGCTCTTATCACTAACAGATGTTTAAGGGAGATGGGATGGAAGACTCTCTGCTTCATAGCTTCTTTGAAATGAGCTATTGAAAGTGATTTTTTTTTCTTGCACATGCTAAAGATTATTAGTATTCAAATGCCACCAGCATAATCTATTGCTAATCAAATCTTGCATTTATTTAAAGGTAGCTGTACAACCACAGTCAAATGCAGAGGTAGGTACAACTTCATGTGACTGCTGAAACTTTGAGATCTAAAGGAGAAAAGGGGAAGACAGCTGTGAGATTATTGATCACAAATACAATCAAACAAAGTATTCATACAAAGTGTATAAAATGACCATGATTTGGCAGTTCTGAAATATTTTCCAAGAGGCTTTCTCTGATTTTAATTACTATCTCAGGGACATCTGATATTAGAAAGCATAATACCAGAGACATTTGATACAATAAAACCTATTAGCTGGTTAATTTCTGATTTCATGGAAGTAGCAGTCCAGAGCAGAAGTATGCTGTCTAGAAAAAAAGTGTGAAGGACCAAGTGCAGTGTGAGAAGGACAGTTGGGAAAATGCCATTAGCAGATGATGAATTGTCTTCCTTGCACTAAATCATTAATGTTTAGCATGCAGGAAGAGTTAAAAATACATAGATAGAGAGGACATAAAAATGAACTGGGTTCAATAACAGTGAAGGAATCTGAGAAAAGAATTGTGTGGGAAACTGAAAAGAATGAAATTATGCTTTGGGAAACTCACCGAAAAGGAGTTAGTCATGGTCTAAATTCTTGTCCTCATGGGAGGATCAAGTGCAATGTGAGACAGTTTGAAAAATACCATAAGCAGCAATCATAATTTATGATAAGGTCTGCTTGCAAGATCTTTCAGTAGCTTAGAGATGGCTGTGCAAGGCCCAAAACGTTATTGTTTTTCTGTAGTATGTTTGTTCCCATGAGGAAGCCTTAGGACAGCATTCCTTCCCATGCAGTTTCTGCTCTCAGGTAGGAATGGACCTATGTCCAAGCTACACCCTTGAAAAAGACTCAAACTTCATGGTTGTGGTTATTTCTAAAGAAGCTTGTCCCCTCCCATAAGAAGAAAAATTTAGACAGTGGGGCATCACTCACTTCACAGATGTGCAGTCACTGTCTTGGGAGGAAAATGCATTACCTGTTTTGCCCCCATAAGTAGTACTGCAAAAGGCACAAATCTGGGCTTGTGGGTACACATAGCTTCTGTGGGAGGTGGAAGAGGCAAAACTTCATGCTCAAACAGGGTGTCTAAATATCTGTGAACAACCTCTACAAAGAGCTGACATCTGAAACACAGCAGGTCCTTTTTTTCCCACCACCCCTAAGCATAGGAAATATAGCTTTTGATCATACCCAGCTGCATTCTTATCAATAAACAAAAATTCTGTTTTTTACTACTGTAATCTATTGCATTCAGGAGTTTCAAAGCTCTTCATAAGCTTTAATGACAACTCTGAAAACAATATTTTGAATCTGGTTGCAAAAGGGATTAGCTGAGGTGAAGGCAGATGGGGACACCTTCTGTGATGCTGCTGCTGCCAGAACAGGCCTGCTTCCCTTGGCCCCACTTGCTGGTGGTCCCAGTGGAGAGATCAGATGGAAAATTATGTGAGAGGCTGCTAGAGGACAGGATGGCACACCTGGATCATGCACCTTACTCCATTCCCAGAGCAAGGCTGGGCAGAGTCAGGGCTGGCCACAGGCCCAGAGGAAGCAGAGCCAGGGTGTCTTGCTGTCAAAGCTGAGTGCAGAAGTGCAGAGACCAAACCCCCAGTTCTGTGTTCTGATGCCTGTGCCACAGCTGACCCCATTCAGAGTGGAACATGAAGCTCTTCTGTAAGATGAAAGTAAACGCAGAAACATAACTAAAGGCTTCTTACTAAATTCAAATTATTGTTTCTCACTCTATTTCTTCCTGTCATTTAGATCACTTGAGGTAGAGACAGTTCCTGAGTGATTATGTCACTTATGGTTTACCACTTCCATCTGAGTTATTCGCTGCACATTCTCCACTGGAAATTAATAGGGGTTTTGCCATTGCATTCAGTGGTAGCAAGACCAGCGTTTGACAGGGAGGAATATTTCTATTCTACATTTCATGAACTTCCTTTGGTCAAGAAGATATTGCTCGAGGGAAGATGGTCTTTTGTCTTCAATCTCCCTTTGTTTTGTTCCAGAGTGCAGATGTAACAGTTGTGGTTGTTTTTTGACATTGTTATTACTTTGAAGAAAGTCAGCAATACTGACTAATACAGAATAAAAATTGGGGCAGAAGCCAGCATTTGAACTCAAAACACTATGGTGCATTAATCTATTAATTTCAGGTCATGTCTTTAGCACATCAGAGGAGCTTCTTGACCAGTCTGAGGTGCTTGAGTAATTTTTTCTCTTGTGTAATTAAAGTTTCTAGCTCCCTTTTCAGAATTGGTTTCTTCACCAACTGTTCAGTGAATAAATCTACGTGAGTGATTTCCTGACAGTTGTACATTAGGAATTATGGCATATCTCTGCTCATAACTTACAGAACTATCTCAGTACAGAGAAGAGACCATAAAACATGCCGAATGGGGATTTCTCAGATATGCTAATTGCTGCTATATAAAGAGCAAGGGATGAAGTGCTGCCACAGAGGAAGTTCAGCTAAAAAGTACCCGCCACAAATCTTTGAAGGTCCACAGAGAAGCAAATCCTTCTGCTGCCGCTTCTTGGCAGAGCTCTGCTGAGCAAAGGCGTTGTACCTGAGTGAGCTTGGGCAGGGAGGGCTGGAGGCTCCCTGCAGCCTGGTGCAGTGGCCAGGCAGGAGCTGGGACAGGGATCTGCCCCTCTGGAGCTGCTGCCAGCAACTGGGGACCTGTGGGGTTGGCACATTACCAGTATAAGAAGCACTCCCCACCTTCTTGGATTCTTGGGTGTGGTGCCCAGGCGAGGTTCTCGTCTGTTCTAAATTACACCCAAATGCAGGCCTAATTAATTTCTCTTGAAATGTACTGGATCATATGTCCCATTCCCATCTTCTCATCCATGACATGGCTCTCAGAATAAAGCTGCTGTTTTCTTCATACTGTATTTTTGTGTATTTAGAGCAAGGGCTAAACTAACTAATGGACATCCACTGCCTCTTCTGAGAAGCTTAGGTTTGCCATTCAGTGACAGGAAGATGCTGTCCACGTAATAATTTTCCTTTTTTTTTTAATTTATATGAAATTGATAGCCATGCCAAACTTTGCAAATGAACTCCTTATCTGTAGAGTACCACAAAAGAATTTACAGCATGGAGGGGAAGATACAGTTCAGCAAATCTGCTGCAGCCAGGTGTGAGTTACTCTCCTGTAGCTTTTCTGTATGATACATTTTATGCATTGACTACAGATAGGTATTTTTGTACTCAGCAGACTGGGGCTGGATCACTGAACTAATTTTAAGTAGGCCATTAAGCATCATTGTTTAATACTGATTTTTAGCCATTGCACTTTAATCCTTTTGCCTTGGGTTCACCCAGTAGACAGAAACCAAAATTGCTGTGCCCCAGCAACTAACTGCAGCTCTGCTACTTCTACTGATACACCTATACACCTTTTTTTTAACAAGTTTTCTGTACTGTGAAATACATTTCTTACTGAAGATAATAAATAACATAGAAATGATATACTACATAGATATTATTTAATAATCTTAATATAGACTACTTCTTTTAAAATAAATCAGCTAGACAAATCAAATGGTATAGAAATGGAATGTGCCTTTGTAGGCCCTGTGGGAAACTCAGCTAATGAACTGAGGGATATCAATTTCCAGACAGGGCAAGAAATTCTGCTTAATTTAAAGAAGTAAGTTCAACTATTTGCCTCCCTATTCTAAAATTGTGGGTTTGGGCATGATCACACAATATGAAAAAAGTAACTTTCAGTGCAGCCTTGTGTGTTTTGAAACACCAAGTGAAATACAATTAACTTTAAAATGGTAAATTGTAATGCTAAAAAGAAAATCTTCTGCCTTCCGTGTGTGACTGTCTTTTTAATTTGATGATGTCACCCTGTGAGCCATTAAAGCATTATCAATGAGCAGGCTGTGCATTTTCTAATGATTACTGTGGAGTTGAAAAAGACTCTATAATGTTCCTGCAGTTTGTTCATCATTTTTGTTTGATAATTGTCCTGAAAATCAATGACAGCTACTGAGTACAGAAATTTGATTGAACCAAGTATAAATATAGGCAGCAATTTAGACTGTTCTTACTCAATAGGAAAATGTCTTTGGCTAATAAGTGGATTCCTATCTAAATTCATGAGTTCTTTTATGACATTTTGGGCTAAGCCTGAAATAGATTAATTTTTTTCTGATAAAGTTGCATAAGCTATGATTTCTCTGGTGACCACATTTAATTGGATATTAAATAAAGTGCTTATCTTTACACCAACAGGTTTTATAGGCTGGATTTCACGGATTAAATAACAAGTAATAGGCACACACAAAATTTTTCTGATTAAACCGTGATATGCTCAGATTAAAAATTAGACTGTCCTGATTCAGGTAGGCTTTGGAGGTGCATGATTACAACTGAGGGTTAAATGCACAGAATAGAGGGAAACTGCAGGATGGTGCAAAGAGCTGTGAGAACAGGTCAGATCTGTATATTCTTTCCTGCTTATTCTTCAGCAAATCTACAATGGGGTGGTTTTCTGTTGGGTTTGACAAGAAGCTTGAATTCTTGATAATGTTTTTTTGAAAAGCCTGAGGTTGGGATTCATTATGCAAGGTGCTGTACAAGCACACAGCGAGAAGTATCCTGTGATAGAGCCTATCAGCCCTGGAAAGGCAGAGGAAAGGTTAACAGAAGCCTGGAAAGTAAATTAACCTATCGCACCTGAAGAAAGGAGATAGTGACAAGGCTGAGAGAAGTACCCAAATAGAAAAACACAGATGGTGTTTGGGAGGAGGAAGTCTTAATAGGGTGAGCAAAGACCACACTTGGGAAGAAGCGTGAGGTGAGGAGGAGGGGATGGAGAAGGTGAAGCTGAAAGCACAGCCCAGCTGTTACAGGAGGCATTTGTCTGGTACTCTACTTGCTGGAGAATGCAGACTGACAAAAGGGCTCCAAAGGGGCAGAAGATAGTTAGGACTGGCTGCATTTCCTCTAATGATAATGAAGGACACTCTTTGGAGCTGAAAGGACACTTCTGTCCCATAAAAGTGCAGGACATTGAAGGAATTGAGCTGGATGGCTCGGGCACACATGTGAGATCAGTGGAAAGGAGTAAAGCAGCTGTGCAGAATAAGACAGGAGGGGAACCACCAGTGTGAGCCTGAGGCCTTACATGGGGAGGAAGTAAATGAAGACATTTGCATTGAGTAGGCTGTGCTAGACCAAATGATGTGGAGCTCATGCTAATTACAATTTTTTCCTCACTGGTATGACATATTGTGAATGTGAGAAGAAACTGATGCCTCCCTCTGTACCCAAGTCTACTTTTGACTTTCTGTGCATGGAGCTGGCAGCCCTGTGATAGTGTTTTGTTGATTTTGTTCTTATATATGGATGAGAGAATTGCAGTAGCACTAAGCAGCACTAAGCTCAGGAGCTTGGACAACCCTCTCCTGATGGATTTATTTTGACTCTTACAAGATCAGCCAGAAAGAGTTGAGGTGTGAGTTTGTCGGGTGTTTTTTCCCCTAAATAAAGCTGACCCGTTGCACACAGCATGTAATTGTTCCTGAGCTGATGTCAGACTTGCAAATGGTAATTTCTCACAGGAGGTAGGTTACCTCTCACAGCAACTTAGCAAGGCTGGTAGTGCTACAGGTGGCATTGTTGCCCAGGCTCTGGTGACTCCAAGCCGCTGGCATCATTTGGCTGAGACTCAAGGCAGAAGGTGTTAAACATCCCAACTGTGTTACTGAGAGATAAAAATGGAAAATAGCTCCACTGAGTAGTGGGGACAAGCAAATGACCTTGTGCTGTACTTCAGTCTGGGGTCACTGGGCCCTGTCTTTTTGCATAGTTGAAATAGCTGGTGTCCAGATGATAAAGATGTTGACAATTATCCTTCCTCCAGAGACCACACAAAGCTAAGCCTTTTTCTTTTACTTTCACATAATTTTCTTTTATTTTGACTTGTCATGACTTTTGACATTGGCATGAGTATGTTTTCTGGAGGAATTTCCTTTGCCTTCTTGGCATTTGGTAATGCAAAGCATTTTGTTAATATGTTTTTCTTTGAAGCCATATTTTTTGTTAAGACCTTTCAGGATGGTGTTCTATTTGCTGCCTCTCACAGAAGTCATATAGTAAATTACTTAGAAGTTTTTCTCTGCCTTATTTCTGGTAAAACAAATATTTCCAATGAAACATCAGGAAAGGGATGGCAAGCTTCAGAGCTCATGTTGGTTTTGGAGGCCAAGATCTGGTTCAAGAGCTGCATCATCCCCCAAACACATACACTAGTTTCTCTGGAGAGGAAGGCGGCACAGGGCTAACTGGTGCCAGCCGCAGCCTGCCCTCAGAAATGAGAGTGGATGCATCTCAATGCCCAGCTGGGAATTCCCTGGGATGTCTGCAGCCTCTGCTGTTAGCAAGCAGGTGGCATGTTCCCTATGCAGTTGAGGCAGTGATAAATTATGTGACTAGCTTGGAGACCTGGTGGCTTTTCTTAGCAGAGCTGTATCTGTTTTTAAACCTTGTGCAAAAACATGAGTACCTAAGTTAGCGCACAGCATACCCTTAGAGATGTGGTTTGTGAGGGGGCTGTTTGTGTGTAGATCTCATTTCTTTGCTAATAAGTAGGGAAGACTTAAAATAAGCTGTGGAATTGTTCAAGAGGAAGCAGATCTCTGCAAAAGTCTCTTCTTTGTCAGGGTGTCAGAGCTAATACTGAAAATGCAGTATCTAGATCAATGCACAAGATAGGCGTAGGCTGTTGTCATACAAGAGTTCCATACCTTCTTGGTGATTTCTCATGGGCAGCTCCTCACAGCACAAACAACAAACTCCAGCCCTCCTCTCCTCCCGCTAACCCACTCTTCTGTAGCACTCTTCTTCATATTGGACACAGCTGTGGCCTATTAAGGGCAGGCCTGTTCCTAATCTTTGGTGATTAGTGCAGCTACAACTCCTCTGGTGTGAGATTATCTTCTGCACTATCTCTATTTTCTTACATTCTATCCCCCCAAAACAGGCATGTTTCATTTGCATATAACAGGAATCAAGGCCTCTACAGGTAGAAACTGGTCTCGTGCCACCCACACTGAACATTTACGTCTTTACTTGCTGGTCTCTTACTAGGTGCAAGTAACTTCCCAGTGTCCATGCACCCTAACAGGAGTTTAATCGCTGCTTTAACAGAGGGTCTTTGTAAAATTCATGTACGCAAATAGAGTGTTTCTAAATTGCCAACACAACAGCAGAAGCTTAAGTGCAATTTTTATTCCAATAAAGATGTGATGAAATTATGCCTAATGGTCTGAAGACTGCACTTTTATATGCACTTGCAATGCTCCCATTGACTTCAACTGCTGTTGTCAAGGTATTTCAGTAGTACTGAGCTAAGGATCATTACCCTGTGCTATTATAATACATTAAACTAATGCTGCCATTTTTCCATTATAACAACAGTACCTGGCGACTGAAGGCTACCTCCAACCCAATAACTTGCAATCAAATATCTGTTTCAGATTTCAAAATGCATATAAATTATGAGGCTTGATGAAAATGTTCAGATTAGACAAGCCCATACCTCCACCCTGGTCTTTAATGCATGCAGACAAAGCAAGCTTGGCACTGATGATCAGTGTACACACTCGTATATTTTTAAGAACATGAGGATTTTAGTTTGTGAGTTTAGTAAAACTACATTTGAACTAAGCTTTCACTGACTTTCATGCAAACAGCATGAAATTATATATATCTATACTGTACATAACCCAAATCCCAAAGCTTGTGTCCTTCAAAAACAAAGCAATTCCCAGACTGCTGTTGATGCAGAATGCATTAGGGAATAGTTATACAAGTGTCCTGGAGCTAATCTCAGTTGTCTGATATTAAAACCAACCCACCTGTTTTTTTTTTTTTTTGCTGAGTCCCGTTTGCTCTAATGCAACAAAAAATACTGTACTTAAGTGCAAGGGGGAGATATCTTTGCAGAGATTAGTCTATTGGTTCCTAAGAAATTAATAATTTTAAATACATAAAGGAAAACAAAGTCACTAATTGTATAGCCTTTGCTACACTTGCTCATTGCTTGCTACTTATTTTATCTTTTTTATAACTGCATAAAAAAGGAAAACAATAAAGAAAAGAAACTGAAAAATTCTTGAAGAGCTGACTGATATTACCTTTATGATAAAGTGAACCACAGACAAGATTAAAAAAAAAAAAAGAAACCATGGCCCCAAGTTCCCTTGGAAACCTCTCTGAACTCATATTAAAAATGTACATACAACATCTGCCAGACAAACTGGAATGAGGACTTGATAACCAAAACAAAATCCAGATGTGCACAAAAATGGGCTTCTTCCTGATACTTTTATGTCACTTGCACTGCACATCTAGAGCTGAGATACACAAAAACATAGGGGATTTATATGGCAGGTCCTTCTGATACTGTTTTCTCCCCACAATATTATTTTCTGTTTTCGTGCATGTTACTATATGTTGTTTGCCATTACAATGGGAAATATCCTTAACCTTATCTAAATTTTTCTTTACCCTTTTCCTTTTAAGAATCTGCTTTTAAGAGCTATTCTTCAAGATGAAAATATTGTTATGAAAGTACAAATAATAAAGTTATGCACAGATCTGGAAAACTGTTTTTCAAGACATCAGGCCAACAAATTTCATTGCAAATGCATTTCATGGTTCAAACTCAGGGCTTAGTCTAATATGGGTAAGAATTTTCTTTGTGGAACAGATGCAGCCTTGATTGCAGCAGTCCTAATTTGGGCACTTTTTTCTATTCATGCAAAGTTGCAGATACAGAATCCTCTACTTGTGCATCTTACTTTAAGTGTCAGTTTATCAATGTGTAAGGTCTAGTATTGGCATTATAGATGTCTTCAAACAGAACACTGTCTGTACAGTGTGGCACCTCTCATCGCCCTTGTTGAAGGGGCAAGTAAGACAAGGAAAAAAAAAGAGGATTGGCTGATGTAGGATCATTTAGTCCTGTGCCAGAGGACACAATTGCAGTGCCTGTTCGGTTCAAGAGACCTTGGTTTCTGGTACTGTTACCTTCTTGTGGTTATCTCCCACTGCCTGTGGAAAGCATGGCCAGCTCTCTGTATTTCCAAGAACAGCAATAGAAAGTGCTCATCTTATGTCATTGGGGCTGCACAAATCATCTCATCAGTGCTGCCACACTGGCTGAGAGTGGTAGAGGCAGCTGGAAGGTTAAATGGAGTTTCTTGTATTATCTGGAGGCCCTTCCCGCAAAACACAGACAAGCTGTACATGGAAAAAAAGCATATACATATTAGCACCACTTTGCTTTCCTGGCTGTGTAGCCCCCCTCATTTTTAATGGAGATTTCATTTGAGTTCTTTATGCTCTGTTTTGCTGTTGAAATCTTGCCATTTACCACTTGCAGATAGTTATGTACTTCTGTGAAACAGCATTTATGATGCTTTGGTTTAATTATTTGCCTTATAATGATGTCCACTGTCTAGGAACTGGTTCTCAAGCAATAACCTTTTTTTTGTAAGCATGCAAAGATGCGCGTGCAAATATCTGCAGGAACACTTTACAAGTCCCAAATCCTCCACTTAAAGGTGAGTGTCACTAAAATGTGCAGATTTTAAATCCAAGCTCCTGCAGTACACAGCAAATCAGCTTCTGGAATGAGTACCAGAAAAGGAGGACTGAGGACACAGCAGTTTAAGCACCTACAGTAAGAGCTGTATTCAGGCTTCTTTTATCAGGCATGCCTCTGTCTGAAAAAACTGTGCTCCAACTTAATCATCCAGTTCTGAACAACACTTAAAATAAACAAATTAATTCTACAGAGGGATTTAAATTGAACAAATGTATTCACTAGGGAAAGCATAGTGGCATGACTGAATGGCTTAAAATACAGCTGAGGCGAAACTGTTCTTCAAATTATCAGATCTGCAGATTGGCTTCTTAAACAATCTATAGACCTTGACAATCACGTTCTTTTTGTAATTATCACAGATTTACAGACAGGAAGCAATTCCAAAAAACTGCTATGACAGTTTGCTTAAAACCAGTGAGGTTATTGAGCTATGAAATAGCCATAGCTAGGAAAGATGTGATTTCGGAGTGAGGAGAAGACAATCTAGAGAGTCATTGTTTTGTAAGAGTCTCTCAAGATCCTGCAGCTTCTGATGGACGTGCTGCAGTTGTGGGGGTCCAGTCACTGTTGCATTAATAATCCCATCCTGCTTTCACAGGGCATGATGCTATACCATTTTTACTTTGAGAGGGTTGCATTTCTTCTCCACTAAATGATCCTAGGTGACCTTTTAAAATGTGTGGATAAATGAAGGGGCAATAAATTTTGTGCTTGTCATGATTTAAGGAAGTAATTGCCATATTTTCCTCTTTTTTATCTTGCTTTTAAAGCATGTCATTTACAAATAGAAGTGCCTGAGGGCAGTTCAGAAAGCAATTCAAGATTGTATCTTATTGGATATAATAAAAAATTTTGGTATTGGATTGCATGACTGAAATGTGGACTTATTAGGTATTAGTGTTGCATTATATTTCATACACTGATTGAATGAGTTTGATGAGCAAAGACAGAGGATTATTATGCAAACCACCCCCATTGTTTCATATTAAAAAGTGAATATTTAAGAGCTGAAAAAGCAAATTTGTTTTGGTTACATGGCACACATTTTTCAGTATGCAAATGTGCCACATCTGTGTATTTGTTTTGCTGCAGATACAACCAGCAAGAGTTTAGTGATGAAATCTGTTCTTAATTATGATAGCAGCTGTTGGAGCAGTAGCCATTTTTTTCCTCCTGATGTGAAGTTGCCTGATTTACTCATTTTTGTCTGCATTTGTCAGGGCTGCCAGTGCAGAGAGAGAACTCTTTGTGAGGGGTTGCAATTTGTTTTCTGTGCGAGAGCCAGTGAAAATTGACTAAATCTGCGCAGCGGGGTAGTTTTATCTTTTCTTTTCCTGCATTGCAAGCTGTTGTACCTCTGCTCCAGCACAAGAGGCCTATAAAACTACCAAACAAATGAGGGAGCTGTTAAGTGTTCCAGCAAGTATCTTAAGCAGCAGTTCGTGTAAACGAACTATGCCTTAATGAAGCAGGAAGAAAGACATCTGACATCATAGCTGTGGGACAGATGGCATTAATATAATGAATTGATAAACACTTTGGAAGCTTATTTTCCCTTCCTCAATTATTTCATTTCCATATATGAGCATGAAGTTTGTAAATGCCAGACAGTTTAATACTCTATTTCCTCAATATTTTGATAATAGCAAGAAAGAGTGGGAAGATTGTAAAAGGATGATAAAAGCTCCTTTCTGAATACACGATCTCTTACAGTAATTTGTTAACGAGGCAATGCTGTTGCAAATCAAGACAGAAAACGACCAAGAATGCTTCATAGCATAATGAAAAATTGGCCAAAATTTGCAGTGCAAATGAAAACAGAATAAAGAGAAGACATAAGTTATTGATACTAAAACTTCTGTGCTAAAAGCCTACTGAATGAAACATTTATCGTCTCCCTACAATCATAGACTAATCGTCTGTTTCACACTGGATTGTTTCCACACCAATATTTTATGCCTCGTTTTTCTTTTGATCTAGGCAACACCAAATTTAAACAGATTTCAGCCCTGTTTCTTTTTCAGTTAAGTTTTTGATGCTTTATCCTGCATCACTGAAACCAGTAAAAACTTGGCCCCAGAACATAGTGAGATCCTGTATAGTTCTTGAAAGAATATGCAAAATTTGCTGTTCTTTATTGAGAGAAGCAATCTGCTTTTGCTTCCACAAACAGAAAAGGGTTCAACAGATTGTGTAACTCTTCACTTAAGATAAGGGTTTTCACTTTATTTTCTGCCATTCAACTTTTCCTCTTTCACTTTTGACCTTTAAGTCAAAAGTGTTGCATTTAACTGAAAGAAACATAAAATCATGAGAAAATGAGAGAATGCAGGTAAACTGTAGCTTACTTAAAAACAAAGGATATTTCAAAGTTAAGCTATCTGAAGTAGTAAATCTGTCAGTATGGAATGTTCCTCAGTAGAAGAATATGCTTATACATCATGGACATGGTCATAATTAGAATTCATGTTCAGAATAAGAAAATGGGCGTGGGTAGGGTGGGAGAGTCATCAGGAATTCCTGTCCACAAGTAGTTGTTTACTTTAAAAGAAACATAAAAGGAGAAACAGGGTTATACAGTGGATTCCAGTGAGGAACTGGAATGGTATAAACACATGGTAGGTAGGCAGGAGGACACAGAACTTTATCCAGTGACGGGCAAAGCATACTGCCCATGTGCAGGGCTTGCCTTGGGTATCACTGCCTGTCTGCTGCCACAGCAGCTGCCTTCGAGGTGAATGACAGCAGGGCCTCATCACTGCAATAAACAGCATCTCTTACCATCTACAAACTCTAGTTTGCCTTATTTTTCTGAGCTTTCCAAGATGCCTGGGCATGGCAAATTTTACCCTTTTGAGCTGCATACATTGTTCCTGTTAGCCCATGTATTAGAATGCAGCCTTGGACCTCTGCAGTTGCCCATATTTTTCTTTAAGCTTGACTTTCTTCAGGAAGTTACTTTGTCTCCTGTAAAGAA
>NW_005054315.1:8257150-8324693 GCF_000277835.1 Geospiza fortis
TTGTCTATGTCACATGCATGTTTCCATGTCATGTGCTTGTTTTCTTGAGAAGTATAGTAGTAAGGACAGCAAGAATCATAATGAAGTTACTGGAGAAGTGAGGAATGTCTGGATTTTTCACTGAAGTTACATTTAAAATTTTTCTTCTCTGACTATTTATTTTGATAGTTTCTTGTTTTCTGTCTAATCTACCATTAGATATTTCTAATGCAGAAGTGAACTAGTGACACAAGGCTCTAGCTGCACTCAGTTGAAATAAATAGGCTATTTTTAGCTGCAATTAATCTGACCTTCCCAAATATCCATTTAGAATAAGATCAATCCTTAAAAGCATGTAACCCTCTCCATCAACCGGCAAGGGAATGTGGAGCAGTTAGCTTACATTTAGATGTCTACAGTTAGTCAAATAAATCCCTCACTTTCTGTGTCTGTTTTCTATTGCTGCTGTGCCAAGCATGTTGCATACCTAAATAATTACTGTAGTTTTGAACAGTAGTCACTGAGTCTGTAGCTGTGAATTGCATATTATTCACTTAGTGGATTTTTTCTTCTCAAAAAAGCCCCATTTACAAGAGGTTATAGGTTTTAGCAAGGTGTCTTCGCACTTTAGTGTCGTGATTACAGCAATAAATACACAGAAATGTTGCTCTGTAGCATTATGTCACTGAAATTTGCTGACACAGTAAATCCTAAATGGGATACAGTGATTTATGGCTTATGACTTCAGCATATGTTACAGAGGGTACTTTAATAGAAGAGAGGCGTATGATACTAATTACCCTGTGAAATCACACTATAATAATGCTTCAAGTAATCACACTTCAAAGTGACAAAATTTTCATGAAAGACATCTTGTCAGGAATGCTGCCTCTTCCAACTTCTTATGCCTGTTCCTTATTACGTAAGAAAATTTACTTTTGTGTTGGCAAATAATTTTAAATATATTCCCAGTAAAAACAAAGGTCTGATACTGCATTTGGATCCATGCAGGGCATTTCAAAGCACTTGGGGCAGCAAAATCTTTGCTCCTTCTGGATGACTTGATGTGAAAATAGAGGAGATATGGCCTTCCCACTGAGGCAGAGAAAAGATTTAAAGATGCATTTTAGATGTCACCTCCTGCTGCTGGGTAACTTACGGTCTGTCAGCCAAGATAAGGGAAAAAGATGCCCTGTACTCAACACCTCAAAACTTGAATGGGCTTCTCCACCCTACCACCCCACATTTCTGCAATTACAACATATTTGAGGATGAAGTAGACAGCCCTGCTTCCTGATGGAGATCTACACAGAAATACCTGAGGACTCAGCTCCAGCATCCCTCTCCATGTGGGGTGTGCTTGTTCTTATGATGTTAGTTGTCTTGTAAGCATCATTGCCCCTGCAAGATGTTTGTAGGGAATTCTTTTTCCTTGGATAACATGAATTTTTTTCCTCCCAGATGATTCACACAACTGACTTCTGGAACTACAGTTCAAAAAGTAATAGCTCATAGGCAAGTGCATAATGTTAACTCATAGGCAATGCATAATCTATATCAGTGTAGCTTAAAAATTCAGAATACCAGCTTTGCTCACAGCCCTTTCTAGGAAAAGCACAATATCTTTATTCTGCAGATAAAGACAAAGAGAGAAGTCCTGACTTCTTTGAAGAAAAAGTAAATTTCTCATGAGCTTCCATTTTTTTTTTTTAAGTTTGGCATATTATTAATAGAGCAAGGTTAATTTTCTATTTCTGATTCTTCAAAGCAGTTGGTGTGGAGACAACTAACTGCTTTAGCTGGAGGGAAAAAAATAGAAATGTTGAAATAGTTAGTTCCAAAATTTCAAAGTCAAATGTTTCAGATTTTTAATGTGAAAAAACTCCCTGATTTAAAAATTTTCCTTAGTTTCTTCCTGTTTCAAGTGATGAAATTATCATAATATCAAACCATCTGGATTCAAATAAAATAAATTGTTTTGATAGATGTAGTGTGATTAATTTAGTCTTCCTTCTTTCCTTTTTGAAGGAAAAAATAAACCAAAAATATTCAGCTCAAATGAGAACAGTTTTTCTTACAATTTTCACTTCAGCTACCAACCCAGAAAATCCATTATTTTCACATTTTTAATTCATGGTAAAGTCTTAGGAGCTATTTTGGCCTGTCACTTGATGGGCGTATTGCATAAAATACCTGAAATATTTATGAGTGTATCAAACTCTATGACACAAGTAGCTTGACTATCAGATTTGTTTTCTGAAGTAAACTTTACAGATATAACTCTGTATAATGAAGAAAGTCTTGTTTAAATTAATGTAAGAAACATGTAATTGTAAAACACATGGTTTAAAATAGAAGTGAGGGAACCCAGAAAGGTATTTTCTGTCCTTCTGTCTTGGGTCACTGTTGACTGAATTATACTAAATGTTTAATTCATGACCAAGAATATATGATTTTTAGTAGCTTTTCCTGCTGGAGTACAGCTCTCTGTGACTTAATTGGAAATTTAATTTAATTTAAATTGAAAAGTTTTTTCATTTGTGAAGTATTCCCATCAGAAATCTATGATATCCTGCAGAATTAGGCTCTGTATCATTGTTAAACCCTTAATTGACTATTTCCCATCAATGTGTTCTCATAGTCAAAAGTCTCTGTGATGAATTTTGCATTGTGTGCATTTGATGACACATTCTCTTCTTTAATGCATCAATTTCCCCCCCCCCCAAAAAAAATTGACAATGAAAATAATAAAGTTTACAGAGAAGTTAGAAAGTGACTAATTTATTGATAATTTGCTGAGAAAGTGTTGAAGTAAACCCACAATACAGGTGTTTGGGATAAAGAACAAGGACAGACGAGCAGGGAAGATTAAACCCAACAAACAAAAAGCCAACCACTGCACTGCTGGCTGGCCCCAGTCTGACTCAGGTGGTCATTTCTGTCCTCACTGGTGGCTGGCTGCAGGCCCAGGGGATGCACTGGTGCTGTGTCAGTGTTCCGCTGCTAAAGCTCAGTGCCAGCTCCTGTAGCACTGCCTGGGGAAGCTGGAGAGAGCCAGCTTCACTCCTGGGGTCTGTACACCATTGTCCATGAGGCTGGAGAAAAGGCTGGGCAGAGGGATCCATCCACATCCATACTGCCAGCACGGTATTAACATTTGAAGGTCAGGCCAGTTTGTTCCAAAATTGGAAAACTAAATACTCATCTCTAGGCACTGACCTGATGTTCTTCTGTTGAAGCCTTGAAACCAAAGCCCACCAGACCCCACATACTTTGATGGTCTAATTTTTAAATTTCCTGACTCAGATTTTAAAAATAATGATTCTTGAAAACATTTTCGTAAGCATGATGCACAGGAAAAAAACCCCAAAAGGTGAGAAGTAGGATCAATATAAACTATATATGGCCTTATTTTTATTTATGATAAGGCCCCTTTATCTTGCTTTTTATCTCTATTATGAAGAAGCCCTAAAATTAGTGTAGAAATTGCAATTTAAAACCCATTACCCTCACTGTAAAGCAATTCACTGTCAGGATGAAGGAGGAGAGGCATGGTTTGGTGATAAAGAGAATCAGGCCCATTATTCCCAAGAAATCCAGTTTGCTTGAGTGAGAGAAGGGGAACTTCTAGGTCATTTCAGTAGTTATTTTATTCAGTAAAGAATAAATAAAGGAGACTCTGTACCACTGGCAAATTTGATCTATAATGCCTCATGCACAAATCAGATTTTTCAAATGAACTTTGATGGCTGCAGGGAAGTATAAGAGAGACTGACAGGCACTACTTGGTTTGAAGAAAATAAGTTTTTGTTCTGCAGCTGCTTGACTCGCTCACCTCTTCTATAGAGATGAGAAATGTGTTTTACAGGTGGGTTTGTGGACACCATTTCCTACACTTAAGTAAGGTTTTTTACTGTATGAGGCATTCAATATTTGTGTATATGTGGATATCCATACACTTTGGGAAATACTGTATTCTGCTCCTCATTGTGCTCTCTAAATCACTTTCACTGTAGTTTCCTCAAGTTAGGAGCACTCACCAATAACACTGCTCACCATGTTTACCAGTGTTTCAAGGGCCTTCTCCCTGTTCAGAAAACAGTAGTAAACTATATTTACTCACTTTTGTTCATGGCTTAAAGATGGCTTAAGGGATTTAACTGAAACAGCTTCTCAGACAAGGCCAAATGTGAACGATACTAGCCAAAATATTAAATATTTTGAGAAGCTGTAAGCTGACAAGAGGGAGAAATTATTATAGAGACACTTTTGATTAGATGCAAGTAGGTCACCCTTATGAAATCAGGTGATAAAAATTTAGTTTTCTTCTCCCATTCATGACATACTGAGGTAAATTAATGGAATTTTTACCTATTGTAGGTATGTTATAACACCTATTAAAATATATAATCTTTGTATACAGTAACCTAATCCAATGCTGATTATAACACCAATATGACATATTTCTGTTATTATGCTCTTCTTGCTTTGGAAATAAAGGCATGTAGGTCCAGAAAGTCAGGCATGCCTTTCTGAGTTGTTTAATCTTCACTTCCTTTCAATTCCATAAGGAGTGCTAATACAATTGGTTGGTGAACATAGAAAGGGGAACTTGTGCTAATAGTTCTTAGATCAGTTTCTTGATCTCCCAGGAGGATTTTATCTTCTAGCTACAGTAGTATCATGAGGTGTATGACTGGGTTTTGTTTTAATTAATGTTTTAGGCTTCTCATTTCAGAGAGTGTGGATGGAGATGGTGTGGTCATATTGCACTGCTGTGTCAGAAGTGTTGAATAACACACTTACCTCTCTGCTTGGAAGGACTTAATAATGAGTTCACAGATGTTAAACTAGAATTATTTTATAAAGTCAGGCACCAATTAGTTTCTCAGCATTGGTCAGGGCAAACTGGAAAATAATCAGGGAACAATTTTGAAGTCTTGTAGTGAATTGCTTCTTTACTCCAAGGCACTGCATTCTGATACCTAACAGGTTTGGATTTTTTTTTCCTAAAGAAAGACTAGCCTTTTAGATAGAAACCCAACTAGTATAAAACAGTAACTTTGACAAACTGGGTCTCTCTTTCACTGTAATACAAGAACGCCTTCTTATCCCATGTCACTGCTAAGGTTCTATTCCTTTTGGAATAATACTCAAACATAATGCAGAAATAGTGACTTCTGGAATTAATGAATGTTTCTGCTGGTTTGGGTGTCTCTCGTGTTCTGATTACAGGACTTGACATGAAGCTGCTATTAAGAAAGTGTCTCGTTAATGCATTACTTCCAGAAGGGAAGAATCCTCAGCAGACATTTCCTCCCATTCAGCAGATCACAACACAAGGTCCTTGCCACAGCCATTTCAAAAGGAAATGGAACCAAGCAGCCTAATTAAAATAATACCTGTTGAAACTCTGTGTGCCACCAAAGACCCATACATGAAGTAATCATTTTCTGTAAAAGGTTTCATAAATAGAAAACAAAAGAAGCATCTAATTTCAAAGAAAAGCAAAGAAGAAAAAATCCAAAGGAGGAAACACAGTGTTTATTTGTAATTAAGAACATGTAAGTCCAGCCTCATCAAAACCGCCTTTGGAGAAAAAGGTTAAAAGAGTGTCTGTTTTTGCAATATATATTACCTCATGTAGTGTTCTCAAAAAATATTGAATGATGCAAAAGTGTCAAGGGCTATGTAGCAACCTTGACAAGATTGAAACCTGTGAGTATATAGAAAAAAGGACTAAAAAAACCAGTTTGAAAGAATTCACCCTTCCCTGAGCAGAGTTGTGAGAAGGGTTTTTTAAACATAATTTTAAACCTGTTTTAATCCCCCTGCAAAAGTACATGAGACTTGTTCTGGATTCAGGCAAGGGTAAAATCATCTAGTCTGAATTAGCAGCATTAGCAGCATTTCAGCAGAGAGAGGGGAGAAATGATCCTTCCAGAGCTTGTTTTAAGAAAGCTCGAATTCAGTGAATAAGTAGCTTCTCTTATTAGGGCATCTATAAAAATCCCTCTTTTCTCTATGTTAGCATTTGGTTAATACTAATGTGGAGATAAGCTGGAAAATAGTGGAGAGGGCTTACTTTTTAGAGTTGTTCATGTAGCTGATGACAAGAGATGATAGAAGTCCTGCCAGGGATGAGTGCAGGCGCAGGATGCTGAGAGGAGCAGGTTTAACTTCACCAAGCAATCAATATGTGGCATCTGAAGGTCAAAGGAACTTGAGAGTGTTCAAAAATATATGAGGTATGTCAAGAAACTTGAGGGGGTTGCAGACTGTACATCTTTCTTTTGGTCATTTTCTGGGCAGACAGGTAGCTGATGTGATTTTTTTCACAGAATATTTAAGGGTGTATTTGGGTAATGGTAGCATGGCCAGATATGACAGTCATTATCATTTCTGAATTATGATGCAGGTGTTCTGATATGTTGTGACAAAGCAATTGCAGGTGGCTTTTGACTTCTTATGTGGCAGTAAATATTCTGTTAATTGCAATTGATGTGATCAGCTTGGCCTTTTAAGGAATGATATCTTAAGAAAAAAAATTGAAAATCTCAAGTCATTCTTCAAGAGCACAACAAAAATCCCCATCTGAAGGCAGACTCTTTTTACCTGGTTAAAGTACCAAATGTGTATCTGGTTGAAGACAGGACTAGGTGAAACCACAAATTTCCAGTTTGCAGAAAGTTTTGATGTTTCAAAAATTTGTTGTGCATTCCTTCAGGGTCCTAATCAATGTACGTATTGTATTGGTATATCCTGGCTCCTCCAGCTGAGGTAAAGGCAGCCCCCAAAAGTCTCTGGCTCATCTGGAGGCCCACTAGTGATTGCCTCCATCTCATCTTTCCAGCATCATCATTCCCCACTGGGAGAGCTTTCAGGGAATTACATGGGATAGTAAGAAACCAGTCCAGCTTGGAGTGGGCTGGGAACCCCCACTTGGGAGATGAATGTCTAAGGTTCACAGTTTTTTTCAAAAATAGTGTACAACTGTGAGACAGACTGCAGCACTCTGAAAAAAGGGTCTCTTTTCAGATAGTCCTGCAGCTGTAGCTGAAGCTCAAAATGTACATTATTAATTCAAGTTCCCTTGTTCCAGTTGGTATGTATAAAACTGGCTCCATAGTTATTATCAAATATGGATGTACTTCTAACAGCTTCCTCTTAAGTGAACTAATGTAATCTGAAATATACTTATGTCTGTGTCAGATACCTGTGGTTGAAATAGATAATTTCACTGAAAGTCCTAATGCATGTTATTTCAAGAAGTGTTTTCCAAAAACGTCGCATTTTATAGAAGACCTAAAGATTCATCAATACTCTTCAGAACCATCTGTTCCATTTCCTGATCACCTTTTCCACAGTACAATGTGGTTTCTGTCCAGTTCCTTTTTCCCCTTCCTTTCTTCATGGAATGCAGACAATTCCCATGTATGAGACATTTGCTTGACTTACAAAGGCAAGTATTTTGGAGGATCATTATCTGGAAAATTCAGTGCTAGGAAAAGGAAAAGTGTGCTTTGTGTATGTGCAGTGTATGTTATACGTGGTTTTTATTTAAAGTAAACCTATAAAAGAGTAATGTAAATACATGGTAAGAATTTTAAGAGGTTCAGCACTAGCCTCAATTCCCACTGACTCAACTGTGAGCAGAGAGAGGTGGAATTCAGTAAGAATGTTCTCGAAAATCTCAACCATGGTGGTTTTGATTTTTTTTCTTTTTTTTTTTTTAGAAAAAAGCTAGTTTGGAGATGGGAAAACAATGAGCATGTTCTGGTCTCTGTCAAATGATGTTTGCTGTCACTGAGAGCAGAGAAAGTAGCAGAAATGGAGTATGTTTAGAAGATGCTACAAATATACCTTCCTCCCCATCGGGACTTTGATAAATAGCGTGTGCTCTGCTGTGTTTCTCTTGCAGGGCATCCAGAAGCAGTAGAATGACACACACACACTCATTTTGTTTATATGACAAGCCTTCCATGTGGAAAAACTGATGAATGAAATGCCACATGTACAGCAGTGCGGGAGATCTCATTTCACTTCAGGCTGGGAAACACAAACTGCTCTGAAATCACAGAACTGTGTGTGTGTGTCTGTGTCTGTGTGTCTGTGTGTCTGTGTGTGTCTCTGTGTGTGTGTGTGTCTGTGTCTGTGTGTGTGTGTGTGTGTGTGTGTGTGTGTGTGTGTGTGTGTGTGTGTGCAAACAAGCCTCTGCTGCCTGCGGTGGCTGTGCCCACCTGGCAGCTGTGCTGAGAGAGTGCAGCTCAGGCCTTTGCCAAGGCTGCCTGCTGGCACCTCCTGAAACGAGGCACTGGGGATGCCCTTCCCTGGCCTGGCCTCCCCACTTTGCCACTGCCCACCCCCAGCAGCACCATTCCCTGCCAGAGCAATCCCTGTGCCAGCCACCACCTGCTCTGGACAGTGCAAAGGTACAGTTTCTCTGTAGCTGGTGTGATACAGGTGAAAGGATATACCCACTTCTGGGTTTGAAGTTCCTGTTCCTCCTTTGTGCCATCCCACCGTTGGTTGATTCTGACCCCTGAGCTGCACGTGGCTCCCTGGTGGGAATACATCCCCTGATCCAAAGCAGTGCAGGCAGGGGGGCAGAGGGGTAGCCCAAGAGGGTTACCACCCCAAGAGGATTGCCCACCCCAACAAGCTAGAGACCTGGCTCTCTCAACACCTTTCTGCTGTGGGTGGTACATGCCTGGTGGGCCAGGGAGATGTTTTGTAGGTGGCCCAGAGAGGCAGGGAGGTTGCTAGCACTATCACAGCGTAATGAGCATAGGGCTTCTGCCTTCCATTTAGCAAAGCTCTGGTTCCCACTTTGGCACATGGTGTCTTAAAAGTGCTGCCTGAATATTCTGTCATGTCTTCTCAGCACATAACAAACTAAACCTTTCTGGCCAAAGGATGTGATCCTTTTTGCAAATGCTTCTCCTTCATCTGGCCAGCATGGCCAGCAGTTCATGCTTCCTTCTGATTACTGTGCCAGGGACCCTCCTCCTCACAGCTCCTCTCCATGATGATCTTACTTCTCATGCCATCTCCTCAATTACCCATAAACAGCTTGTTTCAGAGGCTGAGAGCTCTTGCCTGGCAGCTTTCTCCAAGGTCCACATCTGTGTTTCACACAAAGAGCATGTGTATGAAACGGTTTGATTTTTGCATCTTGGGAGACCCCTTTGTCTCCCCCATACCCTTTGTGTTTCTCTGGGGCAATGGTACCAGCACGGTCCTCCTCACAGTCCCCTTGGAGCCGTGTCATTGCCCTCCATGGTGATGCTTCTGAGTTAGACAAATCTGCATTTTCTGTTTTGCAGTCTTCTATTTTAGTGCCTTCACTGTCTGGTGTTTTTCTTTTGAAGAGTCTATGCCATGTTGTATGCATGTCTGTGGCAAAATCCTCCAGCCTTAATCCTGTTTTCTGTTAATACCTGTGTAATCACACAGTACATGTGCAGATGTATGTTTTTCTTTTCTTTATTTCTCTTTATGTTTGCCCCTTACCTCAGGTGCAATAGGAGGTGGGTGAGCTTTTTACCTGGGAATGATCACAAGGTGTTGCCTATAGAAGTTTTGAAAGCTGACCCTGTAAACCATCTCAGCAATATTTGAAAGGATGTGCACATGCTATCTGCCTCATAAAAGCTTACATTCATGCAGTTAAACTATTTACTACTGGCAAAGGTGAGTTGGGTCACTGAAGGGGAAAAGCAGAAACACCAGGCAATTTCTTCCTACAGTGCCATGCTCTACCCCAGATCAGAAAGGCAGTGGGTTTTGTATTTCAGGAGCTTCAGGTGTCCCTCAACATTGGTTTCATGTTGTCCATGCTCAGTGGAACAAGCTCTTCTGATCAATCCATACCTGACAGGATGAGGCCCCTCCTGGGCAGCGTGCTGGATGCACACACCACCATATATCCCCCTGTGCCTTTCTCTTCACACTGCTGGGGGGAGTTTGGGCTCATGGTAAAGTGATGAGTGGTTTTCATATCTTTCTCCTTGATTTTGCTTCAGTCTTGGCCCTAGCTTGCATCTCTGTGTGCTTGGCCTCACAGCACCCATCAGATTCAAGCAGGCTAGCTGCAGCCCCCTCCTCTTTTGCTACCAGAGGTTGTCTCTGTTACCCACACCAAGTGTTTTTCTCTCCATCCAGCCTCCACATTACACCTTACCTGATCCTGCACATCTGTGAGGGCCAACTGCAAATGTAGAAATCACCTGCAGTGACTGTGACCTCCTGAACCCACCAGGAAGTACTTGGGATAGGGAATGGAGACAATCTCGTGTAGCAAAGGAGGAGGAGTCCCGAGCTGTTGATCTTGGAACTGGCCAACAGTAATGAGAGAAGCATAATCAGAGTTGTTGAAATGGCATCATCTGACTGCTTATGGCTGTAACATGACTGAAATTACTTGTTTTGTTTTATTTTCTTCAAATGCTTGCTTATACCACAGGAATGTTGGACTAGATTGCATCCAGTGGTCCCTTCCAGCTTTAACCATTCTTGATTTTTTATTACCTGCCACCTCACCCCTCATTTGTCTTCCTGCCTTCAGTCTTTAGGAGTCTCAAATCCAGGCAGCATCTGCTTTTTGTTTGGAAACTTCCTGATGTATTGGGAATGCTCTTGAAGTAAACAAATGAACACAATAGTGATGGCAGTGTAATGTAGACAACTTGTGAAGCAAAATTCTATTCCCCCAAAGGAGGTCTGGGTCAAATTTGGCTCTTCTTACATCCATACAAGACAAGAGAGTGGAATCTGCTTGGATTTGTGTGAAGAAAATCTGATTTTTCTGGGTTCAGATGTAGATTGGAAGGGAAAGCAAGAGAATTCTGCTCCTGATTATGCTGTAAATCAAATTAACTTTACACGTCTGTTACGTCTTTCAAGTTTAGTGTTCTCTGAATTACTGCCTTCATGTTTACACTGTTAGAAGTCTAATGCATTAGTAAGCAGCAATCACCACAGCTTTGCTCCACATTAGGGAAAAAAACCCCACTCTCTTTACCAAGAAGGACTGTCAGGGATTACTGCATGTGCATGTCCTGACAAACCAAACAGCCTCCAGGGTGCTTATCTCTACTGCTGTTCACTTCATGTTTTATCCATTAAATGAACATGATGGTGGTATTTTTTCTTTTTTCTTGACATCACTTTTAGCATGCTGGCAAAATTTAACATGCAGTCATCTTGGCTCAGTATAAGCAGTAATGTCATATTAATTAGTTTTGAAGAAATAATTTTCTTGTTAATCATGGATTTAAAAACCTCCCTTGTTTGTTTTGAAGGGAAAGACCTAGGTTCAGTAGGTTTAAATTTGGCAATATTAAGATAGATATGGAAAGCTTTTCTCATATCACATGGGTTTTATTATTGCCCTGTTTTTCTGGGAAGTATATGCATTTTAAAATTATTTCAATAATACAGTTAGGCTTATCACGTAGAGAAGTCAACTGCTAATATAGCACTACTGTGATCTATAGCTTTTTTTTAAATAGGTCTTTCCAAAAGAAGAGGAATTATTTGAGGAAATAGGTTTATTGTAAATGTGTTTGGATTACACTCAATAATGGAGTTGATGTTCCCTGGGAAAAAAGCTTTTCCCTTTTTCTCTGTTGTATGTCAGTCTTTATTTGCATTTTTAAAACATTTTCATTGCACTCTGTGGAGTTGCCTCACTTCTTCTTTTAAGAATTTAGTATAGCTGAAAGTGATATTTGTCTCCAGTTTCTCTGGGAAAAGAACAACTGCTGCCGAGAAGACAGAGAATTTCTGATTGTTGGGTTTTTCCACAGAACTAATTACAAAATTGGATATTGCCTGGCATGACAGTCTTTGAGCTGTGGCCTCAGTTGGTTATGGCAGGATGAGAGGGCGTGCATGCCTGGCCTGCCAGATGGGATTTGTATTATCAGGAAAATTCTGGTTTTGACAGGGCTACCGTAGTGTCCCGCTGCTCGCCTTCCTCAGCATTGTACGGGCTGCTCTGTTCTTCAAACCCTGGCTCATCTCCTGTGCTTCTGATGTAGAACACACATCAGACACGGCAAGAATTTCCTAGATCCTGAGGTGGATTTCCCCTGAAAGTGATTTTGCTTGCTGCCTTTATCATCAATAAATCTTGGCAGCCAGACAGCACAATCCGCTGCCATTCATATCCTGCTTTGTGTGAAAGTTACCCTTAACCTAACGGGAGCCATTTGATCCTTTTCAAACTGCAGGCTGGCTTTGGTCAGGTCCTGCTTTTCAATACTGTGCTGCAGCTTCAAGCAATTGTTTTGCCCTTGTCATCACCGTCATCATCCATTGTTCTTTTTTCCCTACTGTACTTAATCTCCTGTATCTAAATCCAGTCTTGCATGTAAATAAAAGCAGAAAAATTCTCTTCACTTGGCTGTATATGATAATGTTTAATAAAAACAAAAGTCGTGTGGAGATAAATATTTAGGAATGATACAGGTGCACATTTAATTTGAGAATCAGGTATTGAATGTAAAAAGGCTACAATACCTCCCTGCCCGTAGCATTCTGTAGCAGCAGACCTTTACTCAAAAATTATCTGTATCCCAGAGAAGAAACAAACCAATTTGGAAAAAAAATATTGTTTTGTTTTGTGGTGTACATGTGGATATTCTTAATAACAAGATGATGCCCATGAGTAGGACTGGTTTTATTGGGTTCTGTGCTCTAACCCTGGTGCATTTTTTTAGGTTAGAGAGAGTGCTCTCATTTCCCCTTTTAGTGTCCATCCCTCAGAGGCATGAAACACCCTTATATTTTCCATGTGAAATAAAAAGATCCTGGAGTCAGAGTCCCATACTCTGGGGACCTGAGTGGGTCTGTTGTGTCACCCAGAGTTTATTTCTTCTCTCCATCCACAGATCCATGAGAATCCCCCAGTTCACATCCAGTAAGGGCAAAATGTGCTCCCATGTAGGTACCCCTGAAGTCAAGTGAAGTGTCAGATAGCAAGGCCCCCCCAAGGTATGGTCAGATATGACACAAATATGATCTGTGGTACCCAGGCTAGTCTGGAACGAGAGTCAGAAGCTCCCCACAAGACCCCACTAGTGGCCATCCAGTGGCTCAGTAATTGCAGCTGCCACCAGATATTGTGTAAGGTAAAAGTGTAATACATTCAGGAGGAATGTTCTGCTTTAAATCTAGGTGAACAATGTGAACTCAAGTAATCTAAAATCAAATCTTTCATTCTAGGTTTCAGAATTTTCAGACTTGTTTTGCTTTACCACTCTGTGTTCTCTCTATCAACAACAGAGCAGTTCGGTTACTGCAGCTTCATAATTCACAGCCTTGATTTGTTTCTAATACAGGATTTGGAGATAGAGATGTAAAAAAATATTTTGAAATTAAGAACTAAAGCCTCAGTTTGAATTAAACTGTGTCAGTCCAGACTGAAGTAATTGAGGGTTGGCTCCATAGGCCAGTTTGTTCTTGAGTTCAGTTAGTTGGCAGGAGACATTTAAAATGCCAAGTCCATATCCAGTAGGAAAGAAAACTAAGAAAAAAAATTTTTTAAAACATTTCTCAGTGAAAAATCATCAGGTTTTACATAACATTGTATTTTTTTCTTCTGAATTCTTCGATTCATTCATTCTTTTTAGGCTGAAAGTGCCAGAGCCTGAAAAACACTTCAGGTATTATATAGGAATTGCTCGAATGTTTTAGCAGAAACTTTTCAAGCAGCTTGAGCAGCAACACTGAGACAATAAAGCTTGCTTGGAATTTTAGATCATTAATCAGGGTTCTTTATACAGAAATGTTGCTTGAATTGGCACAGTCCCACACATTGATGGAAAAGAACTGCAGAATGAAGAAGTCCTTTTATTTAAAAGCAAAAAATAACACTGCAGAAGCATGACTGGCAATATTATACTAAAAATAGTTGCTTTCTTTGGCTTTTTATCTGATTAATTGGTTATGTAAGAGGAATATTTATAGCATAGGAGCAGCTCAACCTGCTGCATGCTCCGAAAGCATAGCATGACGTGCAAAATTTGGGAAGAATAGCTGAACAAAAAGGCTTGTCTTTCCTTTTGTTCTAATATTATGTTGTGGTATATGATATATAATTTGATTTGATGATTTGATATGATTTAGCACTGGGGCCAAGAGACAAAAAAATGAGGATTGATTTAGCCCCTTTGGTTGGTTCTTGGGGTGGCAGATTTTCTATGAATGAATGAATGAATTTCCTACAAGAAGAACTGTTCGGTAGGTTTAAGTTTGATTGGTGGATTGTAGTAAATTGAACATAGCAATGTTAATGTCTCATAGTAATGACAGTTTCTCTCCTTCACAATTTCAAGTGGCTTTACCTTGCTATGTTTAGTATTTTTCTTGAAGAACAAGTGAAGGTGCCATATGCCAAATATGTTTCATGTCATGGCATCTCCACCAACTCTCAATGATACATTACATCTGTCTTGAAGATTTGACTCCATTTTTGTCATTTTATGTAAGACTGCCAAGGTTTTCTCAAAGCAACTGAAGCCACTGACTTACCAATCTGTTCCTGATGCATTAGGAATAGAGAAGGAGTACAGCCTAAGAAATATGTGAAATGTATTCTTTTACCTCTTTCTAAAATTTCCAACCCTTCTCATTTCCTTCATTAAGAATAGGCTTATGAAAATGAACTTTTTTGCTCAGCATTTTGTCTGTTTCTGTTACAACTCTTCTATGCATACTACAACAAAACTTAGTTCTGAGTTAATAGAATGTGTGAGATTAAATAAGAGGTGAGAAATTAACAGCCAAATAACAAGTAAATCTTGGCAGCAGCCGAAGCAAAGGAGAGGAGGCAGCACAGAAGGAGGGAATAAGAGTGAGAACACATAGAAGTGCTGTCTGCAGTGTGCTGTTGTCCCTTCTCTTTTCAAAACAGACTCATGCAATCCTCATAGTTATCGTTGCCCCTTCTGATTATGCCCTGCCATTAGCCCTGCTCCTTACTCTAGAAGACTGCATTCCGTGTAACGCTCAACTTTTATTTTCTTGAAGGCCAACTAAAGAACAAGCTGTCCACAAGGGAGTGAAATACCAATCCTTCCCCTTAAAAGTTAATCTAAAAAGCATAAAACTGGTTTTTTCCAGTGCATCTACATCAGTGCCCTAGTTTGGATGAGGAGTTGCATCTGAAGTCAGTCTTGGTCATCCTCACTTACCAAATTTTGGTTCAGCTTGCTGAGCAGTCAGAGTGTGCCAGCTAGGTTCTTTTCAGGGGAAAGTAGCCCTAAAATTTTTCCAGAAGCACACCTGACACACTAATGGGCACTCTGAGGAGCAGACTGAGTGCTAGTCTGCAGTAAGACACACAGAAATTCAAGTAGGGGGCCTCAGCACAAGCTGTTTCAGTCTACTGCTCCACTTTGTCCCCACTAGTCAGTGAAATACTCTTATTTTATCCAGGTTCTCATTCACTGACTGTAACCTTGGCTCTGTAACCAGTCTGTCTCTCCCCCAGTTCTGCCTGCACTGAGATCTTCCCTTCACTGTTAAAAATCAGCAAAGCATAAGGAAGTGAGTGAAGTGACATAGCTTCATACCAGCTGAAGATCTGAACTCTCCTGCTTTCATCTGCCAGCTCTGTCTCTCTCATGCTCAAAAGATGAATAGAAAGAAAAGCTGATGGAAGAAGTAGGACCTGTTGGGACATACACAGCAGCATTTTTGTGACAGATCCATCCAGTTTTACTTCAAATCTACTTCAAGCAGCATTGCACCTTTGGATTGGTTTTTAAATGGTAATGTTTATTCCTTATTAATAACAAGACTGTCTCATAGTAGACAGTTTTGGATCAAATCTGTCCAGTGCTCACATGTTTGAATAGTCACAAAAGAATTTTAACAGTTGCCTATAAATTTAATTGCTTCATAGCAATTATTATACAGAATAGTATATGTTTTTTATTACCCTCAGGTCCCTTTTTAATAGGAGTGCTGTGCTTTGTACAAGTCAATTATTTTTGATAGCTACAGTAATTAATGTTTAATTATATTTTATTAGTCTCATTTTGTTCAACTATCTTGGAACCAATCCAGGCATTTCTAAATGCTATACTTTGTGTGTGCATGTGTGCACACATCTGCATACTCTTCTTATGTTGATAAATGCAACCTCTGAGTGCATTATTCTCACAGAGGGGGAAATATGAGACTCATCTCAGAAGACTAAAGAAACACATGTGCTGTCCTCTTTCCCATGGCTATCAATGATATCCCTCATGCTCATCTCACAACTGCAAGACAATCTCCCAATTTTCTCCTACACAGATACATTTCTGATGTTTCCTGATAGATGTTTCTCATGAGCTTAGAACTGTATTTTCAATGGCTTTCACTGTGCACATGTATGAGTGACTTTTTTCCTCTTCACTTATTTTCACTTTTTCTCCTTTGTTGGCTTTCTGCCTTTTTCCTCTTTTATTTCTCTTTTCCCCAGGAATGACTTTTGCTACTATTTTTGAATCCTCTTTGTGCCTTTTTTTCCTGTAATGTTTTTCCCTTTCCTTTACTGTCTTTCTTCCCCACTTTAAAGGGAGTAAAAAACTTCTGTCTTCCTCTAAAATCTTTTTCCCAAGTCTCATGTTACACCAGGTGTATAGCCTATCTCAGAAGTAAAACAGCTCTATAATTTTATAGTTTGTTTCACTTTTTCTGTTTGGGCTGGTGATTCTTTCCTCCTCTCTCTCTTTCTCCTCAATTTTGTCACTCTGTCATCTTTTCTCTCCTTATTCAATAAGCAAATGTGTGTTTACTTTGTTCTTTCAAAAAGAAACTTTTTAATTTTGGCTTTTCATTGAATCTTTGTGCACTTCATATGTTTGTCAGTTTTCCTGTGAAATGACAATAGCATGAAAATATTGATAATAATTTACTGGAACTTTTTCTTCTTGAAAGAATATACCACCATTTGAATTGCAGTGACCAAGCATTTTTTCCCAGCAAGTTTAGGAGCTTGTGACCTTAAGAATCCACAGAAAATCTGCTGGCTACACACACATTACTATCTGCTGTCTTTCTTGTTTGGCTTTTCTAGGTTCCATATTTGACCTTTCTCCATCAGTGCAGCAGCTGTGGCTAGTTTTGTTCTGAGTACTATTTATGGTATGGGAGTATCCAAAGGCCTTAATCAATCCTGGAGCTTCATAACCTGAGTGTCTTACATTCCTAGAAAGGAACATTCATTCAGCTTAAATGGAGGCTCTGCTGCTTAAATGGCTGCAATGAGAGTTTTGCTTGTGCAGTTTTCAAAGCTAACCTTTCTAGCATATTTGCCTAGAACACAGTGCAGTAAAAGGCAGCTGCTCATGACTTCTTGAGGCTGTCATTCCACTGACAGGTGTTTTCTGTTCCCTTCAGTGATGATTGAGTTCAGCATAGTGAATTTTGCACATACATCAGGGATCAGAGTCACCAGTGAAGTGTGGGAAGGGGCCTGAGTTGTCTCACTCATTAATTCCTTTTTATTGTGGTAAACTAGTGTTGACATGTCATGTTTGGGGGACAGATATTTTGCATGTTGAAGGAGAGCCA
The DNA here is from genome assembly GCF_000277835.1 of Geospiza fortis. NCBI lineage: Eukaryota > Metazoa > Chordata > Aves > Passeriformes > Thraupidae > Geospiza > Geospiza fortis. The sequence goes on from NW_005054315.1 coordinate 8,274,701, forward strand.
GTGTTTCAAAGCTGTCTTTGCCTGCTGCTCATTCCTTCTTCCTTCCACTTTGCTGTGAGTACTTGGCAATGCAGTTTCATTGCCAAGTGAAATGGCAATGAAATCTTTCTCACGTTGGTTTGATAATGCTCACTGGGTATGAGTTATGAAGAACACACTGGGAATAATAGGAATGGTTGGGTACTGGCCACATGTTAAAGAACATTTTAGAGCTGCTGAAAGAAAAGCTTCTTTACACAGTATATTAGATAGAGCAATGGAAACTGAGGAAAATTATCTCTTCTGAGAGACAAGGAAAAGATAAATAAATAAAAAAGATAATTAAAAAATATTTCCCACAGTATAATAAAAAGCATTGACAAAAGCCATAAAAAGGCAAGGTTCTCAAAAAGAGATCACACCTCAGAAAGACATCCAGGAGAAAGATTGTATGGGCTACATGACTCACTGAATGCTCCTAGAGGTGGACAGAGAGGGGTCTTGCTGTCCTACAGATACTGTGGCAGAATTTACTTTGAGACTTCTTAAAGATTTTTGAGTTGGAGTGGTCCTTGCCTCTCTCCAGGCAGAACCCTTTTGCTAATACTCATCAGATCAGACCAGATATGTTCTCAATATATAAAAATTCAGATTCTTCCCAAATGAATCGGAGTGGGGCCTTGAGTGAGTACATAACTATTCACCTACTTGAAAGAATTACAGTTTTTTACCACTCTGCCCTAAGGAACCCATCCAAAGCCACTTAATTGAACCCAGTGTGTTCCTATTAAAAGCTTGAGCAAACCAGCATTTTCCATTGCTTATCATGAGAAGTTTACCAGCCAGCTCTAATTGTCAAATCCAAGTGCCAAATGCCAATAAGCATTTGTAGGGGGACTAAAAGCAAGCATTGCCCATTCATCCTTAACCCTTTGCCTGAACAAAGACTGCAGAAGGCACAAACAGCTTTGGCAGTGGCGCTGCTTGTCCTTTCTACCAAACACAACCCCGATGGCAGCCTGCTCAGAGATACCCAGCACCTCACAAGGATGTGCAGTGAGGTCCTCGAGGGAGCTCTCCAGTCACACAACACTGTTCAGGAATTACTCAGCTGACTGAAAGGGCCCCATTCCTCACTTCACTGCAGCGATGCTCACGGGTGTGACATTAAACAAACTCTTACACACATCTAATTAAATGGGGCCTGAGCACGGTGTCCCTCGGTGTTTAAAGCTGTGTGGGTTCTTGTGGCTGGCTCACACCGAGCCAGAGATGGCTGGTTTGTAATGAGATGACAAGGTCTGATAATAGCTCTCCAGTTATTATCTCTGTGCCAAGACATCTGTAGCTGTAAAAGGTATTATGAATAAGAGACTGGAGGGTGCACTCCTAAGCCTCTGATAGTAGATGGGAAACAACTTTGCAAGCTGAGCAGATTTACTACTTCCCCCAAAGAAATCCCTGTCTTCCAGAGCTGAGAAAGACAAATTGCTGGAGAATGCCCAGATGTGATTGTGTGCAGCCACTTTTGCTCCTGTCAGTTCCAGTCCCAGGCATCTGCTTGCAGGCTTGGACCCAAGCAGCATCAATCAGATGAGCTGAAACAGCACAAGAAGAAACACCCATTCAAAAAAATTCATGGGAATTTTTTGTCGGTGTTTCCCAGCAGAAGACTCAAAAAAAAAAAGACTGAAAACTTTGTCGTTTCCAGTGTGGTTGGTACTAACCTAAGTATGCAAAGGCAAATTCAAAGAGATCATTAATTCAATGAGATAGCGCTTAAAAACAGTGAAAATACCAAGCACTGTGCAAACTATTTCTTAATCTTACTAATAAATGTAGACTGTAAAATATTAACAAAGATAATGACTAGCAGATTAGAATTTATTATGCAAGACTTCTTCACTATAACCAAGAGGGATTCATTAGAAATAGATTACAATGTACAGCAATAATAACAGACAATTATTGAACATAATAAATCTATGTAAAGAGAGGGATGAGTTAATATCTGTCTTTTCTATTAGACAAAGGAAAAATTAATCTGATCATGTAAACTCAAGTCATTCAGTTCTAACTGTCCTCAGATTTTCCAGTGAGAACAAACAGGTCTATGTGTGACAGAAGAGAGGCATGAATAGGCAGAAATGAACTCAAGGAGATGTTGTAGAAAGAGACATCAGCTCCAAATGCCCCACTCGTTTTTAGAGTTTTTTTCCCATAGTTAAGTGTAGCCTTATGTAACAACCACAAATAAATAGATTGGGTAAGGATAAGTGACACTAGTAAATAGTTAATTAATATTTCTATCACAACCAATATATGCAATTTGTTAGTATTCTACATTTTTCTTTCTTACTCAGTTCAGTTAGATTGTAAGAAAGGAGGATGTGTGGGGGTTTTAACACAACTTTAATTGATATTCAGAGTGCATTGTGGCATTATATTTCTAATATTCAAATTTTGATGTTATTTTAGGCATTTTATTAAAAAAATTTATTCCAGTGGGAACTTGTTTCATAGTGATTCAAATTGTCAAATATTGTTATCTGTGGCAAACTTTCTACAATTCCACCTGCAGGAGACATCTGCTTTGCAAATTTTCCAAATAGTAAACAGCTTTTTTCTAGGTTCTGTTGTTTTTACTCTGGTTTTCCTCCAGCCTTTCAGTCCTTTGCCAAGCTCAACACAAGAAAGCTAATCTCAGAATGATCCAGTGATCATGTTAGGCCATTTTTCTTAATCTGGACCGACAGTCTTTTCTGATGCTGCCAGATGACTGTACTGGGACCCAGCATGTTGGACTTAGAAAGTTTCATGGATTTTACAATCAGTTGAACTTTGCATCTAGCTCCTGGGTTACAAACAGGTGGACACTTGTCTGTGTCTTCTGCTGCAAAGAGCAGAACCTGTTCCACTGGCTGGTGACAAATAGCACTGTTCTTGTTATTGTTGTTATTACTGACAATAATTACGGTAATAAACGTCTCATCAAGAGTTACTTATTCAGACAAATGTGTTTCCTTCTCCTTTTTCACTAAATTTGTACTTAGATGGTGTTTTTTTAAAAAAGTTAAATGCTTTCATTTTAATGTCCAAAGCAGCTGGCAGATACTCACTGTTTTTCAGTATGATTGACCTTAAGTAGGATGGAATGTTCATAAATTTAAGATTAAAAAAATCATGACTTTGAAAACAAGGCTCTTGATGGTTTCCTGTGAATTTTAGCCCTAAATCTAAATTTCTGATCTCTGTTGAAAACTACAAGTAAAAGCTGATAAGGCTAATAAATCACTCTCTGATTTGAACTGAGCTCCATTAGAAATAGAAATTTGTTGCTTATAAAGTATACCTCTTGGCTCTCATTAAATCCTTGTAGAAGTGATACGCTGCGCTTGAAAATCATAGACTGGAAAATAAATACATTCAAGTTGCATTGCTGGGCCAGTACTCTGTATCCCAGTGGTAAACTTAGCCTATTAATGGCTAATGCTTTAAAGAAACACAAAAGCCCCAAGGCTACACTTGTATTGCATTGTAGCTGCATAGTAGCTGTGAATATTAAAGTCTTTGAACTTGTGAAGTAGCACATTGTCCTTGATTATCTGTAACTGAATCTAGACCAACTTTTGACACACTTTGGCTAATTGCTCCTGCCTGAAAATGCCTGCTATCTTTTATAAAATAGCTTTATTCTCCACTTAATTGCCCAAATAAAAGAGACGTGCTCAACAGGTCACGCAACAACGTTAGGCATTAGATGCTGGGGACCTGATTTTGCATAGATGTCTATGTCATCTGCTCCTTTGAGGTGACTTCAGGAAGCCCCACAGAAGTCCCTCTCTCCTGCTGCTCACACGTCTCCTTCCCCACCTTTGCAGTGAGCAAAGATCCTTGGTGCTGGACCTTTCTGACTTTCATCCCTCTGTCCTTCCCTTGCCTTCTCCTGCCCTTCCAGTGCAGTCATCATCCAAGGTCCCTTGACACAGGGAAGAAGATCTCTCACTGAGATTAGAGTATTTGCAGCTATAGAGGTCATAAGAATGTCCTTCTCTTCCTTCCTGTCCTTGTCCCTCCCCTGCTAACAGAGCACAGGGTTCTGGGGCTTTTGCCAGAGTATTGGCTGTCCTGAGCAGCAGCTCCATGCAAGGAGAGAAGACAAAATCCTCTCCTGGCCTTTCTTTTTTCCTGAGACAGACGGACACACTAGAGGAATGTCTTTTCCTTCCATTCTAATGGTCCACATGAAGCACACAGTGTCAGCAGATGCCATACCACCTCTTGACTGGCTCAGTGGTGCCAAGAACATCCGTCAGTACTCCTGGCTCAGATCTGGGCTTGAAGGACAAAATGTTTTAGCCTTGCAGTTAGCTGACACCTGTATTATGCAGCATTCAGAGGACCAACACACAGAACTTGGTATAAGTATGTTCCAACACTTCATCCCCGTTTCTGTACTTTTTACATGGCATAATCACATTGAAATCCTAACAAGCAGGAGGGTATGGGATGAGGCAGCCCCTGAATTCCAGAGCTTTCTCACTGGGGCATGCTTGCCCCCTTGAGTGTCATGAGTGGCTGCATCTAGTTCCTGTGAATTAACACTGCAGCAACATGGAAAATTTGAGCTGTGTCACTGTGAAAAGAAACAGCTCTAGTGACGTGAAGTGAGTCACCTTGGAGTGGCTGGCAGCACACTGAAGGGCACAGTATACTTTTTGGGACAGTAGTTGCTCAAGGATTTGTTTTTCCCAACCTCTTATATGAGTAAGGAGCTAAAATAGAGTGTTCTGTGCATTTTCAAACTCCAGGAAGGGTATCAGTCAATCTGACCTTTATCAATTTTGAAGACAAGCAAGCACAGGTAGGAAGAGTTGCTCTTCCACTGTGATCTGTTAGGGCAGACAGCAGGCACAGGGTCCTTGAATACCTCATACCTCTTGTTCTGAGTGTGGAAGCTGTTGGGCTTGGCTTAGATCTTTCCCTGCCTGGTTTTGGTCCTGTTGCTGATTTCTCTATTTACATGTGGTTTACGGGACTAAATTGTTGGTGGTGTTGCACTGTGCACTCAAACTACAGCAATACTTTTAATTTTGGTACTGCTTGCTTTCTATTTATCTCAGGATGTACAAATCTGCAGTGTAATTTTGTTTACAGCTAAGGCTACACTTACTCAGTTTGAGAGCTGAGAAACTGAAGTTGAAGATTGCTGTCAGAAGACATGGACCACTATTTAAAATACTCTTTTTACAAAGTCATTTTATTTTACTCATTCAGTGTTAACATGGGAGAATGATTACAGAAGGAAACTATGATGGAATACAGTATAAATTCAACTTGAAAAGGTTGCCTTTCACTAGTTACAAACAGAGTTAAATAATTTCACCTCCTTGTTCTATGTTCTTTTCAAAGATTTAGTTGTTTAGATTATGCCATTTTATTCAGACATGTACAGCAGCAGCTTGTTGAAGATTCATGTGGCTATGATGTCTGCAGTCTCAAGATGAAGAACTGGACAGTGAAAATGATGCACACATTTAAGTTAATTTAAATCTATTAATTAGTTTTAAAAGAGCAAATGATAAATATTCATAATATTAAAATATAGCTAGAATCCCCAAAGGATTGAGCTTATATCCTGGATGAGTGACTTGCAAATTTGCCTTTAAAGCAGGGGGTGGGGAGAGGACCCAAAGCTATTTTTTAGTTGTAAGTTAAGAAGAAGAAGCAGCAAGGTAAGCCAGCAAATATAGATAACAGTACATGGTTCTGCTCTTTTACAGATTTGTTTGAACTGCTTAGGGAACAGAGTGAAACCTATTTCACAACTCAGAAAATGTGAACAAATGGGTTTTGAGAGCTGTAAAATTAAATATCAATGATTCCCTCTCACATTCAAGAAGTAGCATCAGGCTTGAGAATAAACATAATTATAAGAATTAATAAAATTAGTTATAGGACGCACCATCGTAGTGAAGATTTTCACTGAGCAGAAATATTCTCAGCTGGTATAAATCAGTATGGCTCCATTGACGTCAAAGGCTCTGCAGCAATCTGCACTGGCTGGGGAAGCAGTCTTCTGTGGCTAAGTGTGTTTTTACCCAGGCCAGACCTGCTGCTTTAAGGATTTTAGAAAAAAACAGAAGAATGCCTCATGGTCTTGTGACAATTGCTTGTTGCTGTCGGAGAAAATATTGTACTCAGTGTACATCGGCACAGGCTGCTGGAACAGAAAGACACCTTCATTTGTGAGAATTATATCTGAGCACTTTGGACATCATTCAGTTTTACTGGCCTGTATTTACTTTAACTGGGTTTATTTATTTTCTTTCTGTACAAGAATTTAATGCATACACATAATGCTTTCTCTCTTCTTTATGATTGGATTTGCTTTATCAACTTATCTCCCTTAAATTTGTTTTGGTTATAACTGAGCTGTTACTTTTTACATATAAACACTGACATGTAGGAATTGCCATTCTGGGCAAGACCAGCTATCCCTCCAGTCCAGCATCCTGCTTCTGGGCTCAAGGCAAGGATCTGAGTTCAAAATAACCTGATGATGGGCAGCACTGCTTCCACAGTCTTGAGGTTTCTAGGTGCTTTATACACTGGCATGTGAGGCTTTATACTTCTCATTAAGAAAACTGTGTTTGCCAACTAAGGTAACAGAATCTGTTCTCATTACCTGTATAAAGATCCTGTCCCTTTTTAATCCTGCTATGCTCCAGGCTTTTCTCATTACTTTGTGACAGTGAATGCCACAGTTTAATTATGTTTCACCTAAAAAGAATTAAATCTGTCTTCAGTGTCATCAACTGTTCTCTTATGTTGGTATTGCAAGAAAAGTCAAATGGCAGCATCCAATTGACTTCTGCAGGAATAATCTGTGACCCATTCTTCTGTCAGCTAAACCATTCAAGTATTTTCCACCTGTGTTCATCTGGAAATCCACCCATGCCTTTTATAATTTTTTCCAGTTATGTCAACTCCTCTTTTTCCTGTGTCCTCATTTGGTGTCTGTCCTAACTGTAGGACTTCCCAATCCTGATCCCCCAGTGGTCAGAGAGATTTCTGGAGCATATTGATGCCTCCTTTCTGCCTACATACCTACTTTTCTACTAGAAGTCAAAGCATGGGGTGGTGCTTAAAAGTCTAAGCAAAGGGTGTTACACAACTGGGCATTCTTCCCCAGTTAAGACACGACTGTTGGGACCTCAGAGCTGAGAAGTTCTCACCCACCCCAGAACTAAACATCACATTTCAAGGCAGGTCATTAGTTTCAAGCAAACCAACCTCATCTCTTCTGACTGGAGGGATGGAAGGTATGGGAGATAAAGGTCTCACTAGAGGTGACCTTTTACCTGTACCTTATGAGATATGTACTCCTACCTGAAATGGAGCAAAACTGATTGTAGATTTGTGCTGTCATCTTCTTGTCTTCACAGCATGGTGACTTTGTGCAGGGTGTATTTACTACAGTACAGAATACCCAACAGTGCAGAGATTAGAGTGAGTTAGCTAATCATACAGCACATTCCATATGACACATATGACCCAGATGTGAAACAAAAAATATTCCCATTATGATGAGATCAGTTTTAAAGCAGAATAGAAGATGGAAATTTAAAAATCTGTAAGATTGCCTAGGCAACATAAAAACCATAAAAGAGCTTGCAGCAATTGGTGGAAAAAACTACAAATCACTATGCAAAATAAAAGATAAGTGTGTGGCAGAATTATAGCCCCTTAGCCCATATGGTATTTATACATATTGTTTTTATTTGTAGGCATGCAAAAGAGAATAAATGTAAATATTTCCTTCTTTTTGATAAAAGAAAAAATAATTCTTTAGTATTGCATTAAATTTATAAACAACTTTTTGTCATGAAGGATCTCTGACTGACAGGGGAACTGAAATGCAATATTCAAAATGCATCCTTCAAAATGCTACACTTCATATTTCTGGTAGCATTGTTCATTTATTTGAAACAAGAGCTTCTTAAAGCTCTGTCTGTCTTTTCTGTGTTTAATATAAGTTTACCAATTTTGGAGCTCAACAGATAAAAATACCCAGTTGAAGCAGATTGCTCTTCTAGTCTCAGTAACTAAACTGAGGCCCAGAAAAAATGTCTTTGCCTAAGCTAATGGCATCTATTGGTGTGTCTTGGTCTAAAGACCTTCCTCTTTTGCAGAGGACAGGATGGTGGCATAACAGAGTTTTTGCTATATTTGCAGCAGAGCTGTGTAAAATTATGACTCTTTTATGCACCTTCTCTAAGAGTGTCCCATGCCATCTGTAGCATGTAGTCCTCTTCCCCTGAAGGTAATTCTGACCACAGTACTGAAAAGGAGGGTATTCTTGAGTGCAAGGTTGGGTGCTAGAGAAGGGCCTTCACACTCACACCTGCAACAGAGTTGTTGTTGGTGAAGATATTTATGAGGATTATGGCTAATGTCGCTTGACAGGTGCAAAAGACTCTTCCTTGAGCAGTCACAATGGCTGCGGGATCATTAGGTCTCCATTAGGGATTTATGTCTTTTTGCACAAGAAATAGTCCTGTGCTGATTTTTGAACAAGTGCAGTTTTTCGGTTCATTTTGTCACTCTGCCATGTGCCCTAGTGATATTAATCTAGTGATATTAAGCAGTGTTTCAGCAAAAACTGTTTTGAGAGCACCTCTCTTCTTTTCTGTTTTCTCTTTATTTCCAATACTGTCAGCTCTCTCCTCTAAATTGCCAACCTGTGCTTTATGAGCATCTCAAGTTTTGTTTTAAGCAGTATTAATACAGACAGGCTGTCAGCAGCCTCATTGTGTAAATACTCCATTGGTTCCCTGAGGGAGCCATCTTGCTTTGAGCTACTTAGCACTTGGTCTACGAGTTGGTGGCTGTAAGGAGGCTGGTGTCCCTGAGGAGCAAGGTTAAACAAAACCCCACAGCTTGTCTCGTCTTCGTTTTTCCCCTCCTGCCTTAATGAATGCAGAGTGCTTTTGTTGACGGCTGCTAAATGGATCCCTTATATAAAAAAGCAGCAGTTTCTATCATGGATGGCCATAAGGCTGAGTTTGACTGGGAGAAGGAGTACCACAGAAAGAGTTGTTCTGAATAGTGGCCCTTAGTTTGCATGTCAGAAGTGTACAGCATCATCAGGCTTCAGTCATGTTGTGCCTTCTCAGCATCTCCCCCAGTTTAGCGGCGAAGCAGAAGCAGCTGTCAAGATTGCCAGGAAAATACATTGAAAAGGCAAACTGAAGAGATAAACACATGCAGACTGTGCTGCTGGGCTGGAGCAGCACACCCACAGCAGGCACGAGCAGCCTAGCACTGCATTTCATGTCACACTGTTGTGCAAGCTCTCCATTGCCTGCAGCAAATGAACTCTCAAAGCCGTAATAGGGGAGCAAGTGACAGGATGAATTAAAGAGCTGCAACAGCAAGGCAGTAGTGGAAGCACAAAAATGCTTATAGGGTATCAGAAGGGACATCCAGTAAGGCTGCAGCCAGTATTTGAGGACAAAAAAGATGGTTAGGATCTCTCTACAGCATTATGGTCATAAAGTGGCATCTCTGTGGTGTTACATGGGAAGCCCTAGTGAGCTATCAGTCTCCTGAGATAGTACAGGTGAACCTCTCTACAGCATTATGGTCATAAAGTGGCATCCATGTGGTGTTACATGGGAAGCCCTAGTGAGCTATCAGTCTCCTGAGATAGTTCAGGTGAATCTTTCTGTATGGGTGCTGTCAAGAGAAATCAAGTACTAACTCTGAGATCATCACATGTGATGTGTGATCCTTGGGAACAACATCAGTGACCACCAGTAGGACAGAAGTCTGTGGGAGAAATGCTGGAATATTCCTTAGCTGCTTCAGAAAGAGCAGGGTTGATTAAAACTATTTGATTTCCACTACCAAGTAACAAATTTTGTCAGAGGGTTCTATATCTACGTCTAATTAAAAAAATATGCATTCTATCTCACTTCAAAAGATCATGTAAGTGCATACATAAATATTTGTGTATGTATATGTATGTAAATGTATGTCTCTCATATGTGCATGGGTAGATATATGGAATCATAAAATGGTTTGGATTAGAAGAGACCATTAAAGATCATCTAGTCCAGCCTTCCCTCCTTCCCTTGTAGTGGACAGAGACACCTTTCACTAGCCTGGGTTCTTTAAACCCTATCCAGCCTGGCCTTGAACACTTCCAATGATGGAGTATCTATAGCCTGTCTGGGCAACCTGTTCCTGTATCTCACCATCCTCACAGGAAAAACATTTCTTCCTTATATTCAATCAAAACCTACCATCTTTCAGTTGAAAACCATTACTCCTTGTCCTGTCACTACAGGACATGATAAAAATTCTTTCTCCATCGTTCATAAATTCTCCTTTATATACTGAAAGATGGTAAGGCCTTCCTAAGTCTCTTTTCCTGGCTGAGCAGCCTCAACTTTTTCAGCCTGTCTTCATATGAGAGGTGCTCCAGCCCTCTGAGCATGTTCATGGCCCTCTGGACTCCAACAGGTCCATCTCCTTCCTATGCTGGTGAGCCCAGAGCTGGATGCAGTGCTCCAGCTGGGGTTTCACCAGAGTGCAGTGGCCCTGCTGGACACACTGCTTTTGATGAAAGCCGAGATACACAGCTGGCGTTCTGTGCTGCAAATGCATGTTGCCAGGTCATATATAATTTTTTGTCTTCACTATCCCCAAGTCTTTCTCCTTGGGGCTGCTACCAATCCATTCTCAATCCATATGTGTTTGTGTATTCATAGGATATCTCAGAAGAAAAGCAAGAAAATGTGTTACAGTCTCTTTCTTTTGATCCTTTCCTATAATCCATTGATTAATTGTTTGTTGGAAGGAAAATCAGAAACTGGAATTCTTCACTGGATGAGTGCCATGACCACCAAGCCACACAGTTATTTTCTTGTCATTAAATACAGACTTTGTTGTACTGCATGTCTTGTAATGAGAACTTTGCACCTACTTTTACACCAGACATTGTGTGATAACAAGAAATTTCCATCACCTAAGAAAACATATTGAATATTTTTGAGGATATAGTTAATACTAGTATTTCTGTGTCAGTCTTTTCAGTCTGTGTTTTGATGTTCTGTTCAGTCCCAATAACAAGTGCTCCTCTTCTACCATACCCATAAGATCAGTTCACAGAGCTGAATTTCAGATTTGGCAACAGTTAGGTAAGTTATTTTTCTGAAATTTCTAAAATAAAGGGGAAAAAAGCAGAAGAAAAGAAAGTCCAGCATTCAGAGAGCTGCATTTTAAGTGTCTCACTGCAAGACACTTTTTCTGGGGGAGGTCAAGCATCACTGACTGTGCTGGGATCTACTCAGAGCTGAGCACATAAATATCAAATCCATGGAGGCTTATGTTGAGATGGCATCAACCTCCAGGAAGGCACGCTTTTCCTTTATACAAGAGAATCCTGTGCATGTGGGAGCCTGTGAGTATGATCTCAAGCATTTTTAATATGCATAAGAACTTAAAATGGTTTTTTTTGATTGTCAGAGAAACCAGTGTTAACTCCTGCTGGTGATAGGCAGACCTCTCTGGAGTGTCCCAATCGCTTCCCTCCTCCCACTCCTATACAATTTATAATGCTCCCAGGCTACTTTTAGCCAGTTGCTGGAGTGAATTGGAAGAAATCAATTCAGGAAATAACCATTAACTGATTTGTTTTGCTTAAAACTCAGAAGGTTCAGTTCCACTATCATCAGTCAGCAGCAGTAGGAAAAAAGAAAAGGGCAAACAGGACCTTGAGTATGTTATATGTGCTTTCTTTCAGTTCTCTAACAAAAGAAAAGTACATTAAAAATGTATAAGAATTAGCTGAAAGTGAAAATACAAGGGGTGGTTTTTTTCATTAAAATCAAAAACTAGAGGAATTGTTTCTAATGGAACAAAGTATCCTACTCAAACCCAAAAGTAAAATGCTGCTATAGAACACACCTGTACTGAAAGTAAAGCCACTGTCAAATTAGACTGATAAAATGGGATGAGGAAGAGATGGCAGAGGTATCTCTACCTAGAAGCATTTGAAGGACAGTATGACTGCAAGCCTGCAGGATACTTCAGAGAGGACTGAGAAGGATTTTCCACCCTTTGCTTTGACACTGTTCTACTTTCTCCTTGCAAACTGGTGCCTGGCATGGAGAATGGAGCCCAGGCATTCTGTGTCCCGAATTAATTCCCTCTAAAGCAAGGGAGTTATTTACTAGCTCCTTTTCTTATCCAGTGTAAAAATAGTGGAGCAGCTTTAACAGGAAGAAATTGCAGATGTCCCATCTTCACATTGCTGAGTGGGAGTTCAGCCATGCTGTTATTGGGACCAGGATGGATCTAAATGTAGCACTCTGGTCTTCCCGAGGAGCATCTAGTGAGCACGCGACACGCACAGCAGGGCCAGGCTCACTCAGTCACTTCTGTGGGAGATATTCCATTTTTGCACCCTACTTAAACATGCAGTGAACCAGAGAGAGAAAGTGGGATGACCTAGGCTCAAATCCCTGCTTGCAGTCAATCAACTTGCTGAGTATATTTGCTGGTTCTCATCCATACTGTGTGCTGAAAGCTAATGGTAAACAGATTGCTGTCAATGTAAAGGTATACCTGATTTTCTTTTCACCTTAAACAATTTAATAGGTTCATAAACAGTTCTGTGAAGGCCAGCATTGAAATTTGAAGTTCAGTAAAATATTTTTCCACTAAAGGTTTGAATCTCTTGTCTTGAGAATGTGATCCAGGCCTCCTAGGACTTCACAGATAAATTACTGCATTTTCTTGCAGAAACAGCATGAATAGCCATAAGCCTTTGTGCAGTATGGTCCAAGTGTGATGTTCCTGCCAATAATCTGCAGAAAGCAAGTCCAGGTTTTTATTCTTAGAGAGAAAAATTGTGGGTTTTTAGGTGATGAAATTTATTATCCCTCCATTTCTATTGCTCTTCACCAACCCCAGAGCTAAAAAAAACAGTAATTCAAAGGTTCTATCCAACACAGTTACCTTGACCTGTGGTCTTATAAGCAAGCCGCAAAACCGATCAGGAATTTTAACCACTACTCAGGATTTTGCAATATAATGGGGAAATCATTATCTAAGTCTTGTACTGTATTCACTCCAGTACTAGCAGTAGGGTTTTGGTGTATTCAGTCTGGAATTAGAGTGATGACACTGTGTTTTAGGGTGGTCACACATATTATTTTTAAATTCCCAATAGTCATTAAATTCTATTTTAGAGAGAGCTATCTTTCATTCCTGTCTTTAAATATTTTATGTAGTTATTTCAAAGTTTTAAGGGTCAACAGTTGAGTGTCAGCCCTCAAAATCATTCACAGGTCACTGTGTATTCATAGCACTTTTAGTTGAAAAATACATCAATGAACATGCTGCAAGTGTACCTGGAGACCATTTACCATGACCATGAGAGTCACCAGTGATCATTGGAGCAGAAATTAGAAAGAAATCACACCAGCAGCAAGGCCAATATAGAGAACATATTTAAAAGCATTTGATGCATCCTTTCCCATTTGAAAGTGATGGACTAGTATAGATCCCTCTTCTAATCAAGTAACCATGATATTTTAAAACATTGTGACATCTGAGAGTTGAATGCAGTTCAGAATCCCTGTGTGATTCTGAAGACAGTAAATGAGTCACTTAGACACTGTCATTAAAAGATTTTAGGGGTAGGCTATATGGGTCATGCAGTTGTTCTCATGAGTTTTTAGGTTCACTGCTACATATCTATTTGGGAAGAGGTGAAAGTGAAAAGCTGAACTGGAAATCTGATCCTCTAAGTACTGTTCATTCTGCTAGTAAATACTGAGTTCTCCCCCACCAGTAAACTGGTATGAAAAAGACAACTGAAAAGTAAAAATTAAATTGTGTGTTTCTTAGGTGAAGACACCACTAATAGAGACAAGTACTGCTATTTCATTCATTCATTTTTGTTTTCATCTTTTTAGAATTATTCCTCAAATAATTTAAAGATGCAAACATTTGGTAGGGCAGAGTTTTTTTCTTTCTTAATGATAAATTAAGGCCTGTCTCCAGTAGAAACATTGTATTTTTTCTTAGAAATACTGAGACTTCATCTGTGAAAATGTGAAAAAATCTGCTGGATGGAAGCAATAACTAAATGCCTGGAACACAATCTCATTTGCTAAAAATGTAGGTACTTGAGTATTTGTGGTTGTTCCTCTCCAAGAAGTCTTAGGTTGGGGGACATTCTAGGGGTACTCTGTCCAGGGCAAGGAGAAACTTTCTGTATGTGTCACTGGGTAGAGTGTCAGCAGGGTTGATGCTTTGCTGGCTCCCACCATGTTGGTCATGGCTTTCAGACATGATCACCTCTAGTGTCAGCAAGGCGCTCCAACCTGTCTCTGCTGAGTTTCCTGACAACTCTCTGGGGTGGTTTCCAGACAGCTGTGAGCCAGTTTGACATCACCGACTTGTATTCAGTTATATTAAGAATCATAGCATCACAGAATCATGGAATAGTTTGGGTTGGAAGGGTCTTTAAAGACCATCTAGTGCCAATCCTCCTGCCATGGGCTGGGACACTTTCCACCAGGCCAGGTTGCTCAAAGCCCCATCTAACCTCACCTTGTTATGCATTAAGACTATATATGTGCCTGTGTCTGATAAGCTGCACAGGGTTTTCATTTGAAAATGTGGAAATTGTGAAAATTTACATCAAAATAAATCAATTCAGTCCATACTGGTTTCAGAAATAAGAACAATAAAATGTACACCTGAACTCCTCTCAAGCTGTCAGCATCCTTTTGGTGAGCTCACTTGACCAAGGGTCTCCTCTATGTGCTAAAAGAGGCAAAGGATTTTAAATGGTCAGATTGTAAACAAAGAATGCTTTATATGGTAAATGCGAAGTAGAATAAATTTTTTAAAATAATAGGAGAGAAGTACCAGATTGAACAAGCAGTAAATTATTTATTCCCTTTGGACAACTAAACTACTCTGAAAGAGAAAAGCTTTTATAAGAATTGATTGTGTACTAGCACATTATGACTGGAGCAATACCACACCATACTAGTTCTTCAGGGTTTTTATTTCTGTAATATTTTTATGTAATAGCCAAAACAATAAATAAAGCCCAGAAATTTCTTTGTACTCTTTGTGTGGTGGGATAATGCAGCACCCTTGTCAGGCAAGAAACTACACAGTCTGTCATTTATTCTTATTATTGGCTAATATAGTATCTGATGTGGGGATGTTAGTTCATGAGAAATCTAGACAGGAAATAACATGAAAGGCTGTTAATCCCCATTAAGAAGAATAACAGTGTCATGAGAAATACGAGGACGCTGTTCCATTACGGGTGTTAAATGATGGGGAATGCACCATCCTAAGAAGCTCTCACTAACATCCTTTCTATCTGCAGGTTTCCGTGAAAGTGCATTTATGACCCTTTGCGCAGCATTTGTCATCATGAACATAACCTTTAGAAGGTTTCCCTAGTTAGCTCCTCTCTCCCCTCCTTTCTAGCACCTGGCCTGGGTCATAGTGTATCTGGTCCTTAGCACGGCAGGCAGATGGAGGACACGGGAGAGCTGTGTTTGCACACATCCAGTGCAAACACCGCCAGGATTACAGCCCCCAGCTACAGGGAGGGGACAGTGACTGCACAGAGGAGCAAGTTGTGACCTTCTGCTTGGTTTTGTCACGGTCTCCGACTGCTCAGGAGGAGCTCCTGCATTTGAGACCAGGAGTTTAAATATCACGCTTTGATCAGTAATTGCGGCGCCGGCGCTAACCCTAAATCAAAATCTATAAAATGACAGCCATAAACTTTGGAATACAGATTTTACTGCTGACCTCTTGGTGATATCATGGCCAATTAAAATTGTTAAGGTGTGTTCACTGTGCTCCCTGGAACCTGAAGTTCAGTTCTATTTCCAATACATAATTTGCAAATGCTACTGCCCTGAATACTATATATGTGTAAGAGACTGAAAATGTCTGTAACCTCAGTATAATTAGGGAAAGTAGTTAAAATAGGACACTGGAATGCATAGCAATATATCACTGTGAGCCCCTTTTTTCACAAAGTACTATTTCAAACAATAAATTTTAAAAAGCATTTATAAAAAATGACCTTTAATTTTTTTAAGATCAGTCAAATTTATATTTTCAATCTACCACATTTTAGATTCATTCTGCTATCTTATATATCTAAAAACCTGATTTCTTGATGGATCTGGATTGTTCTAGAATTCTATATACATATAAATTTCTAAGAGTTTAAAACTCTGGTCTGTTATAAAGTTTTGCCTCATTAGATAGTGCCTGAAGAACATAAACTCTATACTATTAGAACAAAAAAAATTTTTCATATTTTTAACAGGATCATTAGGTTAAATAAAAATTTGAAAATCTTCTGAAAAAACTACTTTTTTTTTTTTTTGCTGTGGTAAAACAGGGTTGTGACTCTTTGCTAATAATTTGTAGTAATCCAAATTAGAAGTGACGTTTATGAGCTTTATTTGGCATAATACATAAAATTTTAGCTGGAGGTAGAACTACTGATTTGCACTTTGGCTGGCAAGTACTTTTTTATTGGTCATAGTGGCTCCCACCCTAAGAATTTAATAACGCCCAACATTGTTGGGTTAAGTTAATAAACGAGAAGTTAAATTTTATAGACTAATCACTTCCACTTATCAAAGTTCACTTCTCTATAAAAATGAGAGCACAGCATTTTTGTATACATTGCATTTTCCATTTCTAATAATTTACAGCATGTTTTGTCAAGGTAGTAGCAATATATTACATCTAGATAGCACAATGCATGGAGAGTCCTACGGGTCAGGGAGCAGTGTCCAGAAGTCCTATCAAAGCTCTCCATATGGAAATCCTACAAACAGGGCTGTATTTTTGGGCTTCTCTCCTCCCCAAGGCTTGTGTCTCTAACTCTGGACTGCAGATTGGTGTGC
Organism: Geospiza fortis; assembly: GCF_000277835.1. Taxonomy (NCBI): domain Eukaryota; kingdom Metazoa; phylum Chordata; class Aves; order Passeriformes; family Thraupidae; genus Geospiza; species Geospiza fortis. Next base: position 8,291,659 of record NW_005054315.1, read on the forward strand.
TTAGCTGTAGGTGTAGAAGAAGGGATTACAAGTGGCCTCGCCCCTGATAAGTCACAGTTGTTCTAATTACCAAAGGAGAAGAACAGCCTTGCCCTTAATGGGTTGCAGCTGTGACTAATAAAGATAAGTGTGATAAAGGGGTGGGTTGGCCAGTCAGGGAGGAATCTGCAGGAGGTAGACTAGCTCTGAGGAAGGAGGCATCATCCAGACAGACACAAAGAAGAACAAAACCAGGAAGAGAGTTGCTGCTCCAGAAGATCTGCTGAGAGTTCAGTCTGGGTCTGACAGAGTTAGAGGCTGCAGTCATAGTTGAGCTAGGTAAAAGCCTGTGGCCAGAGGCAGCAAGGAAATACTTGCAGTCCTATTCCAGCAGGAAATAGCCAGTGGTTAGAGTCTGTCAGAGAAGCCAACAGCAGGAGCTTGCTGTGGTCAGAGATAGGATGGCTAAGCTCTAAAGAAGAATAAACTGGGGCTCTTTTCAGGTTGTGAGAGTCTGTGTCTTGCCTCATTTCTACCCCTAATGAAAGGTCTGCTGCAACACCTGAGACTAAGATAGGATATCTAAAGGCAACCAGTAAAGAAAGAATAATCGGCCTGTTTTCTGGGCTGCAGCACAAGGGAAAAGGAGAGCAAGGGCCCCTTCCTACCTACAAACTGGAGAGGCAATGAACACTCCCTCCCTTACCTGGATCTAGTGGTTTACAGGCACAAGAGTTATTCATTATGTAGTCCACCTTGAACTGGGAGTTGATGGGATAATGATCTGCCAGCTTGATCATCTTCTTGAGAGCATCATAAAATGAAGATGAAACTGATGAGGGAGGAAAATCTTTCTTCAGTGAAGCAGGTGAAGTACTTCACCAAGAAGCTGGCATCAGTGGCCACAAGAATGAGACCCTGGAAGGCTGATCAGAGGTGGAACGCCAGGTAATCAAAATCATTGTTTTTGTAACACTTAGCTACTCCAAATTCACTTGCTCAAGCCACAGGGTACCCTGGCAAACTCCTCCAAGGCAAAGCTGTCTGAGTTGCTGCCTGTTACTATCTTTCCCCTTCGCTCCTTCAATAACAGGTCAGCAGTGAGAGCACTCACCTGGAAAAGAGAAAGGAGTGATTGGCAATTGGCTTTGTCTGTCAGGTTTTCAGTCCATGTTGTCTGTCTACTAGATGTTCTCAGCTTCTGCCAGTTACCACTCCTTCCGTAAGAGCAGATGGCTCCACATCTGTCCCTGCTGTTTGGTTTTTTTTTCTCTGTCATAGTGGCTCTTCAGACTGCTGGCACTGTGTTCCTTAACCTTAGCAAAGCATCCTTGCCATGGAGGCCCTGGCTAAAAGGAAGCGCCATTCTCCTGAAGGTCATGTGTTGTGTGGTACCAGCCCTACAGTTTGTTGCTAAAGGGCTCCTCATGGTGAGAGCAGCAGGCTGGGAAGCTCATTGCAGGACTTGACCTGGGTCATTGGATGTGCAGGTCTCCAGAGCCTGAATAAAAAGGTGTCTGAGCCACTTCAGTGCAATCCTGGTGCCCACACTGGGTGATAACTATGTCCCATTAGAGACCGAGTCAGTATTTTCCCAGCTGGGGAACATCCCTTTTCCCCAAGGCAAGGAACACGGAAATACTTGTGACTGTGGTGGGAGGAAGTGGAGACCACAGCAGCCCAATTTTGTTCATCTTGGCACATCCAGTAGTAAAAAAGGATGCAGTGGTGCGCAGGGACAGGGAACTTGAAGGTGCAGAAAGTTCTCTCTAGAGATCCTAGGCTCCCATGTGATAGAGAGACTGAGGTGCCTGTGGCACACTGGATTGGGTCTGAGTGACAGACTGCTCTTTGTGGGTTGTTGATGGTTTGGGTTCTCTCTGTTTTTAATATGGGGACCTTCTTGGATCATTTAGTTGTGTCTGTTTCATTTGTATATTCTAATTTTTCCAGTCATTGTGCTTTGTTTTGGTCTATTACACTTTCTTAAGTTATGTATTTTTAGGGTTTTTTTGTCCTACTGCCAGCAGGCTTAAAGAACCATTATATGCTCAAAGAACCATTATATAATTGGACTTAAACTTAATTTTTTTGTTGTTTGTGTACTTCACAGTAATGAATTTGTATCTAATATAGTCAAATAAAGGTTAGAAAGAAAATAAAATCCAAGTACTTGTTACTTTACAGAAGGGAAAAAATACCCCAGCCTAAATTGTTGCAAACTTACTTACCTCTTTGAAATAAAGGCATGACTAGTGCCCGAAACATCTGACATGAAGGCTCTAAAATAATCTTCATCAAGGGCATGTGAAGGAGGCTGAAATTTTGCATTTAATCTGAACCTCCACAGATCCTTCAGAAGTGGCTGGCTTGTAATATAAAATTAATTAGCCATGATACAGGGGAGAAACAAGATGGACTGGAAACAGCTGCAAAGACTTTGGAACATGCCATGTAGCCTATGATGGAATTATTCAGGCATTTCAGTCAGGTAGGAGGGAGGACATTTAGGGAGATGTAGGCATGGCAGAGGTTACAGAGTGCAGGGTAGTTGGGGAGAAGGCGCTTGCACCACAGATGTTGTGACCATGTCTGGAGCTGATGGCAGGATGGGTTGTGCAGCTGGCAGAACCTGCTCCCCTTGGTGAAGGGTTTGCTGTCCATCTCACCAGCCACTGATTCACTTCTGGGTCTCATTGTACATTATATGATGGACTCCAAGAAGACCCAGATGTCCCAATATGTAAATTGTTGAGCATCTGAACCTGAGTGTCTCCCATACAGATGTCCATTTCAAGGCCCTTGGGAAAGAAAATGTGCCTCAGGGTGCCAGACTCTATCTACTCTAGCATAGTTGATGTAAGAAGAAAAGATGGCACATGGCATCTGTGTCAGCTATGACCCCTGCTGAGGTCCCAGAGCATTGCCTCCTGCCTCTCAGCCCTCTGTAGTCTGGGTGGGGTATGCACCAGTAGGCAATAAAGCTCCCAGGACCACTGGTCCCACATGGTTCAGAAGGAAAGTCATACTTTTGAAAGGGCATCGTAGGAGTTTTATGGGCCTGGACATATTTGTGCTATTTAATTTGCTTGGCAAAAGTTTGTGCAGATAATCTATCTGAAGTGCACATCTCATGATGGAATAGAGTCTTTTATGTCCATAATGCATGACCATTATATTACAGTAACAGGCAGGACAAGGAAATAACAAATGGGAAGATAAGAGATTAGTATAGTCTTTAAAAATGTCTATTACTATTCAAAACTCTATAACTGTCATTGCTGAAGACAAACTATATTATAAAAACACAGTATAGTATTATCTGAGTTATGGAATCATGGCTTCTAGAGGCATAAATACCATAGTTTTGGCATTTCTGCTATGGTGTCAGTACATAGTTCTGCTTGTTCCATAGAATGTGGAAAAGCTAAATTAAAATTTCCTGACAATTTCTGATTCAGCAGTTTTTACAATAAGTAGAGGTTGTATCTACCTTGAAAGCCTGTTTGAAATATGAAAAAAAACAAGGGGAAGTGAAAAGAGAGCATGAAAGAGAAGAGGAGAAGGCAAAGAAAGAGACCAGAAACATTAGAGTGAAAGAGTGCTTACTGGATGCTTCATCCAGTTGGCAGCCAGTCACTAGTGGAGTTCCCTGTGCCTCAGTATGGGGGCCAAACCTGTTTAATATTTTTATCCATGATGTGGAGAAGGAGATTGAGGGCACTCTCAGTCTGCAGATGACACCAAGTTGGGAGAGAGTGTTGATCTGCTGAAGGGCAGGAAGGCTCTGCAGAGGTATCTGGATAGGCTGGATCAATGGGCTGAGGCCAAAAGTCTGAGGTTCAATGAGGTGAAGTGCTGGGTCTTGCAGTTGGGTCACAGCAACCCCAGGCAGTGCTAGAGGCTGGAAAGCTGCCCAGTGGAAAAGGATCTAGAGGTGCTGGTCCACAGCAGCTGAACATGAGCCAGTGTGTGCCCAGGTGGCCAAGAAAGCCAATGACATCCTGGCCTGTACCAGCAATAGCGTGGCCAGCAGGAGCAGGGCAGGGATTGTCCCCTGTACTCTGCACTGGTGAGGCCTCACCTTGAGTCTTGTGTCCATTTTAGGCCCCTCAGTACAAGAAGGACATGGAGGTGCTGCAGCATGTCCAGAGAGAGGTAACAGAGATGGGGAAGGGTCTGGAGCACAACTTTTATAAGGAGCAGTTGAGGGAGCTGGTGTTGTTTAGCCTGGAGAAATGGAGGCTCAGGATGGGCCTTATCACTCTCTACAACCACCTGAAATGCTGGCTGGGGATTGGCCTCATCTCTGAGGTAACAAGTGACAGAAGGAAAGGAAATGGCCTCAAATTGCACCAGGCAAGGTTTAGGTGTTATATTAGGAAAAACTTCTTCACCAGAGGGGTTGTCCAGCAGTGGCACAGACTGCTCGGGAAAGTGGTTGAGTCACCATTCCTGAAGGTAAAGACATGCAGATGTGGAACTTGGGGACATGGTTTAGTGACAGACGTGGCAGTTCCAGGTTAATGGTTTGAGTCAATGATATTAAGGGTCTTTTTCAGCCTTAATGATTCTGTTATTCTGTGAATACCAGACTGAATGAAATCTGAGGCCAGCAAATATGGTTAAAGTATAGTTATTATCCAGTTAACTCAAATTGACTTGAACACACATGGAAAGGGTGTTCAGCTGACCTGGTTAATGAATAGTTCATGAACTGAAAGTTTTCCTTCTCATGGGAAGGAGAACTAGGTATGCTTTGTACAGCTTAAATGCCTGAGCAAAATACATTAATTTCAGTGGCTTCTACTCAACTTGTGTAAATTATTTGGATTACTTAGATTAATCAATAAACTTAATTTCCTGTCTTCTCTGCCCATGTTCTAAACAGACCAGAATAACATAGAGGAGAGGCAGAATTCCTCAGCTCCACAGCAGTACAGGGTGTGAGTTGGTATGTTAGCAGCTGCAGCTAGATGCTTGTGGAAGGCAGCAGATTTACAAGTGGGACATAAAGACTCAATGTCAGCTCAGGAACCTGCATGGCTGGTGAGGAGGACAGCTTGCAGCTTACAAAGACTTTGGGCACACATGCTCCAGAAAAGATAGGTAGACTGTGATATTCAGGGAATCTTTTGAGCCTTTTTTACATTTGTTGGCCAAAGCAAACTTCTGCTTACAGCCTCATCCCTCTGAATGAAAAGCTAAAGCACTAAGGATGCCTGTAAGCTTCCTTTTCCATCAAATTCTTATACTTATAACTGATATTTCAATATTCTCTTGTATACCTGCCACCATTTTTTTTAAACTATGGTTATTTACAGTATTTATTTAATACATGAGTACCTTGCAACATCAAGGGGTTTGCATTAACTGTGACCATTAAATTGGTAAGCCAGCTTGTCCTACATGGTGCTAGGGATTGATTTTCTTAACTTTTTGAAGTTATTGCCCAAATCTTTCCACACAAAGAACCAACTCATTCACCCTTTTCCACCGTGGTTTGTAAAGATGGGATTCAAGTGATCAGATTTCACCGCTGACATCTGAGCTAATTGTCTAGACTGTCCTTGCTGTCACAGGAGAGAAAGGGGCCTCATGGGTCTCAGTTCACTTAAGGCAGACATTTAGGACAGACCAGATGAGTGACACATTCTCAGTGCATGTTTCTTGCTGGTGATTCATGTGAATCAAGATGATGTGAGTGTGCATGTTTCAATGTGAGTCTTTACCACCTGTGAGTGACATCTGCAGGGGGGAGATGATCCCCCTTTAGCAAGGATTGCAGGTATAAGGGACCTCACAGAACAAAACAGGTTTTGATGGTTAATTTCCTACTATATTTCTTAGAAACAACTTGTCTCCAGAAGAAGCATGCATTTCAGAATGATTCTTACATGCTGGGCTTCTTTTGGACTGGTTTAGGTTTTGAGGAGGGAGGTGTTTTGCTTCTCCTCTTGTTCTTCCCTTGAAATCCTTAACTGTTGCTAGTTCAGCCAGTGTTTCTTGTGTCTGTTGCACAAATGTTCATGTGCAAAGCACGGAAATCCTTGAAGTCATGGCACTGGCTTTCATTGCTTTTTAAAGACCCTTTAGGAGATTCCTAGAAATCAGCTTGGGACCAGGAAGAAACAGTGCTGTGCGTATTCACATTTTAACACAAGATGTCATTCAGTGGAGTAACATCTGCTGTGTCCTTAATGTGCTGTTTTTTCCAGGAAACTGGATCAGTAACAGTTAAGTTTTATCTTGAATTTTTGCTGATAGTGCGATTCTTTGGATGAGAAGGGGAGAGTTTATCTGAATAGCCAGGAGCAGTGAAGAGCTCTTCAGTTTCTGCAGGTATTATGAAAAAGTTAAGCAGCCTTCACATTGCTGCTAACTAAAAGAAAACCAGCACCAACCATATCAAAGAAAAGAGTCAAAATAAACCCTACCTCTGGGTGGCCAGTTGAGTGGATCCAAGAACAGATTTCCTTGCTAAACAGCTCAGACACTTGCCATGGTTTTTGCAGTCTGTGTATACAAGAGCAAAATTCTGCCTTTTGCTGTCCTGCTGGTAAGCAAGACCAGATCCTTAATGACCTACTTTTTATTATTTGGTAAAACAATATATATTATTCAGCAGGCTTCCCAATTAATTGATTTTCTGCTGTTTGGGATGTAAGAATTCAAGCTGATAACATAGATGGTGTTCATGATGGTAACACAGGCAGATAATGCTAGAAGGGAAGATTCAGGAATTTTGGGCTTTTAACTGATGCAGTGAAGTGTGTTCATTTGTTCATTAGAAGTGCATTTAAATTGGCTTAACCATATGTTCATTTAGCTCTTCATAATACTTTAATACTGGCAGGAGTGAAGCCTCCCAAAGAACAATTCCCTTACGCTTCCAAACATGATGTTAAACAGATCTGCTTTAATATTCTTTCACTGCATAAAGCAAATGTATAAAACAAACTCATTTATCAAATGAAAAGAATACAAACACTGAAATACAATTACTTTTCTGATGGCTGTTGAACAGGTGCTATATTGTAATGTATGATAAAATACCAAACAGATTCATTATGATTATTACTCACCATTACAATAAAGGTAACCTTCTTTAGGATCTGAACCTTCCAAGCATTTGTATACCTGCCTAACTTTGCAGATGACTTCAAGGCAACTGGTCCCAAGGGCACGTTTTCAGGATTGAGAATTTAATGCCTGGACTCTTAAATAATACATCACTTAAAGTGTTGTAAGAAAGTGGATGAGTTAATTATTTAGCTTGTTTTTTCCTGTTGAAAACAGTTGCCAGCAAGTAGAACAGATAGGTAAGAAGAGTCACAACCTGTAGAGATTTTTAAATACAGAGCAAAACAGAAAGCATTATGTTGCCATTTGCATACATTCCTAGAAGTTACAGAGAAACTCGGCTCACAAATCAGAAATTGTGAATGAATTCAGCAGATTTGTCAAACAACATGATTTAAAAATAACTGATGGGTATAGCATATGTCAAAACAAGCCAGGCAAGGCAGCTTCACTGCCCGTGCTCCTTCTTCTGTGGGAGTCAGCAGAGACCTGCTATCAGCTCTGCTGAGGAGGGAGGTTCACCTCCCGTTGCTGGGAGAGGGCAATCTCCCTGGAGCCTGCCTGCACCCTTACCTCACCCCACCACCTCTCAGCCACTGTCCCAGGGCACATCTGTGGAGCTCTGCCCAGCAGTGGCCCTTTTATCCCCTTGCTAGCAGGATTTCTGTTCTCTTTTGAATCAGTCACCTTCCCTGTCCTATGTGTTATGGCTCAGAAACATTCTGCTTCTTCAAAGCTTTGCAACAACAGCAATGTGACAATCTGTTGGTGTTAAGCCAGGTTTATATCAAAGCACAGCAGTGAAGTAATACCACATATAGTGGCTGTGGGACTGTTTTTTCCTTTCAGAGGTGTGGTTGATTTGCTGTCTTCCCCAGACATATGGAAGATCTTCACAGAGTAGCATTACAGAAGGGGAAGAGTTTTTTATTGCTGTCCAGTTCCTGAGCCAAAACAGCACCCCAGGCCAGAGGAAGCATACCCTGTGTCATATACAAACCAGTGGGAAGTAAAAAAAATGAGGAAACAAAGAAATTGATACTAAAATATATTGATACTGAACATATACTCTGATATCTGAAAAATATTTGTATATCATACATGAATATTGTTGCTAGAACATGGGAAATACTGTATCTCTGTTTGTTTCTGGTTAGTGTTGGAAAATTAATGGTTTTCTGGAGCAAATAAATCACCACTTGGCAGCTGTTACTGGCAGGACAGAGCGTAAAACACACATATGCTGTGCACAGTATTTGTCTCCTTTTCTTTCTTGTGCATGTGAATGAAATAAAGTACTGGTAGGTGTTTCCAACCAGCATTAAGCTGTTCTTTGTTAATCCTGTTAAACAGGAAGAATACATAAAGATTGGCTGTAGTTGGTTTTATTTAGTGCCCAGCTCTGGTTCATTCAACAAGTTGAAGTCATATGCACCTGTGCAGATTCAGACAAGTGAACAGTTTTCTTGAAGCACGTTTCACCAAGAAGGGTCTGGATGAGTGCCTGGGATGGACCCTAAAGCTGGCAGATCCTTGTCATTGGAATGTAAAGCACCATCTTCCCCTCCTGAATTCTCAGTCTGGATTCATTTGTTGTCTGGTAGTCATCTCTGCTTGGCAAGGGAGGGTCACCTGTGCGCCAGTGAAGTTTGCTATGTGGTAGCCAAAAGCAGTAGCTACTTTCATTAAGGCTCTGTCACTGTAAAAGCCTACACAGCAAGTTAGGACTTGTAGCCTCTTTTACCAAAGATAGAAGTAAAAAATAGAGTTATCTGGTGAACAGCTCCCAGGATTTTCTCTTGGGTCTCTGAGATGAATGGTATATGTTCTATGGCTCTACGTGGCCATCTAAGGAGCTATGTGTGGGTGTGGAACCCTGATGTCATCAGAAGGAATTTGGATGTCAGGTCTCCTTGCCCTGACCTGTCCATGGCATGCCTATACAAGACTGTAGGATATGTAAGGGCTGCCTCACTTTGACCTTAGGCAGCCGAGCTGGAAGGACTCAAGAAGGCCATAGGGGCTCTCTTGCAAGACTGAGGTACAGTGTTGCTTCTCAAATATCAATTGATATGTCAAATCGAATTTTTTTTCATGCAGATTAAAAAACATGACCCTGGACTGTGTCAGTTCATTTCTTTCAATAGAAGTTTACGTACTTAAACCAAAAGGAAACTTGCTTGTTTATTAAGTTCTGTCAGCTTTTGTTAACTCTCTTTTCTTCATGCCTTTCAGTTTCCTTGCATTTCCTTGCATTAACCACCTAACACAATCCTTTTTTCTTTTATTTAGCTAGCTGTGCTTTTGTAGTCCTTCAGACTTTGAAAAGCCTCTGTGTCTAACCTCTTTCTTTCATAAGAAGGTACCTCTGCCACTTACAGACTTCTGCAGCCATTCATGCTGAAGTTCCCTTTCCTTGTTTCTGTGTCTCCCTGTATGCCAGTGTCTCCCCTATAGCTGCAGTACCTTAGGTAAGGAGTCCTTGGAATTCTTGCTCTTCAGGGGAGTGCGGGGCACTGCCTTGCCAATTTTATAGAATTATTATGCTGCCTGAGGTGAAATCAAGCCCTTTACTTTTCTGAGCAACCTTGTACTTTCTGACTGCCTAAAAGGTGCCTCTTCAGCTGCTCTTCCATTGGTTTCCTACAAGCCCACTGAGGAGTCATAAACCTGGATTTTAAGAAAAAAATGATATAGAGAGATTTTTTCCTGTGTCATCACTTCATTTAACCTTATGCAATCATTTAAAACTGCTAAAGGTTTAAAACCATCAGTGTGTCCCTGTTTTGTTTGGTTTGGGTTTTTGGGGGACATTTGGTTGGGATTTTGGTGAGTTGTTTTGATTTTGTCTTTTTTTGTTTGGTTTTTTGGTTTTTGTTTGTTTGGGTTGGTGTTGGTATTTTTTTGTTTGTTTGGGGGGTTTTGTTTTTGTTTTTTTCTTTGGGGTTTTTTTCTTATTTAGTTTGTTTTTGGGGATTTTTCTTTTTTTTATTTTTTATTTGATGACTACAGGAAAGGCAGCTTCATTTGCTGAGCAACTATCTACTGCTCTTTTACTTTGGTGAATTCAGGATGTCATTCTTATCACTGTGTAGGATTCATTTCCCCTCACTTGCAATGTTTAAAATTTGCATGTCCAAGATTACTTTGGACTCTTTTTATAGTCAAAAGACCAAAACAGGTGCCTCCAAAAGGTGATTCATCTGGTCTTTCTTAGGCAAAGATCTTGGAAAAGGAACTGCTTGCAGAAAGTGTCTGATTCCTTTCATGGACTGTGAACAGAGCAAAGAGTGACTAGCCATGACCAGAGATGCCTAGTTTCTAAAACCTTTAATTTAGATGGATAGCATACACCTGTTACCTAGGTATCATATAAAAATGTGCTACACACCTTCTCTGTCATTTTAACTCAATGCCATTGCATTTCTTTTCTTTTTCTTTCCTATCTAGCTTTGCAAAAGTAGACTCATAGTTTCTCACAAAGACAGCAGTTCCTTATGTCTTAGACAAACCTTGTATTTGTCCAAATAGTCTCTTGCCACCTTAAATTCACATCATAATCACAATGTAGCAGGCTCTGCGTGACTTTTGCACTGTAATTTTTATAATATCCCTGTGACTTCTTGAAGTAGCTATTATCCTGCTTGCAATTAAAGCTGCATAAAGTCACTTCAGAGCATTCTCATTACTTATCAACTTGAATATATTGGCTGTTATCACGTCTTTTATTTTTTTAAAGCAGAATGCATCAGTACAACTGTGATTCAGATTCATTGCAAATATAAAAATGAAGGCTCTTCTCCCTTTTCCCTATCACGTATTTCCTATCTTGTGGTTATATTCTACTTTGTATAAAGTAATGCTTATCCTAATTCACCAAGCCACATTCAGAATTGCAAACAAGGCATTGTGCATCAATGGTGGAAAGTCATATTTTGTCCTCCTTTTTAATACTCAAAGAAGCATAAATATAATCCTGATTTTTCAGCTCAGTGCCAGCAGTCTAAATATGTTCCCATTGTTCTCAAAATTTTCATATGGATGGTATTTCTTCATGATAACATTTATTTATCAAAGTTTATGCTTCTTTGACTTCTTATAAAATAACAGCAAAGATAAATGAATTGATTGACCCCAAGAGCAGTTTATTTATCCCTTTAGTCACACTTCAGTGGCAAAATCAATACTCTTCTGAAATATCTGATATTACAGTGGTTCCAGTAAATACTGACATTCCTGAGCTATGTGAAGGGGGAACAAAAATTTATTATCAACTTAGATTTTTAGTACCTTTATTGATTTTTCTGGGGATGCTTGAATTTTTATTTATCTGTTGCTAAGTAAGTGACCTTTGTTTCAAAAAAACCCCAAAACCTGCAAAGCAAAGCCAAAAAGCCTTAAGTTTAAATGCTTTCGTTTAAAAAGCAAAAGGGGAAAAAACCACACATCTAACACTGTCAGTGACAACAGTTTTTGCAGAAGAGTGTATCTGGTTTTAAATGATGCATAGCACATCGCTGTGTGTTCTTTTTCATGCCATCTCTGCATTTGAAAGCGCATAACGTGTAATTTTTTTTTATACTGATACTGTTGACATCCACTTTGTGTGACAGCAAAGATGTTTCTGAGTCATGCATTGCTAGCAATTATTTTGATACAAGGGTGAAAGATGAGTGACCTGAAAGAAAATAAAATAGTACACAACAGGTTACATATTTCATCCAATGAACAGATCTAATTCCTGTAAGCATCAACAGGATTTATGGACATGTATGGAAGAAAATTTTCTCTCTCTTACCCTGGAGGCTTTTAAAATACAAAAACTGGATGAAAAAGATAAGATTTGAGGGAGTTCCGGAGGGCAATGTAGTGTTTCCAGTCTGGGGAATCTCACTGAAACAATGTTTGGACTCTATAGCAGAGAAAACCTCACTTTCTCAGTTGTGCTAAACTGAGAGGAGCCCACTGTATCAGAATTTGGAAGAGAGGTTTGGCTAAACCAGCTTGGGGCAGACATGGTTGGGAAAGCCTAAATTTAGCAGTCACCAAGAAGTGCAGGTTCCTCCTAGGTGGACGCAAGGGGACAGGAGGAGGCCGTCAGGGGTCTATAGCAGCCTTGCCTTACCATGCTTATGTGCCCTGAGTTGTGGCATAGTTGTCCCAAGATTTGTCAAAGTTGGACTAACAGACACTACATTGCTTGGAAGATTCCATGTGCCTCTGCTGTCCCTTCAGAGCATAAGGAGGGTAAGTGGAATGAAGGGGATAAATGGAAAAATCAAGGTATAAATCAGCTTTCTCACTGTTTTGTGTCCTGGCCAAATGCTGAATATTGCCCATGTTACTCACCTGGGCAGAAAAAGTTGAATGTAAATTTGAAATGCGTGTAGAGGGGTGCCTGCATCTGCATGTTTATATAAAAGAGCAGAGCTCCTTAGAGAAGTTATCTTGGAAGAAGAATGACCTTTCCAGTAGCAGAGTATTTGAGACCTGAAAAAAATTTGTAGAAACTGACAGAAAAGCAAGCCAGAGTTTGAAGTTTGAAAAGTTACTATTTCCTGCCAGTTCCTTTTCTTGCTGGGATAAATGTGCTCATTTCTGAACTGCCTTGATGTTCTTGAAGCTAGATTTAAATCTTGAACATTCTTCACCAAAATTCACCAAAAAATAACTGATGGCAAGTGCTTTAACTTGGTTTGTCAGTCCTTCAGCTGTCACTCTGTTCAATCCTTGCCTCACACAGGTCTGTCCTGCTTTCCATTGGCATCACTCAGAAACACAATCTGCCACCAGTGAGAACTAATGGTGTCTGTTTATGGTTCCTTGATGGAAGTGTAGTTCTCTCCAACACTCCTGTTAAGAGCAAAAATGAAAAGGCTCAGTGGTCCTGTACCTGTTTGGGATGTAAGCCAAAAGGTGGGGAAACTCAGCACAAGCTCTGGCCATAGGCTGGTAGGTACCGTGGTGAGACTCAGTAAAGCAGAGGTCTTTTGTGAATAAAATTCTCTCCAAGGGCTTTTCACTGTTTCCTGGTACTGAAGTATTCATCAAGCCCATCTAATATTAAAAAAGCCCCAGCATTTTCTATGGTTTTTTTAATTCTTTTCTAGCTACATCCCCTGATAATCATGAAATCATCCAGAGAGAACTATCTCACTGAACATTTCCTCCTCCTTTAGACCTGCCAAAAGATTAATTTTCTCCACAGAAAGAGAATTCCATAGCTTAATTCCGTCTATGTTAACCAGAAAATCACTTCCCTTCAAAAGACAGTGTAATTAAAATACATTTTCGGAATTTTTATGAAAACCAGAAAAGTTTTACTTAAAAGTTCTGATCCAAATGAAAACTAAAATACATGTGTGGTTTTAAACTTAGTAATTGCACAAACTTCACGTAGACAACAGGTTAATCATGACCTTCACTTTTTTGCATAGTCAGGGATATATAATATTGCAACAAACAGAAATACCCCAACAAAACCACCAGCCTATTTCAAGCTGTAAAGCTAAAAGTGAACTGACTTACTGAAGAAAGATCTGGGAGCAGATAACTTTCTGGAAGTTTCCAAAACATCGGGACGGGGATTGTAATATCCTGGAGCTAGAAACAAGAGAGTACATGAGGCCAGTCTACAAGTATTTTTATGCTGAATCTAATATTTAGAAAAAACTTGCCAGAGGACAGAAGAGAGAAAATAGACTGAAAAACGTTCAGAATGGCTGTTACATGATGGAGATTTTTCTCTCCAAATGTTGCAATGCTCTTTCCCAGAGGCCTTTCCTGCTGTGCTGCTCCTCCAAAGAACTGATATGTTCTGTCTTATTTACTTGTCTTCTGTCTCTAATGTCATAGTTATAAATCTGCTGAAAATCAAATATATTTTGAAATTTTTAAATAAAGTACCACCAGAAATTCCTGCGTACATTGGCAGATCTAGAGTAAATTTTCTGACAGGAACATTTCTCAGAGTTTCTCTTAAGTCTTGTTTCACAAAGTTCATGCCTATGGACTGAGTATTGATTGCTTAATTCCCCAAAACAAAAGAAAAATCTATTTACCAATAGATTCAAAATTGGCTGAAATTTTGAAACATGGTGCTATTTATAAATGAATGGATATCTCACTTTCAGTTAAAATCACGATGTCTGATCAAGCAGAACTACATCATAATTAGTAACTGAAAGACTACTCAATTTTATTTTGAAATAGCTCTGGACACAAAATGGTTTTGAAACTGGCTGAGTGAAGAATATTCCCCTTGCAGTTTAGTGTGTCAGGTGCTGAAAGGTTGTACTAGACCAAGTTGTTGTGTATGCAATTCTCCATTAAATATGGGAAATAAAAGGATGTTAACAGATGTATGGGGAGGGAGACTTAGAAGTCTCTGCATGGTTTTCATTTCTCCCCCACTCCCTCTGTGGCAAGTGCCAGCATATGTGTTTGGAGCACCAGCAAGGGTTCCTGCCATATGCCAGCCCATTTCAGTGGTTCTGCCTGTATGTGTTTGCATGTGTATTCATATGCATATATGCATACAGGTGCAAATGACATAAGGTCAGTGTTCAGTGCCAGATACAGAAAGCAGTCGGTGTGGAGGAGGGGGAGAATCATAACTTTGACTGCTTTGAACTCAAATTAAATGTGAAAATGAGTAGTTACTTGAAATGGATTTGTCAAAATAGCCAAAGGGAGTTTTGACCTCATCACTCGTATATGAATGGCTTATGGACAACTAAATCCCTGGGCTCCTTGAAAATCCCAAATCTAAAGGATATTTTTTAGAGCTAGCAACAAGACTCGGTGCCACTGACATACTTCTGAGAAATTGGCATCATGAACCTTCAATCTGATTAGTTACACAGGTACTTGTGAAATTGCTTTATACCAAAGCCTTAAAAAAAATTACAGGATACATTCCAGTGCTCAGAGAAGTCATCACTGTAAGAAATTCATGGTGCCAACAGGAAAAAACAAGTCAATATCCCCCTGCCTTCATATCTAGCCAATCTGCCTATCCAAGTATTTTCTTTAAATTTAGTATAAATTTAAAAGGTTTAAGGGCATGCAGTTGTATCATCATTTTAAGGCAGCCAAATTAATTCTTTCATGCAGTGCTTGAACTTAATGGAGATTGACTGTCCTGTTTTCCTATTGTAATGATGTGCACCAACTCGAAAATGAAGATGTTGGAGGATAAAAAATAGTGCTGTGACTGCTATTGATTAGCTGTCTTGTTTGCTTCATTGTTCAGGCTCTGTTGGCCTCTTGGGCAGAAGGACACCCAAGTATAACATCCCTGACATTTTCCTGAAAAGATGCATGCCTTAAAAGTGACAGCCTTACTTAAAAAATACAGTTTTGATGTATAAATGTGGTGGTTTTACCTGAAAGGATTCTGATGGATTAGAGCAGGCAAAGAGAAAGATTTCTGAAACGTACCTCAGGTCAGCCTTGTATAGAGAATAGATTTAATAGCAAGTGTCTTACATGATGATGACACGTCTAGTGTCTCTGCATTTCCTTGTATGTGGGAACGAGGAAGAAAAGTGGAGTTTATCTTCAAAGACAGAGCGATTAGGTTATTCTGACTAATGTGCTCAAGTTTTATTAAAGGCTTTGAGTGGTCATGAATTCCAGAAGACTTGACTGTGTGTGCTGAAGAAGAAAAGTGGCCCTTGAACTGGCACATAATTTTATCAAAAATACTGCCTGTATTTTTAAAAGTCTCTGTATAGATTGTTTCTTACAGCCTTCAGGCAGTGGGCTATTTGATACCATTTTGTTTATTCTCTTGCCTATTTTTCATGAAAAATATTTAGTACAAGAGTCACGTAATTAAATTTGTAAAAACAATCATTCTTCATTGCATACATATGAATTTAATGCCACATCAGTGTGTATATTCAGATATGGCTCTTGCTTATACGGAAAAATAACTCATAATTTACTTAACTCTTTGTCAAGGTATTTAAAGGAGTCAAGTACACTAAGTGATTTCATGCATCACCTTTAATGAAATGCACGAACATATGAGCATGACTGTAGGACTGGGTTGCAGCCAAAGTTAGAAATGCCTCTGCTTTTATCAGTGTTATGTTACAAAGGGCCAGATTCTGCCACGTGTACTGTCATGTCTGGGAGAAAATGAATTTTGCCAATGAATGACCTGTGGCTCAACGGCGGTGGAGATACTAGAGACTCAGTTTGCTAATGGCTCTGTGGCAAAACCATGCTTTTTATTAAATCATGTAACTGCTTTGCAAAAACCTGGGCAACCAGGCAGTAAGTGGAAATCAGCCAGGAAAAAAAATGATGTTTCTGATGTGCTTCAGCTGGAAGTATTGCAGCACCAATCTGACTCTTCCCTTCCTCTCATCCTGTGCACCTGAGAGCAAACCAGGGTGCTGCTTCTCTTTGATTCATGCTTTATGAGGGTCCTGCCTTCATAGAGCACATCTAGTCCTGCCAGTTCCCTGCCTTGGTGTGTCTCATCTCCTGGCTCATGCCAAGGTATTTTCATTCTGCTCTTGCAAACACCCCTCATGAAGACCACCAGCAACCTCAGCTCATTTCTTATCTACCAGATCAAAGTTACATTTCTTCTTTTCCCCCTCAAAACCACTGAGAAGCTTGCTCCTGTTCCCTTCTTCACTCGTCCCTGGTGAGCTGAATTCCCTGCTCCAGTGGGGACACTGTATCTCCTGCCCCTCTACCTGTCACTGTGGACAATGGAGCTCTGATGAAATGACCCTCAAGGTCACACTTATTTCCTTATTGAGGATCTCCAGGGAATTCATCTAGCCTGCAGCATCCACTGAGATGTTTTTTTACTAAAAGTAAACTCTAGAAAGGCTGAGAAGTCCAAGCCAGTCTCCAGCGCACTCAGTCCTCTGGTATGTTTTGTTCCTCTCTGTGCATGGTGTTCCTTGAGTCCATTTCAATGGCAAAATGTTTTGGGGACAGAACCTGCTTCTTGCCTTCTGCTTACTTATCTGTTTTTGAACGAAATTACTTGAAAATGAAGTCCTCAAAATTGAGCTGCTCTTCAGAACCAAGGAGCAGCTCAGTTTTGGCAATGGCAATCTTAACGACAGTCTTAATTTTCTTTCCATGCACTGTGATTTGATGTTTCATTATGTGGTCCTGAACTATTTCTCAAATAATACAGCATATTTTTTTTGACTGAACTAAGAATCATTAGACACATATTTGCAGTATCCCCCAAGCATTACCATGCATGTTTGCCTTCATACAATTACTCAACATATGGAAAATCTTCAATAAAGTGTAGATACAGTGAAAATGGCATGTATAGACAGAAAGCATATTAAAATTATTTCAAGGAATATATTATCAGGTGTAATTTATTACTGAATTAACTACATGCATGTTACTTGAAGCAGAATCCATGCTTTTAATTCCGTGAGCACTCATTTCAAAACATGCAAGAATAGGATGGCAAAGCGAGCTGAGTACAATGTCAACTGTAGTAAGGAAAAAAGGGTCGTCTGACATATTCAATGTTCATTTGCATACTTCAGCACTCTCCAAATCTATTTATTCTTCATCATTCACATTTTACCCATTCTTGATGGGTTTTGTTTCTAACTCCTTTGTGCTGTAAAAAGGGTGTCCGGAGGAGGTTTGTGACTTTCAGGACAGCAAAAGCTGTTCAATGCACTGTATTTTTTTTTTCTTCTCACTCCTTCTCTTTTCTGCCCAATTCCCTTTGTAATAGTCATTTTTGGAGTCTGTGCAATCTAGAAAACCCTCCACTGAAATGAAGGAGCCATAGCTACTGCTGCCAGAGTCAGACTTACAAAGAGCTCTCATGTAACAAGCAGCAGCACATGAAACCAGCCAAGGAACAGGACACATGAGCTCAGGGGAGATGAGAGCATTTTCCACAGAGAAGTTTAATTCTGCTACTTCCTTTGTGTTTTGATCCATTTTGCTTCCATCATTGTTGTCAACATTGTAATCATTGCCAACAAGATGAACTCTGCATAACAGTCCACTCTTTGTCAGGACCATACATGGGCCCCACACTTATTTAGGGTGTGTTTTAAAGGGCTGCAGATGCCAAGGAAGAGCAGAGGTTGTTAGTTCTGTGTGGCACCAATGGCTAATTTTCATGCAGCCTTTCCATCTGCTGCAGGAAGCATTAAAGCCTCCATGATACTGAAGAAAGCCAGGATCTTTGGGAGCAAGCCTTAAGGGCAGATCAGTTCTATTAACTTTTCCTTTGTTGCTGTTTCTGTTAGATTTTATAAATCAAATTAACACAGATAAAGAAAAGAGAAGATAAAAGAAGAAAAAAAGGAAAGGAAAAAGAGAAAAGGAAACAGAAAAGCTGTTACATCCTCTTCTTTTCTAACTATGCCATTAAAATTGTGGTATTGTGGATGAGATTTAAAATAGTGAATCTACAATATTTTTGTAATACCATAATGAAATGCACTGTCTCCTGACTGATAGAGAGTCAGAATAAAGAGGTTTTATTTTTTTATTTTCTCTTTTCTGTTTTTTTGGGTGTACTAAAGTCTAACAGGAAGATTTTTCTGGACTCTCTGTAACTTAGTGCTTCAGTTTTGGAGAGCTGGCTGGAAAAACTCTAATTTGATGCAGTATATAGGATCCAAGGATCGATGTTTTGACTGTAGCCTAAAAAAATTAGGTAATAAGAGGTACTTAAATACATCAGTGAAAAGGGTAGTTAGGAAAAATACAGGTAGTGTACCTAGGTGTATCATATATGCACAAGGATGTGAAAGGCAGGCTTTGCCTCTAGTAGATACTCTTGAGTTTGAAGATTAGTTGAGCAAAGTGTAAACTCAGATGCTGCTGCATCATGTGACTCTTTGTGACATGTTGAGTATGTTTGAAGTATCTTCAAATATATTTTCAGCTTCAGCAGCTTATTCTGCAGGCATAAAGTCTTTACTTAATTTGTAAATTACTGTCTTCATTTATAAATTACTATACTGTATGCATTTATTTTAATCAATCACTGCGGTTGTGAATGCCGGTCTGATTTCTGAATCAGCACTCAAAGATAAATGATAGATGGTTTGTTAAGCTCTCTCAGCTATAGTTCATGATGCTTAATTTTCTTAAGTGATAATATTTCATGCCATAATACTGATCTTTTTTTATTCTTCTTTCTGCTTAGTGGAGTTTAACCTAATTACATATGGTCTCTCTAACAGTTGCAGTATGGAACCTTTGCTGAACTTTCATAAATCACTATTTTAACTTTTTCAGAAGAAACCCTACAAAAGGTCACCTGTCATCAAAGATATTCTAGCTAAAAGTTGTAACACTTAACCCTGTCTCTAAGCTCTCTTAACTCAATTGTGCCAATGCATCACTCAGCTCTCTTTAGGTTTGCAATAAGAGGAGTATTGGTCTAGGGCCATTTTTTGGATCCCTGGCAGCAAGACGCCATACATGTACTTACCTCATTCACAGCTGGATGGTTTCATTGTAACCCCTCGTGTCTCACTCCAACATTTCGACCTCATAAAAGCATAATGTCACTGAATGCTGAGGTTTGATGTAATTTATTCTGAAGATTGTGGATTTTAAGTCTTCCATGTGCAGTTTATTAACAGCATTCTTGTCATCAGGCAAACTTTCCTCTCTCAATATTTTCATCTGCATTTTTTACACACAGAAACATATATAGACCCAAAATAAGCTGAAGATGTTTTTGAGAAGCATTAGAGGAAGAGAAGGGAAGAGGCAGAGAACAAGATAACTGAAGATTAATCATACCAAAACCAGGCATGCTTTTGCTGTGTTTTTTTCCTTTCCTGTTATATTGTTGTTTGGACTGGCTCCAGAGAAGCCCTGTTCCTTGTCGCTCTTGTTGTTGTGCGTGTGCTCATGCATAAATTCAGGTCAAGTATGAAACCTCTTTTCTGCATTCCTGGTAAGAATGTGTAATGTCCTTATCAACAGATAACAAGAAATCTGAACTAATTTAGCTCACGACCCTGGATTCTTTTCTTTTTTTCTGCCATTAGCAAAAATGTAGTGTTTGCTTAGTTGTTAATGTATTTGGTTCAGTAAATTAGAGCTGCTTGAAATTTCTACTAATCCTTTTCCATTGAGGGTTCCCTGTACTAAGTGACACTGAATAAAATAAAAAGCACATGCACACACAGGTTTCTGAGATTTTCTGGATCAAATATATTTCAAGGAGCACAACATTTTAAAAAACAAGGTGTTGTGGTTTGGGGGTTTTTTTGGGGGTTTTTTTGGTTCTTTTTTGGGTTTTTTTGGTTTGTTTTTTTTTTTTTAATTACTGTGCCAAAAGCAGTAATGAATAAACAGTGTTTACTGAAAATATGCTTTACTTGAACTTGGTCATTAAAGCATACAAGGGCTGAGGGGTTATTTTGTAATGAAAGAATGGACCAATATGTAAGGATAAAAGTAGAGAAAAGGTTTTACACACAGCACAAAGATGTTTTTGAATGAATCAGTCTTTGCTATTTAATTTACATTTTGAGGGCTCATTAGGATGATGAATGACACTGCTGGAGAATAAAACATACTTCCTGAACAAAAGAAAATCTCTGTAGCCTAATAACATTTTATGCCAGCACTTACATTTGTCAGAAGTGGATGCTATTTATCCCTATGATTATTTAAAAATCATTTTTATTGTCCTTTGTGCTGTGTCCTCTTCTGGGAATTTTAATTCAGAGTTTGACACCTACTTATTAACTTCCATGAAGTATGGAGTACAAAGGCTTATACTATATAAATGATTCTAACCAGCCATGTTTATATTGCCTGGAGCTGTATACAAATTAGCTGAGTTTGGATTCATTTCTCTTAGAAATAGAAAAAAAAATTGAAGTTGTGTAACCTTTACCACCTCAGCAAAGTAAATGTGAGGTGAGCATGGCTGACCTGGTCTTACCAGGATATGGCAGTGAGTCAGAAGAACAAAGAGGAGAAGTTTATGGCATTAATGCCATGAATTAGGAATCTCTATGGGTTGAGAACACTCTATTTCATGTCTTCTTCTTCCTCATCTGGAAGGATGAGGGTGAAATAAGAATGCTAATGTTTGAAACTTCAATCCCATTCACTCCTAATCAGTAAATAATTACTTGCTGTCTTTTCCTCAGTACTTATACATGCCTATACTCTAGAGTCAAAGGTATGCAAATACCAGAAAACAGACTATCTCTGGAAAAATGTCAAAATATTTTGGTAAATTATACACTATTATAATAATTGTATTTTTATGGTTTGTCTCAGAAGACACACTGCTTTTGTATCAGTGTGCAAATTTTAGACCCTTAATGAGCACAAACCATCCTTTCACCAACATTCCCTCTTCCACTCTCCCTGTAGGAGATCTCCTCAGCAGCAGTGATATCCAGCCTTAAGAGTGAAACAAGTCTAAGATCTTGTTTGCCTTGCTGGGAGAGTGCACTTGTTACTCAGTTAACTTTTTCTGAGAGCTTGTAAAACAAGCTGACATACAGATTTGTTTGGTCATTATGATAGGATGTGGGAATGTTTGATCTTCTTTTCCTTCCCCTTTCCAAAGCCATCCTCAATGTCTAGCTGACACTAAAGCAAGTATCAGTGTGCAAGAAAAAGTATTTTCTTATATCTAATTCTACAGCATTTCATACTGATTTTTGGGGTGGTGCTAATCATCTGGAACATTAGATCCCAAATTTAGCTATCATTTTTATTTCTGAAAAAACTGCTCATTAGCCTCAAATATATTTCATAGATTTTTCCTGTCGCTTATTTTGTGGGAAAATAAATTATGGGAACATTTTGTAATACCATGTGCAGGTGTTACATGACTCTGTGCAGGTAATGGGTGAGCAGACAGAAACATTTGGCTACTTTTTGTCCCGAAATGTGGTAGAGGTATTTCTGGGCATCAGTGGCAGGCTGTTGTTTGGAGACCTCCCATGGAGTTCTTGCAAACCTCCTCCCCTTAAGGGAGCTGCACCCAGCTGCTATGAGTGGAAACCCTGGGAATACTGCTCCAGCACGCACTGTGCCTTGGCTCCCCTCTTGTGAAGGACTGAGCCTGAGAAGACTTGATGTCTGCAGGCTTGATTTTGAAAAGCTGGTATCTTGTGGCCTTATGTTTGTTTTCAGAATACCCATTGTAGATTTTTGAGAGTGTGTGTGCATGGGTGTGTATTAGAGTTTGTTAGGACTTCTCTTGTTTCACTTGGTACTGTAATTTTCAGAGGGAGTTTCATCCTGCCTACCTAAAATTCTTCCAACCCTTTATGCTGCAGAATGTATTCTTTGTTATCCTTCCTAAAAATATACAATGTTGCCCATATAGGACTGTAGCTGTATCTTGTATTTAAAATTATATATATCTAGATTGTGAAGTGCTATACAAGCTTTCATGGTAATGTGCTTGCATACCAAATGCAGATTATTTCAGACTATTTTCAGTCGAGACATCTGTTTAACGTTTTTGTTGGTGACATGGACAGTGGGATTGAGTGTACCCTCAGCAAGTTTGCTGACAACACCAAGCTGTGTGCTGGCAGCAATGTGCTGGAGGGAAGGGATACCATCCAAAAGGACCGTGACAGGCTTGAGAGGTGGGCCTGTGCAAACTTGGCTCAGGGCAATCCCAAGCACAACTACAGGTGAAGGGATGAATGGATTGACAGCAGCCCTGAGGGGAAGGACTTGGGGATGCTGGCTGGCAAGAAGTTCAATGTGACCCAGCAATGTGAGCTTGCAGCCCAGAAAGCAAACTGTATCCTGGGCTGCATCCAGAGCAGTGTGGCCAGCAGGGCAAGGGAGGGGATTCTGCTCCTCTGCCCCACCCTGGTGAGACCCCACCTGGAACCAGCATCCAGCTCTGGGGTCCCAGCACAGGCAGCACACAGATCTGTTGGAGAAAGTCTAGAGGATCAGAGGGCTGGCTGTGATTCTGTGATTTAATCTTTTCCTTCTGAACAAATAGGAGGATATACCACTTTCAAAAGTTGCATCTTTTGTGTTGGTAGCTTTGATTGAGCTCTAAACCCCAGTGAGACACAATGGTTGGCTTTGGGTTGGTTCATACAGCAGTCTCTGCCATGGTTCGTCCTTGTAGACGCTGAGAGGTCTGATGCACAGGTGGACACAGATGAAGAGCTTCTGTCTCTGCTGTAGAGATCCATCAACCATTTATGCAAATTGCCAAAATCAGTGCTAGTTTATTTTAATATGCTAGACAGTAAACTGTGGCAATTCAGCAGCTGCTATGCAAGCAGGAACCTTGAGACAGTGTCGGTACAGAGAGATAAGAATGAAAATGTAAGCTTGGCTTCTGTCTCATTTTTGCTCTTATTTTCTTCTTTAGCTTAGAGGTACAGTTATTCTAGGTAGCAAATGAACCAATATCACACCTTTTCAAAGGCAGTGGTTTGATTTTGCAATTATTTTCTAGGAATGAGCAATCCCATTGTATCTTGAATTTATATTTAGGTGCTGTCAACAAGGCATCTGGGGCAGTGAGTGAGGGGTAGCAGAGCCTGAGACCTATGTGGGTGATCCGTGCAGACAGGCTGCAGTGTCTAAACAGTCCCCATGGATAAAGTGATGCAGATATTCAGCCCATAACTGTTGGCTGTTTTTCCAACTGCGGGTGTTTAAAATCCCGTTGTGTTTCTAGAATAAATGTATATAAAATTTATACTAGGCAGGAGCTGCTCTTAAGTGGGGATTTTCCCAGTAACCCCCTAAGGCAGAGGCAACAGTGACCAGCGGGTTCCTGACTGTCAGGACTGTCAGGTCTGTGCCTTCCCCTGCACAGAAACAGTTAAAAGTCTTTGCCTGCAGCCCTTGTTAGAGTATCTTGTTTCATAGTTGTATTTTTCCAGCAGATAAAGAATCATGAAAAAGAGAGGGTTTTGCCAAGAACATTTTATTCTGTTCCTCACAAAATACCTGTTGCTGCAAACAGTGCAGGACAATCTGTGTTTTGGAGTGGCTTCCCCATCTTCTACCTGCCCTAATATCTAACTGGGCTACAAGGGACTTGGAGTGGCATCTGCACACAAAACATTCTGGAAGTGCTACTGGAAGTATGGCTGGGGAGAGGGAAACAGAGAGCTTAAGGAAGCCTTTAGAATATATGTAGCCTTTTGCATTTTCATTTTTCTCTGGTGTTATTGCCTCATGTCCTTATGTGACAATATGGGCATACAAATAAAAATCAGGTCCCAAGTGTAGTTTTGCCTTTCCCTCCTCTCCAACAAGAACCAGGACCTGAAACTCCAAACCCTTCATCAAATAGTTAATTCTCAGGAGAATTAGCCCCTTATCATTCCCTTCATAAACAAACAAATAAATAAAAGATACAAGGATCTGATCTGTTTAATACGCACTCTCTAAAAAAAACCAGAGTGCAGACTAAACATAGTAATCTGATGATTACAAATTATTCTGTCCTATAAACAAAGCATGACAATTGATGACAATGTGGTATCATCTATCATAAATGCAGAGCATCCTCTCTCATTCATAACAAATAATTTGGAGTATTTCAAACCCATAACAAATATATCTAATGTAGTTCACTGTAAAACAATGCGTGTTTCTCTGTTTCTAATGCTATATTCAAAAGCCAGCCAAGAGCTTTTTGTGTTTTATTCATTATATTCATTTATGCTGCCAATTCTACTTACTATTCTAGTATTCTGATTTGAAAAATCAAAATTTAATGTATTTCAAGCAATACTTAATGCATGTGTGTCTTCAAATTATAGGAGATGGTTTATAAAGTAAATGATGAGACCATAATATAATTCCTGGGTTTCAGATAGATTTTTATCCTGCTAGTTAAAGTATTGATCACAAACCTTACATTCTATTGGCAGCGTTTTATGTGAGGCAAATCAGCTGCCATTGTTACCAAAGCTGAAAATCTCCCTGAGTAACCCATGATAGGTTTATTACATAGGAAGCTTTGATCCTCAGGAGTCGACTAAGATATTCAAAGTTCTTATAAAGGTGTCTTAGAGACTGTGATACAAATTCAGATGTCTGCTGTCAAACGACTCCTATTCAACAAACCCCTATGAGCCACCTTTGAAAGTGAAGCAGCAAGATGACACCATTCATAGCCTGGCTTTTGGAGAGATCTTTGTGCTCCCCTGCCTTTCCGTACCTGACAACTCGTTCCAGCCCCTATCAAAGTTGCATAACAGAATTTGTAAAAAGCTACACAGAAGGGTTTAATGTGTTGAGAACAAATAACTTCTTTGTTGATATCCACTGCCAGATCAAAGTGTCTGAGGGTAATAGGCCCAGGACTGCATTACCTTCAGTTACACCGGGGAACAAAAGAATAAAATAAAACAGCAAAGGGCGGCGGAGAACAATAAAAAAGGGAAAATACTAACAAGTTTAAAGGATTCAACACCCTGAAACATGAATAAAAGCCACAGAAATAAATTCATCAAGATCACATAACAAAAGGGAAGCATGTGGCTTCTCAGCTGAAAGGCTTTCCAACTGCACTCCTGTTTTCTGTATGTGTTGTTATAATTCAGGGTGCCACAAGACCTGCCATTCTCAACAGGGACAGAGAGCTGGCTCTGCTGCTCAAAAATCCAGATTTGTTGTACTTGACCTAGATGGAAATGTCTGTAAGCAGTATTAGGGATTTTCTCTCCATTTAGCTTCCATTTAAAACGAAATGGGGCTGCACTGAACAGTTCTTTCTCCGGAGACCAAATAACCTGTTTTTAAGTGGAGGATTGTTTAAAAAAAAATCCTAAAGGCTTTTTTTGAAGCTTTCCAGTGAAAGTTTTGGAAATCAACCCAAACCAAACCTAAGGGCAACATAACCTTTCTGTGAAAACTCACAAACCCCTTTAAAACATGGTGGTCCATTAGCTGTGTGGGAGAGCTCAATGCTAGCAGGTGGGAAATGTGTGCTTTCTGGAAGGACAAATGTGCTTTTCTAGACAGAAATTCTGGGAAAGCTGAGACCAGTTTTTCTTTCTACTTTCTTTCTGTATTTCACTGTTACTTGTAACAGTGACAGCAGAAAGAAAATCAGAAAGCATTGTGACATTCAGATGCAATATCCCCTTTAAAAGTGGATACCTTGAGAGAATATGAAAAGGGAAAGCCAAAAGAAAAAGAACTAGGGTCATTTAAAGCAAACCTTTTGTCCTCCAAGACTGAAGGGTCAGTGTGGCTTCCATCAAAAAATGTTAACAAGTAAAATACAGCTACTTGGGAACTACCTACAGCTCTCCTCCAAACCTGGGACATCATTTATTCTCCTACTCCTGATCTTTGTGATTGCCCAAAAGGCAGGGTGCTCTCATGGAGCCCACAGGAAAGCAGGGACTAGCTTTGCTGGGAAGCTGCCATTCCCTGGGATGGATGGTTTTACAGGTGTGGAGATATCTTCACTCTGGAGGTAAGGGAGCATGGGACAGTGCCTGGCTCTTGTCTAGCTCCAAAAAAAGAGCACTGATATGGGCTTGCAGTGAATCAGCAGTAATTTTTATTTTTTTCAGTGGGATTTAGGAAAGAGAGGGCAGGAAAAAATAAGGAAGGAATTTCTCTATTTTACAATTTTATAGATGTGCTGAATTTATTGGTCCCATGTTAAGATTACTGTTGATAAGATTTGACACTTGTTTGGTTACTTTGGGCATTTCCAGGAAACTTTTAGAGGTTTTTTTGCATGGCATGTACATACATACATGCATGTGTATGTATACCTTGGTATATATATTTATACCTTGATGTATACATGGTGTCACGTACATTCCTAGCTGGAAGGAACTTCCATCTGTGAGCTCTAAGACATCCAGCTCTGACATTTTAGTTGAAATTTTACGTGTCCTATTAACTGCAATACATTTAGAAAGTACTGGTTTCAGTAGGTTTGCAGTGAATGTGTTCCCATCAGTCTGTCAGTGGCCACAGTATGCCTGGATTTTTCTTTTGACTTTCAGGAATGCTGAAAGCACAATAAAAGTCTGCCAAGGTTTTCACTGCAGCTTGAAGAATTGTGCTATTTATCAGCCTCCGTGTGGGCTTTAAGAGAATCCACCTGAGCTGACCAGAGGCATCAATGGATTGATTTAAAGATGCAGATGCATACAATTGTTTTTCTTCATTGATAATGCTTTGGGTTTTCAATAGCAAATAATAACCTTCTTGGGCAAATAGGTGTCCAGGTCATAATTGCCATGACCAGAATATGTTCTTTGTGTTCTTAGCCATGAGCCTGAGTTATCGTTGTCAAAACCATGTAAGGGTCTCTTCCTTACACATAAAAGATTCTTTTTTTCAAACTCATTTCTGATCCATCTATTCTGTGAAGCAGTTGTATTCTGTGCAAGTCAGGGAGAGCAGTGCAATATAAGTGTTCTAAATCACTGGAAAGGCAAGGAAAGGCAAGGCAAGGCAATATCACCTATGCCCAGGCAAGGTAGAAATATGGTCTAGCTCTGGATTTGCAGATAGGTTATTTGACTCTGCTGTCTTTATCACCAGATACTCTCTGGTCAGACTGGCTCAGTCAAGGGTTCTCGATGCTTGTTGCCCTCACAGTAGCAGTTACAGTGAAAGGTTGAGATTTCTTTTCCTGGGGAGGGGACACTGTCAAAGCCAAAACTGTCAGATGTTGGTGACATCCTTAGGATAGCAAAAGCCATTAGCAGAAAGCCTCTGGTTTCCAGATCATGGGGGTTTTTTACCTGATGAATTTAGATCAGTCTCAGTCTCTAAAACTGAGAAGGCTGCTCTCAGCATTAGGGATTAGTGAGTGGTTGTTTCTCCCCAGGAAAGTTTTTTCATCTCTGTGTGTTGTAGGAAATAATCCAGTGTTACCTTCTGGAGCTACAGGCTGCTGCTCAGTGTTTTGGGCTTCTAGCTGCTGCTTGAAGATCCTGTAATCCTCTTTTAGCCCTCTGTGAAAGCCTTTGGTCTTAATCTTTGAAAGAGGTATTGGGTGGAGTGACATCCTTGTTACCCATCATGACAGAAAACACCCCTGTGTCCTTTGTCCTGTTCTTAGCTTTGTTAACAGGATGGTCATTCAGATTTTTGGTAGCATTTCAGTGTTAATATCTTTTCTTTGGACTTTGTAGAGATGTTGTTTGGATCATTAATTTATTAATATGGAATTTCTCATGCGAGGTTCAGTTTTTTTCTTGTTGCCTCCACCACTACCCAAAGGGTGGATTTTTCCCCCAGTGTTTCGTAAATAGATGCAAATAGGCTTTAAGGAACACCTGGCAGATGCTACTCTTTCCATCAGCACTCATGTAGAGGGGCATTCTTCCATCGGGGGCCTTTTGTAGGAAAGATTTCTCCAGAGCTGTGTACTGTAAAACCTTCAATCTGTAAGGGATTTAACCCTTTCTGTGCAACAGTTTGTAATCACATAACCTTTAGCTCAGTGGGAATGAATACCAATTATCATTTATAAACAGTTCCTCTCATTATGCGCCTATTTATGGCATCTTTTATAGCTTGCTAATTACAAGCACACAAAACAGAAATGTTTGGAGTTAAATAATGTAAACAGGGATGTAATTGATTTTCATGTTGAATAGTTTTTATTGATTTATCGTTAATTAACACTTTTAAAGGATCTCTTGGCAAAGTAATCCATTTAATTTATTCAGTGTTATACTAGCTGATGCTAAATTCATGTTAAAATTCACAAAAATATCAACAATTCCATAATACCTGTTTTTCCAACTGTTGCCATTATGCAGATGTTACATATTCTCCCCAAACAAGCACAGACAATATATTAAATGCAATCAATGAGGCTCAGTCCAGGTCCCAGCCAACAAATGTCCACATCACTAAAAAGAGCACATTCCAGTTGACACTAATTGGCCATCTGTGCAGCAAGGAGGACAGGTATCTGTGGGGGAGAAGAGCTGCTCTCTCGTGGTCTCAGGGCAGGGTCCTTGGGTGGGCTGTTGAGGGACTGCACAGGTTGAGGGAAGAAGATTTCATGCTTCAAAACCAAAAGACTCTGGTGTCCATAATGGAAACTTTCTGACAAATACACCACTGTGTCAAGCAGCAGTCACTTGACAGGTTTTGGGCATGCAAAAATGGGCATACTGCAGAAAATGTAGCATGCTGAAGACTTTTCCAGAGGTCCCCAATGGCTTTTTCCAGTTTCTTCCATGGGAAGCAGGGACTGTAGAGTCCATTCAGGGGGATTTTGACAGCATTTTCATATATATTAGATACCTTCCTCTCCTGCTGACTTTTCTGAAAGCACAGGTGACTTACTAGCACCTTCCCAGGATCAAGCATCTATCAAGGAGTAAAATTGCAAGGTGCAATCTTCATTATCACCAGCCCATTATATTTTTCAAATGGGTAGTAAGAGAGTGTAATCACAACAGGCCCTGTTTTTTCATTAGTGAAGAAAAACATTAATATACTGTGACATGGTATTGATTTGATGCAATCAATCTTTCCCAATAACAATAAAACCTTTATATTTTATTAATAGAACAATGCAGTTCGTCTCCATTACAGCTCCACTTTATTGTT
This sequence comes from Geospiza fortis, assembly GCF_000277835.1. NCBI lineage: Eukaryota > Metazoa > Chordata > Aves > Passeriformes > Thraupidae > Geospiza > Geospiza fortis. The sequence goes on from NW_005054315.1 coordinate 8,321,278, forward strand.
CTGGGTCACGGTATAATTCTGGCATGTTTGGAATTTTATTTTTATTAATATAATGTAAAAGCCTGTAAAATCACTCTGCTGATCTGTCAGTAGGTTTCATTTGAGGCTCCCAAGCATCCTTTACTAGATGAAATGTTACCGGTGCAGCTCCAGTCATTGATTGTTCAATGACCCTTAGGGGTGGAGAGAGTGGGGAGGGTTAAGAAGAATTCTTGGCCTTTAATTGTCTTGATTTAATTTGTGGTGTGGACACTGAGACTTGGACTCAGACCATGTCATCAGTTTGAAGACCTCTGAACACATGGCCAGACCCAGCCCTCCAAATACCCTCCCAGCTGGGCTGTGGAGTCTGAGCCCTGCTGAAGCTCCCAGCAGCCATCCAGATGGCAGCCCTTCAGCATCATTTCCCTTCCTCGTCCTGCAGGCCGGGCACTGCACGGACAGGAGGTGATGTCTCAAGCTCCAGGACAGGCCAGGGCATAGTGGAGAAGTTATGCTCTAACATCATTTCCTTGTTCTTTTAAAAACAATACAATATGCTGAATGGCTTTACTTACACATCCACAGTACATCCATCTTCACCTAGACTCAGATCTGCTACAAGACCAGCACAGCCTTGTGATACTCTGGGTTATGGCTCTGTGAACTCCTCTCCAGTCTTTCTCTGGAGGGTCTTGCTCTCCAAAAGCTGCTGTTCTGCCTCAGTTCTGGGGGAGCTGCTGAGCACACTGCTCTGAGTGTCATTCATCAAGAGCACAATGGGTTCTTGCTTCTCTTTCCTAGTGTGCACAGCAAGTCTGTTGGATCATTTGGTATTTCTCTCCCTCTCCAGATATTTTTGATTCATCTCCTTTAATTAGCCAGAACATATTCCTGGTCCTGGTACAAGACTAGGGCATCATGATATTCCAGTTGCAGTGAGGCCCCCAATTAGTACAGATACTTTCATTAAAGCAAACCTAGATGACTTTCATCATTGATTTTTTTTTTTTAATAAAATCTTTTTAAAAGCTACTCCTCTTCCCTTTTGAACCAAGAAACAGTGTTGCAAGATCCCTTGGTAGGAAAAATAATCCCCATAAAAATATGATGGGTCCATTTCAAAAGAGATGGGTTTATTAAAGGTAACAGTTTATTAACATTGACTGTGAAATAGATAGATTTAATGACTTTAATTAGTGCAACACTTTCTGACACAGACTTTGAGGAGAATTTAGCTCCTCTTTCCCATCTCTCTCCTGTACTTCTCTGTGTCTAAAGTGTCAGCAATTCCTCATAGTAAAAGTGAAACTGCTCCTACTCACAGCAACGCCGAGCACAGGAGAAAACTCCTGTACCAACAGACCATGGCGACTGGCACTCCAATTAGTGGTAAGGCATAGCAGGAGTGCAAAGTAAAGCTTTCAAATATCAGGAGCATAAAATCAAGCTTCCTGAGCTGCCTCTTTATATCTGTTTCCTTGGTGTAACCTTACACAGCTCAGCCCTGCTTGCCTGCATCCTCAGGGAGAGATTAGAATTCTTCTTCACAGAAGGCACAAGCATTATTAATGGCACCCAGTGAAATGAGGGTGACTGCAGTGTGCCATGGCTCCCTGAAGTCTATCCCTCTAAAGATAGATGGAAATATTGCTGGTAGGTCTCGTGTCACCCATCAAGATCAAAATGCCATCATTGTTAGAGAGGGAGAAAGATAAAAGATAAATACCATTTTTAATTCTGTCCTGATTTTTCCTGCTCAGTCCTTTTTCTATGGGATGTCGCAGATTATCAGAACTGAAAATGTCTGCATCCATGTTGATTTTGACCAAAACAATTTTCATTCTTTTTTGAAGAAAATGTTTTGTTAAAGTAAAAAAATTCCAAAATTTGGAGAGAAACATTTGATATTTTGGTTTAATGCCTTCTTGATTTAGGCCATATCTTATTCTATGATTACAGATTATATTTTATAAAATTTGTCATTGAAGTATTTTGACCTGAATCAAATTTTGATTTCTCAACTGAATCGAAGAATGGTTCATAAAATTTCATTTTTAAGGTAATGATGTGACACAATTCCATTTTGAATGGAAGCATAGCCAAAGGGATAAAATCAACAAGTAGCCTGTCCCCAGGTCCCCATTCAGAATGAAAACATTACATAAAGTGGGTATTTCCTGAGGGGCAAAAAGGTAAGATTTTAACTAGGTTGAGGTCTAATCTTGTTACCAGACCATCTTTCCTGAGGTTCAGAGTCCTCCCTTTTCTCTTCAAGAGCCATGTGGGTTCAGCACAGCCACTCCATAAAGAGCATTTTGAAAGATGTAGCATATGTAGGGAAGGCAGTAACAACTTAAGCCCTACATGTCTAAAAACCCTTCCTGGACATCTGCAAATGACACTTCCCCAAAATTCCTTTCCACAGCCTGGCTATATTTCTGCAGAACCCCCAGAAATCACATCTCCAATCTCTGGCACAAAATCCTGTTAAACTCCAGCAAATTCAACAACTTGAATGTGTTAAGATCTCTTTAGAGAAATGATTGAAGGGAAACTTTGAGAGTAATGGTTCTCCTGAACCCAACAGGTACAAGCCATACTTCTGGATAAGTAAAAAGATAAGGAGTTTACTTCTTCATAGTAGATATTCCTTTCTAGCAAATGGATTGCTTAGAAAATGTTGCATGTGCGTGTGTCTGTGTGTGTGTGCCTGGCAAAGAAGCATTTCTAATATGCTTTCAGATTTAGGTCCATCAAGGTAGGATTCCCCCCCCCCCCCCCCTTTTTTTTTTTTTTTTTTTTTTTTTTTATTGTCTGCCAACATTCAGTGCCTGAAGCTTCCCTTCAGGCCCCAGGGGAATCCTGCAGCCCCACAGTGAGCAGTGCTGTGCTGTGCCTGAGCAGCGTGGGGCAGACGTGGGGTGGCCGCTGTCATGCTGCTGGCTCCAGGTGACACAACAGCCTGGCTCCCACTGGGGGGAAGAGGATGAGTATGTACCTCAGGCTTCTGGAGATCGTCCTCACACCTAATTGATACCGGAGACAAAAATCCAATAGCTTCTGGACAATTCGTAAAAACACCTAGCACAGTCCAAATAATGACAGCACCAAAAGCTTGCATCATAAAAATCTTCTGGGCTAAAATGGATGTAGATACTTGCAGAAGATTTTTCTTTCTTTCCTCAACATAAAGATTTAAAGGAGGGAGAAGTGTCACAAGATAGGCAATTCCTTTCAGAGAGGTTTCTTTATATATCTCCATGTGAACACTCTTGGTAAGGGAAGAAAAAATACTGCTCTGAAACAAAATTTGTACAGAGGTAGCTTTTTTTTTTGAAATGACATCCCGTTTCCCAAGAATTCTATGTAGCTTTTAGTCAGTCTTGTTTCTTACAGTTCTCTGTGCTTTGCATGGTAATTAGCTGCTCGTGTTA
>NW_005054315.1:8324726-8335645 GCF_000277835.1 Geospiza fortis
GTTATCGTGGGGGGCACCTCCGCGCCCCCCCCGCCAGCCTGCACGGCGGCCGCCCCTGGGTGCAGAGCTTGGCACTCTGCAGGCTCTGCTCACCGAGGGACGAGGGCAATGGGCACAGCATCCGAGGGGGAAAGAGGCTGAGCCCACTTTCCCTGACAGGTCCCCAAGACTTGCCGGTATTTTGCTGATGGTCCACTGGAGGTTCAGTGAGGCAAGTTTGTTATGACAGATCGCAAAACAGAGAGGAAGACAAACGAGATGGGTTCATCAGTGTCAGAGCAAACACAGGGGAGCAGCTCCTCAGCTTAGCTTGCAACAGCAGCCTCAAAACCTTTATTTGGTTTTAATTTTAATTTTAAAAAATAATAATGAAAACGTTTTTTGCATGAATGTCCTGTGGAGGGACTGCTTTGCAGAGCCTGCCAGCAGTGCCGACATCAGCCGTATGCAGGGGCCACGTCATGCAGCCGCCACCAACGCAAGAGCGCTCGGATGGGGAAGTCCACCCAAGCAAATAGCGTGTCAAGGGCTCCCTGCCGCTAATGCAATCCCTTCTTTTAATTTACATTTCAAGAAACATTTGCCAGCTTTTGTTGTGGTTTTCTTTTCAAGTTAAACTGTGGCCATGAAGTTAAATTCAGTTTGCCAGATTCCATGGCAGCACATGTTCCTCTGTAACGTCTGTAGAGGTGTAGTGGATGGTCTAGAAAGTTTGATATCAACAGTAATGTTAAGATGCTCGTAAATACTCAAAAAAAAAATCAAATTTACATTTAGCACTCAAGAGATGAAAAACAGAGAGGAAGATGTAGACATTGAGGGAGTTTTCCCCAAATATTATATCAGTTTTACCTATCATGTCTTTGGTTTTGTGTTTCCAGCCTATTTTTCACCCTTTGAAATGGTGCATGATGATATTGAGAGGGAGATATGAAAAGCTTTTACTTCCTGCCCAGAGAGATGATGAGCTAGAAAGAAAAGCTGAAGTTTTAGTTCTGGGGTAATAGAAAGCCAAATTTCTTGCTGATGAGGTCTTGCAGACTTTTTTCACTACACTTCTCGGGAAGTTATTTAATTTTGTAACAGACACTTGTTCCTAATCCTAGTCTGAAATAGCCTGCTGCCAAATTCACATTCAGTATTTTTATCCTCATCGAGAAAGAGATCATCATTTTATCATATGTTCAATGTACTCTATACAGCATAAGATCATATGGTCATCTCGTCCCTTCTGTAAGATGGCAATAGACTAGAACAGACAACTTAAGGATGGCAGTGAATTGGTTGCTCTCTAAACAAGGCATTCATGATGAGGGCTTTGCATTCTCCACTATTAGTGGGATAACAAGTGAACAAACTGAGGCTTGGGGAAGGAAAGAGAAAAAATAGATGGAAACCCACAGAGAAGAGAAAAATAGCAATTATCTAATATTAACTTTTATTAAATATACAGAGATTGTTGTGTCTCTCCATCTTGCTAGGTTCACTGGCAACATGAACGCTTGCACTCCTGCTCCTGTGACAGGAATATCACAAATGGTGTTGTGCAGCTCATCGGGGGCAGGTCTGAGGTCAGAACACGGCTATCTGCTCAGGGCAGCAGCTTCTCTTCAGCATCCATATATCAGATATGAGTAATTCTTCAAAGTCTGACTTCACCACATGTACCTTTACCTTTGAAATCAGTGGTGTAATTTGTAGTGAACTGTAAAGCTGATGGACTGTGTTTCACCAAGAAGAGTTGATGAGAATAATTTGTTTGTCGAGGGCCATATTCATCAAAGATTTAGCAGGAGTGCAGGCAATAAAACACTTAAGACTTTCTATGAATTGGCATGAAACAACAGCCACAAAAAATTAGAAAACATAAGTTGTTCTTTTGCATATGCATGGCTGCTGTTCTCCTGACCTTGGCTACAGCTGGTTGGCTTTAATCAGTTGAAGATCCAGATGTCCTCAGTCCCTCAGGTCATACTGGGGAGTGGTGGTAAAAGTGTCCAGGACTTGCACAAATTGGTCAGTGCAATCATTTGGCTTTTTTTAGGCAGAGGTGTCCATTTTTGAAAATGCCTTGTGATTTTTTGGGTGCACAAATACAGATAAGGTAGACAAGTCTGATTTCCAGATGAGAAGAGCTTAGTGGTTTGGAGAAACGAATTGCTTTGGTATATCTCCAGGTGCATACCTGAAAATTCAGAGAATCCAGGGGTTTTTTGAAAATAAGAGAAGACCAAGCTCACCTCTCTGCTAGCTCTTTGGGTACAGTAATTACCAGATGGATTTTTTTCTATCCCCCTTTCCCCACGTGGGAAGATCTCAAACCCCTGCTTCGTGATTTAGTTCTGTTCTGCAAAAAGAAGAAAGCCTTTTTTGAGGGGATTGTCAGGGAGTGTAGTGTGGTGAAGGAAATCCCTAGACAGCTTGCTGCACACAGCAGCCACCTGCATCTTGTGAAGAGTTGTAGGACATGGGCACGCCCTCGGCATCAGCACCTCCATCCAAGTGTGCCCTCTCTTCCCAGGTGTGCTAGACAGTGCAAGCAGACTGGTACTGGGCAGAGGGCAGGCAGGAGGGAGAGGGGGGTGTGTCTCACACTGCCTCATCCTTGCTGGCAGAAGTTTGGGTCCCAGTGAACACCCAGTCTGAGCATGCAGGTGAGGCACCATCTGGATGGTCTCCAGCTGCCCTCCAAAATCTCTGATTTCCTCTCTGCAGAGTGGTTCTGGAGTGAGTCGTACTGCTTGGGAGAGTCGAATTCTCCTGTGCCCTCAGTCCCACAATGCAGGGGTGGCCTTAGAGTTGGCATTTTAGGAAATGACAGCTTCTCAGGACTGCTGTGCCCATGCTCAGTGTTGCTGCCTGTGTTGCAGTCTCTGCAGCTCTCCCCTCGGCATCACATCTGCCCTACACATCCTCAGCCCTTTGCACAGACAGTGTCACTGCAGAGCTCTGCTGCACAAAGGATGTGGCGAGATGTTATTTACTTAATAGAAATAAATGCACATTGGATCCATGTACATGCAATAACTTCTTTGCTTCTGCTTACTCATACATGGTAGAGCCCAAACTGCAAGAACAGCACCCAAAAGTGGTGTGAAAAAAAGTCTGTTGAATTTATAGAAATATGTTGCAATCATATGTAAACACTGTAAATATTGCATCTTCCTGTGGTGCTGATAGGGAATAATTTGGGAATTTTAAGCAGTGCAACTTTTCAAATGCTGGAAAGACTTGGTCTCATTTTGAATCTGTAATAGAGGTTGGAATATATTTCATGTGACAACCCTGTCCTCAGACCTATTTGTTATTTCTTTTTAAAACATAAACAAACTGTCTTCTCATTTTGTTTACAGGACAGTGGAACAGGAGATAACAGCTGCATTGAAGAAATATTGCGGGTAGGAATCCTAAAAAAATCATTTTTTCCAGTCCAATTTTGTTTGCTCTGAAAAGACAAGAGAATAACAAGAATATTGCAATTACTGCTGCTAAAATTTTCCTCCTTTAGATTGTCATCTTTCTAAGGAAAAAATAGGCAAAATTATTTCCTCATGAAAAATAATTGAAAAATCTGCTAGAACAACCTTTCAAAGCCTGTGGATTTCACTGCTACTTTATGCCTGTTCAGCTGACCTTCATGCATGGAGAAGCAGATAATGGGATAAATTATAAACTGAAATGTACAATGATGTTTCAGGTTTACAAACCATGCAAATTGCATGTTTCCATTAATCATGACTGTCAAAAATCTTAATTTTGAAGGGAGGTCTAGGAAGGTCATTTTCCACCTGGATTTAATTATGTAATGTCATTATTTTCATTATGTCCATTACATAATGACAACGTGCAAAATCTGTAGTTATTTCCATATTTCATTATTATTTCTTTTATCTTTGTAATTTCTAGTTTATTTTCATGGAGCAAATTAATACACATCCAGACAGATCTTGGCTTGAATTAACTTGGATATTGATTATTTTCTGTGGCAGAAATATTTATAAACAGTGAAAATTTTCTGTAATATTTTAACTTGTGGTTATTTTGGTTCTTTTTCCAAAATAATAATTTGATAATTCACAATGCTTAAAAATCTGATGTGATTGAAACACAAAGCAAGGTAGATGGAATGATAAAACTACTGTTACTGTGTGTGCTGTTACTGTGTGTCGCTGTTACTGTGTGTGCTTCTACCTCTTGGATATTCCACCACCCAAATATTTCTGATGATTTATAAACTACAGGGTTATAAATATTTGGTTTGGAGGCTAGCACTGCATCAAGCCTGTTGTTTCTAAAGGCATTTCTCCATTCTCCCTCAATATGTTAAATGCAGCTTTTAATTCTTAAACTGGACAAAGAGTGTATGGAAGGGTGATGATATATTGCTTATGATTTCACTGGCAGAGTTTTTGCTTAACTAACACTTACAAAGTAGGCTTTGTTAGGACTTAGGTGCATGTTTAACAAGCCTAAGCCACAGTCCCTGCTGGTTTCCAACAAATTAGTGGCAGATATTGTGAATTCATGATGTGATGTGATATTTAGGCTCCCATTTTTATTTTAAAGCAAGGCTTTTAAAATGAACAGTCAGAGAAACTGTCTTCCTCCTTTAGTTTCTGTAGTTTGGTTCATGCCATTAAGCAAAAATGCAGAAGAGGCACAATTCCTTCCACACAGAGGAAGATGGTTATGTAAGAGACCCCATCTAAGGAAAATGCTCTGTATGACTAAAGATAGTAAGGTGCATCTCCAAAACAATGAACACAGCTGCTGCTCTCTCTTTTTTTTCCTTTGGAATGTTCCTCAAGAAATATTTTTGTCAAGCTTCATGATGGGTAACCTCACCAATCTGCCCATCTTCCATGTCTGCAAACCTGGGCCTCACTTTCTATTCTGACCTTCCCTTGTGTCTCTGTGTCTAGGACTACACCTAAATCTTCCAGGCTGTTACTCTATAGTATTTCTGACTGAAGCTCTTTATTCTCAAGGGTGTAAGTCTTTGGTCCAAAATTCTCATTACACACTTTGATTGCTGCTGCATCCTTTCCTAGTTTTTGACAAATGCAATGTTACCCACCTCCATTCATGCTGCTGCACAGATCATTTTCCTAGCTTGACATCTTGCCCAGAGACATTTGTCTTCACATCTCACCACTGTCATCTCCTTCTCTATCACATCAAGTACAGCTATTTGTCTCTGATTTTAAGGCCTCCAGTCCATGCTAACATACTAAATCCCACTTTTAGTTTATCTGGTGATGTCAAAACGTTGCTAAGTTTTACATCAATTAATTTCTCCAATGCTTCCCATCATGGGATGAGAAGATCTGGGAGGAGCCTTGAAAATTTCCCCATCAACTCTGTAGCTACCTCCCAATCTTAAGGGGCTCTTTTTTTCCCAAGGATGGTGGAAAACCAGTGATGAGGTCAGGGCTCTACCACTGTTTCTCATGCTTGAACATTTTTGTCCCAGTTGTTGCTTGTAGTACTCTGTCAGGTCAGATATATCCATTTGCTCTCTTTTATACTGAAAAGTGGATTTTCTATGTCAAGGAACTGCTGTGTATTACAAAAGCAGTGCTTAGGTACTCTCGTAATACAAATCCAGATCTGCAGTTGTTGTTGTTACTGGTAATTACTGAAAACAGCAACAGTAATAATGTGCCTTTGCTACCACTTTGTAATTTACTGGCATCTAGACATTTCCATCCCTCTCCGTGCCCCCTTTTTGTCCTGAGCAGATCCATGAAGTTGTAACACAGATTTTCTACTTTTCTGAAACAGACTGTTTATAAGGAATGCCATTTTCATGGCTTTGCTAGAGGTGCTATTCACATCATAAAGTCAAAGTTTAGCTTCTTTTCAAACAGAATATATGAAGCTGCTATACAGGTGCCCAAAGGCAGACAATGAAAAGCCACAGCAGCTGAAATACTTGTGCTCCCCTCAGAAAAGATGGCTGGCCTGCTGGAATGTGTTTATTATGAGCAGGGCCACTCCTAATACATGTAGCATCCGCAAAAGGAAGAAGATGCTTAAAATTCATCCTTTTAAGGAACGTTTCACCCTAGTTAGGCTGACTCTTGCACAACACAAAACAGAAAATATCTCCTCTTTCTAGGTGATGTGTTCCCCGCACAAGTCAGGCTGTGGCTTTTCCATGAAACAGATACTTCCATGGCATGTCCATGTTTCCACAGTCAAGAGTGAGGGCAGCAGTAAGTGTGCCCCAGGTCTGCTCCATCTGCTTCCCTGTGTTCCTGTCCCCCAGCAGGTGAGAAGAGGCAGGTTTGTGCATGGATCTTGTCACCCTCTGATTCCAGCATGTGGCCATGGCCAGAACTAACATCTGGACCTGGGCTGCAAGTCAGTTTAGGCGTAGCTTTAAAATCACCAAATCTGATGTTGCACTCACTGTGACAAGATTTTACAGGGTTTTTTTTGCTGTCTTCTGAACACAGGTTGCCCCAGCTTAAGTCTTGCCTTTTTTTGATGTTGTTTTTCCAAATGTATCGAAGCTCTTAGCCTTTGTAAACTAACAGATCCTTCTGCACAAAACTGCAGCTTCCAGAGAATGCCCCCAAGTACTGAAGCACAGAACCTCTTCCAGTCCTGAAGGAGGTTGATTAACAAGACAGTAACCCTGTCGAGATTGGAGCTGTTGTACGGCCTCCTGTAGAGTTTATAATCACTGCTGGAATCCTGAACCTCATCTAACCCCATGCACTAATTTATAGCAGCTTCTTCAAAGTGTGCTGACTTCTCTGTCCAGCTGCAGGCACACACTTTGAGGATAGAGAAACTTCTAAGAGAGCCTTCAATGTAAATAACTACAGTAAGATCAGGTTAAAGATGTAATGTTGAAACATGAGAGAAAAGCCTCATTCCTTGCTAGTAGATTTAAAAGGCAATTCCTTGTAAGCTTTGCATTGTTCATGGAGGACATGATAGAAAATTTTAAAATGGAAAATAAAAGTTAAGACTACACAAATACCCTTTGTTCCACCATGCATGGAGCAATTGCTATGTGAGTTCCTGAGACATTGCCAAAGCCAACGTACTCACTTCCTTGCTAAAACACACGCTGGCTAAGCAAGATAACTTCAGTTCTGGGGTCCCCAGCACAGGAAGGACATCAACCTGTTGGAGCAAGTCCAGAGGAGGCCACCAAGTTGATTAGAGGGAAGGAGCACCTCTCCTGTGAGTAAAGGCTGAGACAACTGGAATTGTTCAGCCTGGAAAAGAGATGGCTTAGGGGTGACCTAATTACAGCCTTCCAGTACCTAAAGGAAGCCTACAAGAAAGAGGGAGAAAGACTTTCTATGAGAGCATGTAGTGACAGGACAAGGGGGAATGGATTAAAACTAAAGGAGATTAGGTTTAGATCAGATACTAGGAAGAAATTCTTTACTCTGAGAGTGGGGATGCACTGGAACAGTTGCCCAGAGAAGCCATGGATGCCCCAACCCTGGAGATGCTTAAGGCCAGACTGAATGGGGCCCTGAGCAACCTGGTCTCGTGGAAGGTGTCCCTGCCCTTGGCAGGAGGGTTGGAACTAGAAGATCTGGAAGGCCCCTTCTGACCCAAACCATTGAGTCTGTGATTCTATGATAGTAATTCTGGCTGATTTCTATTTGACTTTATTAGTGTGTGGAACTGTGTATTTTGCTATGACTGGTGGGGTTTAAAGTAAACATTTATTTTACTATAGTACCTTCAAAAAACAGGAGCAACAAGAGTCCTGCCTCTCCACTAAGTTAACTGTTGCAGTCAATATAGGAGGCACTCTGAGAATATTTGCTATGGAATTAAGTAAGGGAGTGTGTTGAGTGCAGGCAGTTCTTGATTTGTAAGGTAAGTGGAGATTGATCTGGCTATTCTTACAGTCTTAGCTGTGATTTCCTAGAGCTGTGATAGCTTTGTTGGAAGGAAACCTACAGGCAAGCTCAGCTTTTGATTATTGAAGAGGTTCCTTGTGAATTCCCTGGATATTTGTGTTGACATGAGCAGTGTCATTGAACCTGGGTAGAGAGAGGCATAGTTTGAGTGTTTGGCCTGCAAACAGTGTTTGGCTGCAGAATGAGAAGACAGCAGGAAGCTGGAAGAGAAACAGGAATGCAGAGAAAGGGCTGGAGAAAACCCAAGCACGGCCAGTTAACACAGAAAAAGCCATGTCCTTTGAAATGGCATGGAGCAGTGGGGAGACAGGCTGGGGTCTGCGGGGGAGGACAGATAATTTCTTTCCGAGGAGATAGAAAAAGCCATTGGGAGGCAGTGAAAGGACATGGACTCCAGCTGTGAACATCCGCCCCAGTGAAGGACAGCTCTCCCTGGTGCCATGAACCTCCTGTGCAGGGAGAGATAAGCGCCCACAGATGGCCTTGAAATAGGTTGTGACTCCTCGTGGCCACAGGACATCCACTTATGAAAATGACATTTTAAGTGTGATGGCTTTGATAAGTGATTTACTTGACTCTCTCTACCCTGTGAATCTAATCAGAGTTTGTAAAGCACTTCACTTCTTATTTGAGCAACATGAAAAAAAAAAGAATGTAAACAGAATCTAATTCTGTATTTTTCCCTTCCCCACTTGGGATCCCTGGCTCATTAGCAGTGTTGCTAATTCTTTAGCAGGAAGCATTAAGGATCGACCCATCAAATATTCAGGGCCTTTTTTCAAACCTCAGCAGCCATATGTGCCATGAGATCAGCTGCACTCCATCAGCTGATTGAATTAAAACAAGAGCAGAGGTAAATTAGAAACTGTCTGCACAAGACAAATCCTGTGAAAACATGAAATTCTACCAAACACACTGTCACCGTGAATAAGCATCACAGTCAGTGGAGCACATGTCAATACTTAGAGGGGAGAAAAATCAGTTTCTTAGAGGTAGGTTGTTAGTTCAACAACTGTGAACTGCTGCCTTGTAAATGTTAATGACTGTAAGATCCCACTGGCTGCAGTTAAGCTCCTGGTGGAGTCGGACATGTGAAGAATTACAGAACACAAATATGGCAATCAGCAGTATATTTCTAAACACTCCTGTTGCTTTCCAAAGCAGAGGCAAAACCCTACAGGTGGAATGAGACCCACTTTGCTGCACAGCACTCATACAGTAGCTGCGTCTGCACTAGCAGAGCGTTTCTTTGCAGTCTCACTGCTGGGAAGAAACTGCTGGGCAACATCAGGAGGGAGGTGAGAAGGCCAGCCTTAGACCAGCACCTTTGTGGATACATTTGGGTTAGCTGTTGTGACAGCCTGGTGGGAAACTCCTGGAAAAGTTTCTGGAGGAACACAAAAGAGAGAGGTGGTCGAGGAGAGGAAGGTATGGAGACCTATAAGCAGCCCCAGTTTGCAGACACTTGATTAGTCTCATTGAATACAGAAGTACTCCAAAGTGTCAGAATCATATAAAGTAATGTATCAGATGCATAAAATAGCACTTTTTTTCATTGCAGTCTTTCAGAAGAACTTCCACAGCATGGCTTTGCTTTTAGTATCCTAAATTTCAGAGCAATTAAAGCATTATTTTGGCTGATGTATACTGTTCATTGCATTTCTTCGATATTATTCTTTTTGTCTTTTTTACTCAAATAAATGAAAAATCATACATACCCAAGAGTATTTGGAAGATCTATTATTTCACTCAAGCACTAAATCCCAGAAACATTAAGACACATTTCAAGACATTTAATTCAACCTGCAGTACTCACCTATAAACATTGCTCTTCTTACCACACCTACCCCCAGCTCATCTTTACAGAACCTTTTCTGAGCAGTCACTGTGCCTTTGTCAGCTTTCTTCAGCCAGCCTGGGTACTGCCAGTGCTGTGGACAGCAGCACTGTAGAGCTTCAGCAAGCTCTGCCTGGAGCTTCTCCAGCTTCTCAGTGAGAATTAGCAGTCCATACGGTACCTTGGGCTGTTTGTTAGAGCAAAATTAGCAGCAGTACCAGAGCTAAAGATATTTTGTCTTTGTCCACATAAGCTGCAGTGATCACAGAGTGCCATACCTGTGTACACCACCATCCCCTTGACTCCTCACTCCATGAAAATTTCAGGACACACCCTCTGTATGTGGTGCCTTGGACTGTCTCTGTGTATCTGCTTAAGCCAGGGTCTTTCTCCATCCAAAAGTCTGGAGGGTGATTGCTTACTTTTCACGTTTTGTCCCTTTTCATGCTCTCTCGGATCATCAGACTCCCTCTCCAGGTGATCTGTTACTTATTGTTGGCTCATCTGAATAGAACCTGCTCCTGGTTTGGCCACCATGCATGGCACATCCTTTTTATTGCCCACATTGTGGTTTTCAACTGTCAATAAACCTTCACAGCCAATATTTTAAACCTGGACATGTAAATATTGCTTCCCTGACCCTTAACTGATAGTCTGAGGTACAGAACACCATGTAAAATGCATTAATGCTACACTAACAGTTTTAATGTCAACCAACCATAAATTAGTTGTACATCAGCTGTTCCCCTGAATTTTCACTCTTCGATTTTTTCTGCTTCCTCTGTTTTTGTTGAAAATGCTGTCTCAAAGGAATCTGAGGTTGTAAGTATGCTGTATATTTAAAATTTGAACATAGTAAATCTTGATGTCAGTTAATAAATACCACCTTAAAATGACAAAAATTATAAATGTTTTAGTGGAAATAGGAGATCAAGCTAGAAACTCATATGTGGGACCATAACTTAGAGCTAACACCACTCAGAGGTAATCTGCCTTTCAGTCTTCAGGTGCCAGTGCAGGATGTGGAGGCACACTCTGTGCTGTTAGCCACTCATATGCTGGGGCACTGACATTTTCAAATATAGCAAAACCTGGTGCTTTTTGAACTGAATAGGGTGCTACAGACAAAAGAGACCCCATACTCCTTTTAGAGCTCAAGTAGCTGATGTGCAAAGGCTGTGTGG
>NW_005054315.1:8335661-8354408 GCF_000277835.1 Geospiza fortis
CTAATTTGGTGGAATTAAATTTTAAAATTGCTGTTTTGTAGTGAGTGTATATACCCTGTTATTTGACAAAGCAAGAGAGAATCCAGAATGAATTACCCAGCCTCTCTGCTATGCAAAAACAATACAGTAAAATACTTACTGTTTAGAGTGTTTTCACAAAGCTGGAGAAAAAAGCACAATCACCATCTTGTTCCAATACAGAGAAATGATTCCTTGTTATTAGGGGCAAAGGGCCAGATAGATCCTCATTTGGTATAGCCCTGCCACAGTTCCTCTGAGGCCAACAAAATTAATACCAAAATAATACCAGAAAGGATCTGTATTATCAGTCATAACAAAAGAAGAAGAAAATTTGGGCAATAGCAGGTATCTGCACTGCTGGGAGCCTGGGGCTTGAGCCTTCAGCTGCTGTCTTTAGAGAAGAACTGACTTTCTACCCCCCTGGTAAGACTGACACAGAACAATTGAAACCACAGGGAAGTGTGACTTGAGATGGCAGAGCCCTTCAGCAGACCCTATGATGACAATGGTTTCCTCCTTGATTAAACAGGCTTAAGGAACTGACCAGAGAATGTAACTAGATGCTGATAAATTGTCTGAATTCCAGGGAATAGGGCAACAGAGGGAGAGGCAGAGCCCATACTCCATGTGTTCTGGGCTGCAGAGCCAGGCAGACATTGCCTCACAGTCCCTGACACCTGGGCACACAGCCCTGGTTTGTCCTGTGAGCCTGCAGGGTGACAGACCTGGTGCCATCCCCACCTTAAGCTGTGTCTCTGAAAACAGAGCATTAAAACCTGCATTGCTTTGAGCTGTGGGTTTCTGTGGCTGACACTGCACAAGTACTTTGGCCATACCTTCTCCTGTCTCCCACCCTGATATTTTCAGTAGACATTCTCTTATATCTAGGAAATTCCTCTGTGGTGCCTGATTTTCCACAACTGGAGATGATCAGCAGGACCTCTCCCACCACTGTCACATTTTGGTCTGGCCCAGGAGGCATGAGCTCTGTGTTTATGTCTGAGAGAGGCAGCTCTCCTCATTTGGGACAAATATTCTTTTGTTAATCTCACTTAATCATATTTAGGAGCATCACATGAGTTAGCAGTTAGCTTCACTTGGCAAAAAGACTTTAAGGAAATTGTGGGAGAAAAGAGAAGTCTAATAAAAGGAAATTAAATCACTTTCAAGAATATTCTATTGCAATGTCTGTACTAATAAGTGAAATGGTCTAATAAGTGTTCTCTTTGCCTGAGGCTAATCAGCATTGCATGGCTCATGCCCAAAAAGCTAAGCTCTCTCCCAGCCATGCAGCAGAGTGGCTTCACCCATGCTGCCTGTTGGGAGAGACCCCAGGCATGCAGGGTTTTTCTTTGCCCAAGCTGGCCCCAGTCAGAACCGTGCTGCTGTCAGAAAATACCACTTCATGATATGAATGGCTGTGGGCCAGCGCTCAGGTGCGATCCCCTTGCTGTGTCAGGAGGGATGCAGGCTAATTTTCTGTGGTTTCTTCCTGCCTTGTGCAAAACTCAAAGACTTTGGACAATACAATACTAGCCGCACTGCAAAAAAAAAATGTGGTTGAAAATCTGTAACATTTAAAATTCTATGTATTTTGGCATGTTTTTGCCATTGTAGTTCTCTGCCCTTGGGACGTACTGGGTTGGGTTTTTCTTTGAAAATGTAAAATTTGGTTTTGAAGGAAATACAAGAGCATATGCAGCCACTTGTCTGCAGTGATGTTAATAGCATACTTTAAGAGAGACTGACTGAATACCAATCGAGTTTTGACCAACCAAAATGCCACAGTATCTGTCCTTTGTGATCAGTGCTAAATGCCATTTACTGTGTATGGTGCATTCTGTCATTCTTAAAGTTATTTAGGATTTAGTAACTTAGGAAGTAACATGCTATCATGTGGGCTTCAAAAGTGAGATACTTGGAAATAATGCAGTTATCTAATGTACAAATTTGTAATGTTTTCTGAAATGATGGCCCTCTGAGTGAGTTATCCAAACAGTCCCACTGTACAGATTATAATGAAGATGGTGATTAAACATGATAAAACATCACATTTCTGACAGTTTCTGAAAATCTAATTTTTGCCAACAGAATTAATTTAATTTAAAAAAGACATTTTTTGCAATAATATTGACTAAACTTAAAGTCACCCAGACATAAAAGGGCTTACATACAAGCTTCTGTTAAAAACCATGCAATTTTATATAGAAATTGCAAGCCTGTCACTTTACCCTTGGAGGGGAAAAAAGTTATTCAGAGTAATGACAATAGCTTGGTGGGAGAGAAAGAGGGCTTCATGCAGTAAAAACATTTCTCTCCAGCTGTGTGGGTTTTCTACAGGATTTTTTTTCACTAATATTATCAAGTTATTTGTTATTTACTCATGAATGGTGAATAAATACTGAGCAAATCCAAGACATTGTTAATTTTTCTCATATTGCATGTACGCGTATGTAATGGTTCATTATAACTCTGCATTTCCAGAGTATTCCAATGTAAATGAAAAGAGCCCAATTAAAAAAATTGTAGACCCTGATCCAACCTTTGTTGACTTCAGATCCTGATTTTGAATTGAGAACCAAAAGAGAAAATCATGCCTATTAAATTGAGTAAACATTTTCTTCATTTATCTGGGTGGCTTTTTTCTGTCAGAGAAAACTATTTTTTGCTGAAAATGCCAACCCTTAAAAGCTTAATGAGTATTAATGAAAAACTGGAATAATTTAGCATGGACAAAAAGAGGGTAATTTTCCTCAGACATTGTGTTAACATGAACTGAATCCTGAAAGGCCTGTTCTCCTTGTGATTTGTCAAAATAATTCTCCTTATAGGTGATAGGTACCAGGTATATATGCATCAATAGCAGAACAGACTGCTAAATATAGTTGTTGCTGCAGCAGCTGGTTCTCTCTCATGTTCATCAGATGAGAAAGCTCAAAGCTGTAGCAGCCTCATAGCATAGGAAGGATGATGATTTAAGAAAATTTTTCATGGGAACAGAGACATGAACTTGGTTTTTCCCTTCAGCCACTTCAGCCTTTTTCCAAGCACACGGACAGTGTTCATCTTGCTATCTGTGGGCCTGCCCCACAGGCACAACCATCCTGCCTCAGCCTAAGGAGGCTACCCAAATTTCCTGTGTGCTTCACTTTGTCCAGGCTCTGTGACCACTGCAAGTTCTGCAGGCTTTCCAGGAAAAAAAAAAAAAAGGTGGTTGGGGCTTTTCCCCACTAGATTGAGAAGCAGTGTGTATTTCTAGACAAAGCAATAAAAGATCTGCACACTTTTCCTATCTAAATTTTCCCATCATTTTTTGCTGTCACTCCTCAGCTCCCTTGAATCCGAAGATGACATTTCCACCCTGTCTTCCAGTCTCAGCCTGGCTTTCCCTCTCTCTCCCGTTCCAGGCAGCAGCATCTTTCATCCTCCCTGGTGTCTTTCTGCTCAGAGAGCTGCCTCCAGGCTCTCTTCTCCTAAACAAGCTGCCTTTGTCTCTGGGCCCTTGGAGTCTCACAGGAGTCACTTAGGCTCTCTGATTTTTTTTTAAGACCCAGGATATCTTTTTTCACTTGTCTGGGATTTTCCACTATCCACACCTAGACCCCTCTGGAGAGGCAGGAAAAAAAACCATGGCCCTCAACCTTTTCCTTGGGTAAAATCTTTTCAGGTGCTGATAATCTTTAGCTATCAACCTTCTCATGCACAGACATTAGCTTTTTTTCCTTGTCTTCTTAGCATATGGAGTATAAAGCATTACATAGTAAAAAACAGCCATAAGGAATTCATAAATTATACATAGGCAGATTCCCCAAATCATCAAACATTCCCTTCTGTTAAAGATGTTCCCTATCAGTTATTGCTTTCTGTGGTGAATGGACCTTTCCATATCTTGTCATCTAAGCTTTCATGGATTTTTTTTTCTTCTTTCTTGTTTTTCTTGGTTGTTTGTGGTTTTTTTGGTTGGTTGGGGATTTTTGTTTGGTTTTGGTTTTGGTTGGGGTTTTTTTTGTTGTTTCGTTTCGTTTTTTGTTTTGGTAATTTCAGTGTGTTCAGATTTAAAACAAACCAACAGGAGTCTGTTTTTTTACCCCTGTCTCTGTCCATCTTTGCCAGCAGAAACCATGTAGCTTGGGTAAACAAGTGAGGGGATTTCTCAGCTTAGATAGACACAGACCCAGGGTGTTTGGTTTTGGTGTCCTTTCTCACATGCTTCACTTGGCAAAAGATAATTCAAAAGCCATGCCAGCTAAATAGTGTGAGTACTAATAAACTCAACACATGCAGAAATGGGTTGATCCATGATTGCATCTTATTCTGCTGTTGAAGTGCCTGTATTTTGAACAAGAGCTATTGAATTAGTATGCAAAGTACACCATAGAAAGCATGCAGGATGTAGGGCCAGCAAGAAGTACTTAATTGTGATGAAACCATTATTATATGATCTATTGCAATGTGTCCTCAGTTTTTCCACAAAAGATGCTGCTCTTTCTAAGTTTTTAAGGCCATGTTTCAAATCAAATCTTACAAGTACAAACTTTGGTGTCTTTAAAATACAAACCAAGGATTTTAAAGCATTGTTGGCTTGGCAGATGCATTTTTATGAAGCTCATATCCCAAAATAAAAGCACTTTAAGAATTCTGCAACTTAAAGTGTGTTAAAGTAAATGGCAATGGAGCATTTTTGGAGATGAAGATAAGGAGAATCAAGTGTTGAAACCAACAGAGATAAAAGGGGAAATTTAGCTGATCATACACCCATCCACTACAGCCATTCCTCTCCAGCTCACCTCCACTCATATCTCCACTGCTCTGTGGCTGTTCCTGGATCCAGAAGGGATTGGGTGCAGGGTCAGTCCAGCCAAGCACTGCAGTTTTTCTGTGTGGAACAAGTCAGACTCCTACTGTGAATGATGCTCATGCTGCTGCCTCCTCCTGTTCCCTGGGTCCATGAGAACTGAGAGGGAGCACCCAGCCCTGAGTTCAGGGTCAGACACAGCCAGTGTGAGCTCCCCGTGCAAAACAGACTCAGCACTGACAGCTGAATGCTTTGTGTTAGTTCTGAGCAGGAGGGATTTGAGCAAGAACCTCAAATCTAAGATGTGAAATGTTATAAAGATCTGCAAAATGAGATGCTTGGTGTAGGAGAGCACTGTTGGCTCACCTGACTCCATGTAAGCTGATGGTGGCCAGGAGGTCCTTCTGATCTCACATGTCTAGCTGGGTCCTGCCCACACAGCAGGACAATAGACCTGCATAAATCAGTCCACACAACTTTCCTGCACCCTAGTTTCAGCCCCAAATCCCCTGGATGTATAGGTTGAAGGGAGTCCCTGTGTAGCTCAGCTGGGTTATGGATCTAAGAAGCAGGAAGACAAGGAGCATGGATGGCAAAGTACAGCTCTGCAGGTGAATTCAGACCAAGCCAGAAGGAAATTATTCTGCTCCTGTACTGTCCAATGTTTATGTCATTTATCTCAAAATAGAATTAAGGTGTGAAAAAGCCTACAAAATGCACAACTGCATTTCTCTGTAAAATTACAGGGTTTCTTCTTTTTCGAATAGTGACTGTAAATTCCTTGGTATCATGGAGACTACTTAAGGTCGCATTTACCAAAGCACATTTAAAGAAAGTTCAGACCTTTTGTGTCTGACACATTCTGATTATCTGTCTGGAGGCAAGGCTCCTCATTTTGATATGTAATGAATAAAATGCACAAGTGGAAGGAATGAGGATAATGAATTTGCAGGATAATTTTACTAATTATCTTGTTGCTGATCATAAAACTAAGGCTCTGCAAGTCAATCCTACCACAGCTATTAATATGCAATGCCTAAAGCTGTTCTTGTAACATTTATTATGCATCTCTCTGGTTCTGCACAAGTTGATAGTTTACTATTAAATTTGTAAAAGTGGGGTTAGTAACAAGTTCATTGTTCTAAGCATAACATGTAGAATTGCACAGGTTTACTGAAGTCTGAAGTAAATGAAAGCACATAAAATAAGATTTTCTTTTACTGTGTGAATATTACATGATGAGTTGAGATGGAATTTATCTCACCTTGTTGTTATCTGGAGATAGGCATCTAATCTAAGTTAAGATTTTAATCTCTCTACATAGTCACAGGAGAGAAGATGGGACAAATTATCCTCTGAAGATGCCTTTCTCCTCACTGACTACACAGGGATCTCAGGTTCTTTGCTAATTTTTTTTTAATTAAAGCTAAAATGGATTCAATTTGTTGTTGAGAAGTGGTGAATAGGAAAATTTTCAACAAGGAAAAGAGTCAAAAATAAGTAATAGTACGATGAGGTTATGATTGACCCACCAACCATTTGGATGACAATATTTAAAAGGTAGTTGGAGGACATAAACATAGAGTCAGTCCATGGTGATGCTCTGCCTTTGGGAACAAATCAAGAACATGAAAAACTATCTGTCAAAGTGAGAGAGACAAACTCAGGAGCCATAATGGGATGCTCAGTTTTGACTTTAGGAATAGGAGCTGATGAGTAAGGGTGAAAATTAGTGGCAAGAAAGACAACAACAAACATAATACTGGAGAAGTGAAAAGTGGGAAGAAGCAAGTGCATCCTGGCACCTATTTCTTCTGCATCCAGAGGACTAGGAGCTCAATCTCCTCCCTCCCCAAAGCAGTGCAGAATTGTCCCCCTCCTTGTGTAACTGACCACAAATCTCCTAAACTGTTCCTGTGACCTTCACTGCTTTGCTCTCCCCTATACAGAAGTTTTGATATTGCCCATTATTTCTCCCATGTAGAAAAGTCCGGTGTTTAATTCATTATGGTGCAAAAGAGAATAAAAAGATAAAATCTGTAGGCATTAGAAATGAGGAATTCTGTAGGGTGACTCTGTGGCATGGGAGTGCTCTGGGAAAGTGGCATGGTAGATCTTAAGCCTGTGACCTCGTTCTGTGTCATTCTCCCTGGGCTCTGTAGGCCCCTTGTCTCCACCTCACTCAGTATTTGTTTAAGCAGACTGAAGTCATTGGCACTGCCTGTGTGATGGAGACCATTGTGATGGGCATACAAATTTTTCTTAGAAAAAAAAATACAACTCCTCCCAAAAAGATCTATTCAGACTACTCCTGCAGGTAGCTAAGATACCATAAAGTTTTTGATAACTAAATCCATTTGTGTTTTATCTCCCACCTCAAATCATTTCCTTCTGATATTAGACAAAACTACAGCACAATAAAAACCAATAATGATCTGGCACTTGGCTTAATAAAAGAGTCTTTTGAACTGCTATAACAACATAGAAAAGAGGTCATCCATTTCAGCATAGATCTTAAAGTTAGCTGGAAATATTTATAATATTAACAGAAGAATCAAAGCTGCTTCTGTGCATGCCACAAATAAGAATTCTGCAAGTAAGGACTTTGGAAGCCCCACAGGACTCTGCTTTAATAAGCAAGTCATCTAAAAGCACTGTTGCAGACAGCCATAGGGTACTAAATAACCCAGACCAAAAATGATCTGGCTGCAGAGAGACATTGGAAGCAACAGGTTCTCTCCAGATAACAGGATAAAAAACAAGACCATTTTGAAAAATAAATATTTTTCATGTTGCCTTTTTATTTTTTGTTTCATGTCTTGCTTGGGCTTTTCTCGCCCATAAAAGCTCATCAGAAACATTAAAAGAAGAAATGGAGTGCTATTTGCAGTTTTGGTTTTGTTGTTGTATGAAATGGAGAGCATACTGTGCTATAAATAAAAACTTGTAAGCAAATTAAAACCTGCCTAACAGGAGATTAAGATGGTCTGAAGTCACTGACTCAGATCATAAACAGTGCCGCCGTTAGCTGAAACCATTAATCACTGTGGGACGAAATAAAAGAGGAAATTTGTTAAAAAATAAGCAGGGGCAGGATGCTAACTCCAGGGGCATGCTGTTTGGCTCGTTAATAATGTATAACGAAGCGTGTGCCAGATCAAAAGCAAATCACATGCAGCTGGCAGAAAATGAAATGGCATTAGGCAAAGTATTTGTCTAGCTATGAGGCTATTTAAGAAACTGCTGTCTATTAATGTGATGTTGATTAAAGCTTTTCAAATTAAGCTTTTCAAATTAATTTTTGCTCACAGAAACCCCATCAATAAAACATGGTATATGCCTTTTATATATATGCATGCACACATATGGGATACCCATATGTATGCATTATATATTATAAATACAGCAAATATTTAGTCACAACTTTGCAAAATTACCAGGAGTTATCAGCAGCTAATTAAATCATCCTCACATTCTTATTGTAATTGATGCTCTGTGTGTATGTGTGTACTGAATAATTGTTATTTGTCTGTTGTGATGCTATTTTTGATATGACAGACTCAAAAATCTATAGCAGAGGGAAAAAATGAGTGCTGATGTCACATACCTATTCCTCACATGTTAAACTGTTGGTTTCAAAAATCTAGAAGGGACGCACCTGTCAGCTGAGCTCCTTCATCTTTGAATGGGTTGGCTGAGCAAGAGGTCAGGAAGCTGAGGTGCAGTACTTACACAGACAGGTTCTTTTCCACCAGCATTCTGTTTTTAAGACCCTGATACACCCATCAATGGCTGAGGTTAGGTTATTGCAGGCCAGAGGTGTGCTTCTGCAGCTGGGTGCAGTGTGGACCTGTTTTCAATCCAGTGAAAGCTTGAAGCACCAGGCCTGGCCTGA
Organism: Geospiza fortis; assembly: GCF_000277835.1. Lineage (NCBI taxonomy): Eukaryota > Metazoa > Chordata > Aves > Passeriformes > Thraupidae > Geospiza > Geospiza fortis. The sequence continues at coordinate 8,344,373 of NW_005054315.1, forward strand.
AATACCCATGGTCCAACCCATAGACTGGAAACGTGAACCTTCATCGTGCCTGTTGGGCTGGCTTGGGCTTTTTCTACTTTTGCCAGAGGGCCAGATTCAACAGGAGGAAGTGGGCAGTATTTCCTCCCAAAACTCAGCAGGGTCTGAAGGTCTTGAGTCTTTCATTAGTAAATTTGCAGATGACACTAAGCTGGAAGCATGTGTCTGTCTGTTGGAAGGTGGGAGGGCTCTGCAAAGAGACCTGAAATGGTTGGATGGATGGGCAGAGTCTAACAAGATGGAATTTAGTAAGTACAAGTGCCAAGTCCTGCATTCTGGCCACAATAACCCCCTGCAGTGTTACAGGCTGGGGACAGTGCCCAGGCAGAAAGGGACCTGGGGGTGCTGGTCCGCAGCCGGCTGAACATGAACCAAGAAGACCAACAGCATCCTGGCCTGGATCAGAAATAGTGTGGCCAGCAGGAGCAGGGAGGTCACCCTTCCCCTGTACTGGGGACGGGTGAGGCCACAGCCTGAGTGCTGTGTCCAGTTCTGGCCCCTCAGTTTGGGAAGGACGTTGAGACACTTGAGTGCATGCAGAGGAGGCAACAAGGCTGGTGAGGGGCTTGGAACACAAACCCTGTGAGGAACCACTGAGGGAGCTGGGGGTGTTTAGCCTGGAGAAAAGGAGACTCAGGGGTGACCTTATCTCTCTGTACAATTTCCTGAAAGATAGTTGTAGTTAGGTGGGGGTTGGTCTCTTTCTCCAGGCAGCAGCTGACAGAACAAGAGGACACAGCCTTAAGCTGCACCAAGGGAAATATAGGTTAGATATTAGGAAAAAGTATTTCACGCAAAGAGTGATAAAGTACTGGAATGGACTGCCTGGGACGGTGGTGGAGTCACTATCCCTGGATGTGTTTAAAAAAAGACTGGATGTAGCACTCAGTGCCATGGTTTAGTTGAGGTGTCAGGGAATGGGTTGGACTCAATGATCTTGAAGGTCTCTTCCAATCTTGTGATTCTGTGATTCTGTGATTCTGTCTCCTGAGAAGCAGGAGCCCTTTGAGGCTGGTGAGAGCTTGCCACATCCCCAACACTGGGGTTGATGCGGGATGTGGAGCACAAGCAGCCCCACTGCCACCACTCTCTCCGCCACCAGGCTCTGGAAGGGCAGCGCTGCTCTGTGTGCTGCACAATGAGCGACCCCGCGCAGCACAGCCCATCAGCTGGGAAAGCACAGCTCCCGCAGCCTGGGACACACAGCTCCCGCAGCCTGGGACACACAGCTCCCGCAGCCGGGAACACACAGCTCCCCCGCAGCCTGGGGCACACAGCTCCCGCCGCCTCGCACACACAGCCCCCGCCATCCCCAACACTGGGGTTGATGCGGGATGTGGAGCACAAGCAGCCCCACTGCCACCACTCTCTCCGCCACCAGGCTCTGGAAGGGCAGCGCTGCTCTGTGTGCTGCACAATGAGCGACCCCGCGCAGCACAGCCCATCAGCTGGGAAAGCACAGCTCCCGCAGCCTGGGACACACAGCTCCCGCAGCCTGGGGCACACAGCTCCCGCAGCCTGGGAAACACACAGCTCCCGCAGCCGGAGCCACACAGCTCCCGCAGCCACACAGCTCCCGCAGCCGGGAACACACAGCTCCCGCAGCCTGAAACACACAGCTCCCGCAGCCGGGAATGCGCAGCTCCAGCAGCCTGGCAGCCCCGCACCCTTCTGCAATTACCAACAACGCCGCGCTTCTGTCACCTCTTACTAAAAACATGGCACAGTTACCGAAATAAGTGAGCACTTAAGGGAAACCCAGACCTTTTATGTCTGCCACTTATTTCCTGATTATCTTCCTGGAGGTCAGGCCCTTAGTTTTGACACTTAATGAATAAAATGCCCACGTTGCAGGAAATGGGATAATGAATTGTGAAAAGACATAATCAGCAATGACTAAATAATTAAGGGAATTGAAATGTAGAGTCATGTGGGAATGTATTAATAATAACATGATTTTTCCATATGCTAAAAAATTCTGTCTGTTTTTAGAAAATCAGTCATCACACATGCTCTGTGGAAAAAAAATTAATGTAGACTAATATGAACTGTAATTAGATGTTCTGCTTTTAAACAGCTGAATAAAAGATGAAATCATATAGAAAGTATATTTAGATACAAGCCAGAAAGTAAACTGATTATTATTCATAGTGCTGTTAATAGGAGCTGTAATTTATGCATCTAGTGGGAATCATGTTAGGCAATTAGGAAAGGGAGTCACACTTGACTTCCTTTTATGCATTTACATATTTATATATTTTTCTATATCTTGCCAATGTCTCCATCTTTTCAGTTACCTTTAATTCACAAAACTGCTTAGAATAAGACCTTTTACACTGAAATTCTCTGTTGGAGCTCAAAAGTTGGCCTTCACTTAGATTAAAGGAAACCACACAAGCTTATCTTTGATCTTATTTGTCCCCTGACACTGGACTTTTGCAGGTCCTCAGTACTACATGAAGAATGGGACTTTTTAATTTTTCTCCACACTTCACCTTCAAAGGCTTGCAGCAGAAATTATCCTGGCAATAGAATCAGGATTGTGCCTGCTTGTGCTCCCCTCTGGCTGTGCTACCCTCTCCCTGCTTACCCAGGACGCAGGCACTCAATTGCTTGGTCCCTCTAGTCTGCACCTAACAAATCCTGGAATCCTGTAATTCACCACACTCCCCGCACTGAAATCCCAGTGATCTGGATTTTACTTGTTGGCATTGCTGAGTTCATAGAATATACAATCCACCATGAATATTTAATACTTCCAGAAGTTCAATGCAAGAATGCATTGTGCTTACCTTGTGCAATAACATGGTTAATGTTTTCATCTCAAAGTGTCCTGGTATCTAGTCATGCGCTAATGCAGACTTGCAGCAATCCCATAAAATATGGGTCAGCTGGAGAGGGTCACATCACCAGATATGTTTGAACAGATGGGTGGGCTGAGGTACAGAGAGCTGTTGTGGTTTGCTCAAGGTAAAAAAGCAAGTGGCAGAGCAAAGATTAAAATTCAAGGCATTAGATCAGCAAAGGATTAAGTGTCATGTTCATCTGCTTCATTTCCAGACACACATATAACATGTATCTCAATTAATCTGCAGATTTGGAAATATTCCAGCATCTGGAAATATTCAGCCCATAACTTCCAAGAAAAGAGGCAGGGGGACATGACAGAGACAGGGAAGGGGCAACAAGGGGACTACAGGATGGGGTAGACCAGTGAGCCTTGTCCCACAGGGGCTGTGCTGCCACTGGCTTGCAGGGCAGTTTCACAGGTAGCCTGTCCCCCTGAGTGTGCAGGAGCAATGCAAGGTGACAACCTGAGCCAAGTCCCCGCTCACAGCAGATAAGAAAGAGATTTTCCTCTCTGTGTAATGCTGAACTGAGCCAAACTACCCCATAAGCCTGACATTGGTTGCTACCAGACCTGTCTGAGTCCTGGATGAGCCTTGTAATACATTTCCAGTCCTAAACTTTAGGTCATTGTGCTCTGGCTTTACTTGCCATGTTTTGCTAAGGCTGTTATTCTCATCACTTTGCTGGGTGTGATGCTGCAGAAGGAAAGTGAGTCCCCCTAAGGCCTGAGGCACTTCCCCACTCCCTCTGTTCCCCCACAAGCCCTCCTAGAGATGAGGACCTGGTGTCTTGGCATGGCCCTCTGGCTGCAGGGCTTTCATTTTGGCTGTGGACCATCTTTTGTAATTGGGCTGGCAAGGGCTGCCTTTGCTTCTGCTTGGGGCTGGAGCTGCCAGTGCCAGCTGCTCCCCCTCCACCCGGGCTGCAGATTGCCCCAGCAACACCTGGTACCTCACCCTCTGACAGTCCCCTCTTTCACCCTGTCCTGTGCAACCATCTTCACAGTACTACTTTTAGCAGACATTATGCAGTCACGACCCACTCTTTGGCACGCCCTGACACCCTCCTCTCCTCTCCCATTCCAGAGCCAGGAAGCAGGAGGTACTCTGGGAGCAATATCATGTTAAACTACAAGCCACAGAAAAAAAAAATAAAAAGCAATAAATGCATTCCTGTGCATTCCAATAATGCTATTTTTTTATCAGACAGAAAGTGATTTTAATTCGCCCCCCATAAATGCATCTCTCTCCCGGGCGCTGCACGGGTCTGGCTCATTGCATTTGTTCTCTGTTGAAGTGTGATGTCTTGGGATGGATCCTGCAGGCTTAAAATAGAAATGTTCCTGCTTGCTGCTGCTGATGTATCATTGGGTAATCATTAAATAAATTCAGTGTTTTACTGCATTAACAAAAACACATGATTGTTTAACAGAGTATATTACAGAAGATGGAGGCTTTAATGGTCTCTATGGATTTTTAGTTTGTAAGAGTACATTATGAAGCTGTCTTGGTAGGGTGCTGTTTTCATATGTGAAAGAAGTTACTGGCGTTATACATCATTTTTATATCTTGTTGCTAGGCAACATATCATAGTGCAGTTATTGCAAAGGTGTCTGCTTCCTCGTTAAAAATCTTCATGTTGCTCCTTAATTCTGCAAAATTAGCCCTGTTCTTGATCCTACCCTGCTTCCTCAGATATCTTTTGATTGAGGTTTCATCCATTAACTTTTGGAGAAATATAACAGGTCTTTTATTACCTGAATTTGGGGTTGAAGCCTAAAGAGTGTGCATTAGTGCTAATATTTAGTTTCCACCTTCATCTCAATTTGTTTTCATGTAGGGAGCCACACACTTCCATCCACTTGGGATTCAAAATCAGAGAAGTAATTTGAGTGGTGTTGTATTTAAGAGATGTCCTATGACAGCTAGGGTTAAAAAAGCAGCAACAACAAAATACAGGGACTACCTAGGGTGTTCTGGGAAACTTATAACATTCCCTTTCAAACTCATTTCTTCTGCTCTTCAACACAATGTGCAGCTCCTGCTTCAGCATAGCATTGTTGCAAACTCCTAGTGTATTAGCATTTTCAAATTCAGACAGTTTTGCCTCAGCTTGGGTCAGTTTGTACAAGATTTGGGGTTTTACAGGACTGAGCTGACTTCATCACCTCACTTCATTCTCACCTGGAGAAGGCAAATCTATTTCAGAAAAGTGCAGTTGGTAATAACAGGCAGTATCACTCACAAATATCTTCCAGACAACAAAATAACAAATTTTTTTTTCTGAGTGCCAGCATTTATTCCCTTCATTACCGCTGCTCCCAATCTTCTTTGACTTGGAGAGCTGTCTGCTAGGGCTGTATGTGCTCCCCAGGCACAGGGGTGGCTCTGGCACGTGTACCCCCCAGATGCTTTTGCAGACTCACGTGGATCCACAGCACATGAAGGGGCTGCCAGCACTAGGCAAGGGGGAACTGGGGGCTTCCACAGACCTCAGCATGCAGCAAATGGCTCTGTATTATCCTCATCCCTCAAACCTTTGTTGGTAGTGTATTATAACTCCTTTCATTAACCAAACTTAATGCACTGGCAGTTAGTATACCTACTGTTCATTTTGGGGCAAATGGTACTATTATAATATCTGGTTTTAATTAAGCTGTTCTGGATAAAAGCTGGCATGCTAAAAGCTTTTTTAAATGCTGTGCCTTGGTACACACCCACACAACAACAACCAGTAAGTCAATGGGATTTTGTCTAACATCTCCCTTGGAAGATATAATTTGAGGTGTGGTATCAGGGCAGTTATTTCTAAAGGCATGTGCACCAGAGGCAGGGAGGAGTGAAAGAAACATGAAAGAAGTTCATTCTCTTATTCTTTTTAAACTGTAGAAGATTTAAAAATATATATAAGACTTATGCTCTAAAGCCTACTTTTTTTACGATAAATGTGCAAATAATTAATTTATAATAGGACTAATTTCACAATTCTAATTTTAATAGATAAAATTGCAAATGAAAGAAAAGAAATTGCAAAGGCCAAAATGTTTAATTTCATGATGAATCAATGTACCTTACTAAAAAATACCTGCAAATAATTTTGACAGTGATTTAAAGCTGATTAGTTGAAGCTGATAGTCTGAAATAAATGCATGCTTGCAGATTTCACCCCAGAAACACACTGGACTATTTCTGAATAACCACATGGTTTCATTTGCACCCTACCTACTTCCCTGTGACTTGCAAGGAAAGGGATAGGGTGGACTCACACTACTCTTCCATTGCTTCTAACCACACAATTTACGTTTAATGTTTGGGGCCCTGGATGGTCCAACAGCTTTACAACATAATTAGTGAGAACATTAGCACTGCTTTCCCACCAACAATTCCTCTTCTCTGCGTTCCTCTCTGATCCTGCTAGAAGTGAGTGATGAATATTCAACCTGACCAGCTTTCCTCCCCTATCTCCCATCAATTTGAGGAGACATTGTTAAAATGCATGCAACTCACTGTAGTCCAAGAAGTGTTGTCAGTGTCCAGAGGAATCTTCCTTCCATTTCAAAGAAAGGAGTTTGGAGAATCAGCATCACTTTTAGTATCTGTTTATCCTTAAAGTCGTATTTTGTTTGTGCAATTTTACCAGTTGATCTCTTGAAACTCCTTTGATCTATATAGAAATCCCTGCGAAAGCAACTGCATCCCTTCATGACTGATTAACTCAGTTATCAGTCAGAATCACCTTATGGTGGATGATTGTTTCATTCATGGGAAATTTCCTAAAGGTAGCTGACTTGGTTTAATCACTTGTCTTTTTCTCTGTGCAAAAGACAGAGGAGAATTCTCTTTTAACCCATATTCAGATTCAAAAATTAACCAAGACAGCGCCACAGGAAAACAAGAGTACACTTGTGAGCACTGAAAAAGCTGTTGCCTCTCACTCAACAATGCACTCCAGAACAAAACAAGTGGTGAGACTCCAACTCACATACCGCATCATGCCCCATACCTATGTTGTACATTATTTCACTGGTTTATAAAAAATTCATCTCTGTTTTCCAATGGCGCTGTAGTTCCATGGGTTCCCACTGCTTCAGAAAGACTGTCCTTGCTGATCAGCAGGCCAGATGTGCAGCAGGATTGCCTCTTCTTCCACCTGCAACAGTACCTCCCATCATGTTCATGTGCAGGTTGGCAGCTCAGGAGGTGAAGTGGCAGTCTCCTTCTTGGATCAGTGGCAGACATCAAACTGCACACTGTTCCTCACCAGGACTGTACAGGTGATGACAGGCAACCTTGCCCTCTGCCATTGCACTCATGAAACACTTCATCTGGGGCCTGGGGGACAAGGGGGGGTTTCTAAATTATTGTCAAGTAGACGATGCTTATTTCTGGCATGGTCTGTAAAATGCCCTACCCCAAGCAACTCAAGCTTTTCAGGGCTCTATAGGGATTTATGGATTAAAAAATAGCTGTGACCAGGAAGAAGGATGTTACCAACTTCTATTTGCTATGCACTTCATTAAAAAACCCTTGATGTTTTACTTCAATAAATTCTTTACTTCCCCACTGACTCTCTAGATGCCTGTAATTCTTAGAACGCTCAAATAAACAGGATCAGGACAATTTTGTTTGTCCAATGTGATGAATCTTCCAGCCCTGTCTGTTGCCTTTCTGTGAATCTTAGTCTCCCAGGACCAGAGCCAAATTTGACACCTGGTGCCAGCCAACACCTGATAGTCCAAGTTCTTTTGGCCAACACTCTTCCAAACATATTAGTGCCAGAACCCTCTACAAAGCTGATCATAAGAATTATATGGACTGGTTTGCTTCACAGCAGCTCTCTGATCAGCTCAGTCATGATACATCTTTCTTGTTGGAGCCCAACAGCAGCATCTCACCACCTCATGTCACCATAAGTGGCCTTGCCATTTCTATTTCAGTCTGACTTACTGGGGAAAAAATAATAAACCAAAACAGAAGGAGTGCTGAGCCAATTAGCATCTTCAACCATGGGACAGTTTTTCTGACATCTACTTTCCTATATTTTCAAACATGCATGCCTTGGCCCTTGCTGGTCTTCCCTCATTTTAGTTACTGTCTCTAGGTTAGGATACAGAGGTGAATGATACCTCTGATAAGCCCACTTGTTAAATGTCCTGTTGTTCTTCTGGGGAAAAAAAGAAAAGAGCAAATATGCCTAGTAGCACTTGGACTTTAAAAATACTGTTATACAATCTTAGTGTGCTAAAGTCGATTTGGTAGCCAAAATTAGATCATTGTTTCCATGTATTGTTTCCTTTGTCTGCATCCATCTTGAATTTCATCTCATATTTGGACTGCCAGTGTTTTGGGGCAGGAGCTGCTATTTCAGTGTCTCTGTGGGGCACTTTGCTGAGTGGATCCAGACCAGGACTCAAGAAAAAAACTACATGTTTACACCTCCCATTCACAATTATCATGCAGATCCATGATCCAAAGGTGGATTATTTGCAGGGGCCTTGTGCTCCTAACTGGAAGGGGCCCTTCCTCTTAGCATTTCAACGTGGTTTGCAACAGCCTGGTAGAACCCTTTCCTAGAGAATGGGGGAGAGATCCAGAATGTGTTGGTTCGCCCCTCCACTGCTTCACCCGTCAAAGTTCAGCCTCATCTGAAATTGTCTCCTAAATTCAAAAGATTCTGAGAGGTCCCAAATCCTGGGTTCCTTTGCCAATAATTATGTATCTGTAGCTTTACATGTCATGAGGCATTGCTCCCAAAGGCACCTTCACCTTAACTAGGCCATTCCAACTTCAGGCTCTTGCTATGTCTTATGAAGATGCAGAAGTGAATCTGTTAAACTTGTATATCTGGAGGAAAATAAATTATAATCCCTTCACTACTCTGGAACATTCGTTCTTCTGACAGCTTTCAATAAAGTCCTGACACAATGTAAGTTCATCACTGGAAATGTGTTTAGCTTATGTCATGACCTGCAGATAGTTTTGGAGACTTCTGCAGATTTCACATCCATCTCCAGCTCCATCAGTTCAGCCTTCTACCCGTTTTCTTCCCAAAATCTCAGTGCACTCTTTAAAAAAATAAGGCAGTGATATGTCATTAGGTGGTATAGGATTGACACTTCTAAGTGATCCTCCAAAATTGCTCAGATGTCCAGTCTGAAAGGGTTAGAAACCAATTTATTTCTATGGAAAGTTGTCCAAGTAGATTTTGTACTATATTGCCATTTCCCATGAGTATCCTCCAGAGGATACTGTAGGCTTTGGGACCCCTTTTGACTCCATTTGCGGAGGTATCTCTTCAACTTCCCACTTCCAGTTGGAAAATCAGAATGCTGGTCAGCTTGTCCCTCTGTTGCTCTTTGGGTAAGATTTCTCCCCCTGCATCTCTATTTAAAATGCAGTTGTTCATTACCAAGAATTTGTGGTCTCTGTGGACCAGCCCTTGGAAGAGAGGAGCAGCTTCCTTGACACTAACTCTGGTTTTCTGTGAAAGGTTCTCCACACAAACTCAATGACCCACATCCCCTCACTGCTGTCACTGCTGACTTGGAGCCCAGTGCTCTGACACACCTCACTGATAAGGTACCAAGTGGCAAACGCCCACCCTATCAGAACCTTGCTCTGGAAAGGGTCTGGATGGTGGTGGTGTACCTGGGGCCACCTCAGTTTTGTCACTGTAGAGGAAGCCAGGGACTCCTGCACCGGAAACTTGCCCCTAGAGCAAAATCTGTGTGGAAGCCCCGCTTCAAAAATCACAGTTAATGTCAGGTAAGTTACCTTTTTTCCCCCTCAGTCTCTAATTAGACATCCCAATTATGCAGTTTAATCTAATTAAAGTAATGATGCAATTATACAATAATTGATACATAATCGGCATGCAAAAACCTGTGTAAGTATTATTTAACCAAGAGAGTAAATTTTAGATGAACCTTTTCAGTCTCTTAAAAGTATATCATTTTAGCAACCAGCTTGAGAAAGGGATTTTGCCTACTCAAGCATTTATAAATCCTTACTGCCACTAGTCAAATTCCTTTTACTTACTATTTATGGGCATTTAGCTCCCATTGACTTCAATGGGAGTTGTCTCTGAGCACCCACAGACAGAAGTAAAGCTTAGAGCCTCCAAAAGGCTCACCACAGTTATCTCATCC
>NW_005054315.1:8354423-8367260 GCF_000277835.1 Geospiza fortis
AAAATAAAATAAATCTTATTGTAGATTGCAAGAGAAGACAGCTCTATGGTACCTGTACTGGTACTTTCTCAATAAACCTTACCACTTAAGATAATTTTTTTTAATTAACTGCAAATTGCTTTCTCATTATCCAAAATAAATGTGCCAAATGTGCGTATTACATATGCACCACACTTGCAAATATATAAACTAAGCCTTAGCTGTATCCACTTAAGGTCTGATGCACCAAAATGATAGTGTGAACGGGGATGCAGCAGTCCTGGCTCTAATGATATGAGGAAGAACCTGGTTTTCTTCACTCATTTTTCTGAAACAGATAAACTGACAAGCATGTGTTTCATTGTATGAGGATGTTAGCTGTATCTGCAATAGCCAAAGACCCATGTTCTGAAATGACATCAGAGACCTGGGAGCTTGTCTGATAAAAAATGGGATTTCTTCTCATCCTTGGATAATACTTCCTTTAGCCTACTCCCCATCCCCTTTCTTTTGTGCAATGAACTGTGCGCTCTATGTGGCTTTTTCCCACCCCTGATGTGGCTGAATATCAGCAATATTTTACCCTTGTTTTGGGAAGCACTGTGGAATTAAACATGTCTACATTTATGTAATACTCTGTAAGTAATCCAGGATGCCTGTATGTGTGAAGAAATGAGAATGGCCTGTCCCTTTCTGTGTCTCTGTTGCATAACTCATGCTTTAAACTAGGTGTGTTGTATTGAGAGATGTTATAAAATGAATTTATTCAAAATACCCCAGTATCTGTGTCAGTGGAACTATTTACAAGCAGGGAAATTTCAGAGGAAAATGTGAATGTTCTCTGACAAGCAGTCACTTCAGCTTTTGTGGTTGTTGTCATTTTTTGCACTATTTACTGCTAAGTTTCTAGATTTAAGTGTTATTACCCATGTGTGTGGAAGTATAATTTTGATTTGATCCATATTCTTTTTAATGCCAAAATTGCTGAGAAAAGCCTTTTAAATTTGGTTTCAATTCAAATATGATGGGTTTACTGTCATTTTTTAATTGTCGGTATTCATATTGCTAGTATAAGTGTTTAATCCTTTTCATGATAGACACTGAAAATACATTTTTAAAAAGCCTACAAATGAACAATTGTTCATTCCTGGTGATATAAAATTGGTTCTACATACGGAGTCACTGTGAACCTGCATATATGGCCCACAGTTTCCAAGCTTAAGAAGCCACAGGTGATTAGGTGACCCTCTGGTCACTCGTAAGGGTCACATAGGGAGAATTTTTGTCTCCCAATGTTTTTCTTTTCCTCCCACTTGGTGTTTTCAAACTGAAGAGGACAGACTTGGCTGGGCAGTGTATACAGAAAGTTTCCAGTGCATACTGAGTCCTAGTTCTTTGACCTAAAGGATGCAGTTATTTCAAAGACAGGGGAAAGAAGCCTTTCCCATGCCTTTCTAAAGTGAAATTCTCTTGTTGATGGGCTACACAACATCAGTAGGTCCATCAGAAAAGACTGCCCAGGGAAGTCTTGAGACACCATCCCTGGAGATAAAGAGATGTGTAGATGTGGCGCTTGAGGACCTGGTTTATTGGTGGACTTGGCAGTGCTGGATTAATAGCTGGACTTGATGATCTCAGAGTATTATTTATTCAGAGGTCTTTTCCAGCCTAAACAATTCTGTGATTTAGTAACAGAGATCTGGAGATGGGAAGAAAGCAAGGTAAATGTAGCTAAAAGGTATGAAAAAATTCAGCAGGCATACTACTGCACAAAAACTCCAAGAACTCTAGAATATTTATATTCCATGGAAAAAGTCAGCATAAAAGCCTGGACATAAATGTCCAGTTATTTCACAGCTCTGCTTACCTCTGTTGCTAACAGAAGACTCATCACTGTAGCTTGCAGGCAACATCTTCATGCTAATTTTTCACCAGTCCTTATTTTTTTAGCAGCAAACTCACCCATATTTATTGTAGGAACTTGAGTCAGAATTTGCCAACAGTTTGGGGATTCTGGTAGGCCAGGGGCTGCTGTCTTTGGTCAAGATACAATAACTACCAAAGTACAGCTGATCTCTTATGGCTGAGCATGATTTAAAGCAAAATCTTTGAAAGAAGTATAACTGCCTGAATTACTACTCTTTTATATGTTTTTAAATGAGAATGTAAAGGCCAAGGGCATTTTTTCCTATTTAATACTATTAAATCCATCATTAAATCTCTCACTGAACACTGGGAGAATTTAATGGTGCCCTCAAGTGCCGATGCTGATGCTTGACTGTGTTAATATTGTTGTATATACAGATACAATAAATAACACTTAGCTAAGGTAGTGTTAGGAACCTTATTGGGTATATCAATACAAATAGCTGCACTAATGAGATTAAGCATCAGAAACCAACAGCAATGTGAATTGAGGCACTGAGGCTAAAATATGGATAGGGATTCAACACATTGAACCTATCAATAAAACTGAACAGACTCTACTAAAAGCTTTACTGCTAGTTGGCATTAAAGGATTAATTTGAAAGTACAGTTTTTATCTTTTCTCATCTCACTTTATCACATCCTCTGTCTTAAAACTCCTCTTTTTTCTGGTGCACAAGTATTATGAGTGCTTCTATTTGCTGAACAGTCTGCAAAACCCTCAGCAGGTCATGGTGCATTGCCTTGCTGTAACACAAGCTCCCTTTGGTTGATGTAATCGAGCACTGGGAATGCACTGGGTTTGTACCACTGGCATTTTTTATGTCTGGTATTCTGAATCCAGAGTTGCACTAGTTGAGTCACCTCTAGATCGCTGTTTCTTCTCTCCACACTACAAACTACATCCTTTGGATGTAGCTGCCTTGCCCTTGCAGATTATTTTAAGCCACCTTCTTGCAGGAACCCCAATCGTTCATTATTATAGTACTCTTTTACCAGTGCAGAGATCTCCAACTGACTCCATTGCATTTTGAGGGTAGTTCCAGTTTATGGTTTTATTGCTAGTAGGGAAAAAAGCTTTATGTTGTGGTCTTTCTTCTGATGGGCTTCTATGTATGCTAAAGCTTAGAAGGATATATCCACTGTTTGTTTTACTAAGGAACTCTTTCAAAGTGAAAAAGAATGGACCTAAAGCACTAATTTTAATCAAAAGGGGTGAAAACCTTGCTTGGGCAGAGAAGTCCCTGAAGGCTTAAATGGATATTAATTGCTACATAGACATTCTCTGAAGCTTCTCATTTCAATGAATTGCAGTTTGATGCTTCTTATAAGGAGAAATCAAAATAAATTAATGTTTGCTGTCATGGAAAAACCTTTTGTGACTCTTAGTATTTTAAATTTCCAATGCTAAGGCAGTTATTTCTGTTTCTCTGCACTCTAAAAAATAGGTAACATAATTAAATAGTGGTAAAGATATGTCCTGTTTCCTTTTTCTTTATGTATTACTTTAATCTTTCCACATGATTTCTATGAGGTTAAAAAAAAGAAAACATATACATCCTCATTTTTTAAATGTCAGCGAAGGAATGTTAATTATATTGTAAAGTGGATAAGTAAATCATGGTAGTTAAGAGTTCAAAAATAAACAAGCATTTGTAACCATCTTATTTCCTTGCATACCTCTATCACAATGTAGCCTATAATTTCATAATCACCTACTGTTTGCTGGCAAACATATTGAGGAATTTTTTAGAGAGTCATAAAAACTTTTTCTAGCATCATTTTTCATCATTCTAGCTGTAAAACCAAGCTGTCTGTGGTGAGAGTCTGGTACAGCACCGGCAGAGAATACCCAGAAATGGTGAGGCAGCCTGACATGCTGTCCCACAAAGGTTTTCTGTGCCCCATACAGGGCCTTCAGCAGTTCAAGTTAAACAGTTAAAAACTGTTTCAAAGATCTGCTTATTTTGCTTTCTAATAATTTAATGTGATTTTAGAAAAATTAGATAAATCTAAATGCATTTCATTTTAGTTAAAATGGCTTAAAAATCATTGCTTTTTTTTCTTAATAGATGCAAATTTCTGATGCAGACAATGTCTACAATAATGCATAAGATACTGATGTTAATCTATTTCTTAATGAAATAAATGGTGTAATGGATGAAGCCAGAACATGTTTTCAGAGTTGACTGAAGTCTTCAATGTATATTTTCACACCTTGTACTATTTTTTCCATCTGGAACCACAGATTGGCATTGTCACCCTCAGTGCCATCTATGTCGAGACAGGGGTTTTCATAAGGGATTTCCTGAATCAAGATTCTTTCAACCTTAGTTCCAATTTTATGTGTTGTAACTCATAATAATCCTATGGTACTTACAGAGATTATGGGGATGCTGGGATGCCTAATTCAGGTTTGCAGACTACCTTGCAAATGAAAGCCAGTGTGTATAATAAGCACAAAATAGTGTTTCAGGGCTTAAAACAGACAGAGCTTGAGACAATAATAGCTTTGAGGAACACACTTAATATAAGCACTAGACAAATGTAAATTGCACAGCTACAGAATGGTGCCCTTCACTGCTCCATGGCTGTGTTTGCAGCTAGAGAGAAGCACACACACAAAATGAGCTTTAACAAGAAATGCCAGATTGCCTAGGGACATCTGAGACAAACAAAGGGGCTCTGCCTGCCTCTGACAGCATTGCAAAGGCCACCCCATGTGTTGCAGGGAGAAATTGTGAGTGCTGTTTCATGCTCATGGAATGTGGAAAATATGGAAGATAAACCTTAAGGCGTCAGCACTGGCTCCTGAGAGCAGGATGGTGAGCAGAGCTCCCAGCCAGGCGGGCTCCCTGCTTGGGCACAGTGCCCTCACAAGGACTCCTGACCCACCGTGCTGCTGGTAAGCCTAACATCTCTCTACACAGCAGCAAGAGACTGGCCTCCAGCCCTCTCCCCACTCTTCTAGAGGACGGTCCAGATCTTAGGTCCACTGATGTGCCCCATGCTGTCTTTCTGCAGGCCATAGCAAGAGTGTTGGGCAAATGCCTCCATTGTGTTTATCCCTGCACTCAAATCCCCAGGGTTTCTTGTGGTCCATCAGGAGCTTATAAAATCAAAAGCAGCAGAGGACAAGTATGGACCATAGGTTATTCATGCATAAGAAAATAAGAAACTTCTGTTTCTATGTTTTCTAAAGCACAATGAGACATGTCTTTCTCACAGTCATTCCCTTTGTGGTCAGTACCTAACATTCACGTGTGAATGCAAATGGTTCACATGTTTTCTTGACTTACAAAGTTTGTATTGACAACCATAAATGCTGAGGATTTTGATGGACTGAAAAATAAGCAATAAAATCACACTTAGCTACATTTTAGGTGTGAGTCGGAATGGTGTATCTTATCACCTAGAATGACTAGTGCTCTGACCTGTGTGACAAGCCAGATAACTTCAGCCACTCTCTCCTGTCTTGAACCTATTATCTTGTATTTGGCTGAAGCATATAATTTGGAAAAACATCCTTTATCTTATGACTTGAAGAGATGAAGACAGGCATTTCCATAGCACTGCATCCCCGCAGTGAACCACCAGCTCATGAGAAGTTGTTCTGTATTTCCTACCTTCACCTTGCCATTTGGTTCTTCTATCCATTGCCTTAGAAGATACAATACACACACAAGATGTGTACTGTAACCCTAATGACATTAGTGATTTTTGTCTTTTTCTATTATTGTGGACTGGAAACAGTTTCCCCTGACTTTTTAAGTCATCACTTGAGAATCTTATTGAAGATGTTGAATAGAGGTTCTGCCTTTCCTAAGGACACTTCACAGTTAGCTCCAAATAGCTTTTCTAGAAGTCATGTTACAGGGGGTTTTCCCCCATGAAGATGCTGACACAAATCAAGCCTAGTAGTTCTTAATGTAACAGAGCTGATTTCGTCTGTGATCTTCTCTGTTCCTTTTTTTTTTCCACTTCTTCAGAACTCCCAGCATTCTGAAGAAATGTGTTCAAGGAAATACACTATGACAGCATTGGCAAAACCAGTTCTGTTGTGCTACCATATTCAAATACACCCCAATGGATTGAGCTCTTTGGGCAAGAGTGTGAGATGTGGGATGTTTGTTTTTAATTTCCTGTCCTCTGATGATCCCTAACACCTTTCTGGGTCCAGTGTCCCAGTCTATGGTGTTCCTAATTTCTGGACATGAACCTATGCTCAACTCTGTACACCTCTGTACCCTTAGCTGAACTAGTATCTGTTGCCTTCAGACATCACATTGTGCCACTGTGCTACTTCTAGAATACAAACCAGCAAGATTTAACATCTTTCTGTCAATTCAGATCTAGGAGGCACATGATGTAACCTTGAGAACAGATGGCTGAATTCACAAACACTGAAGCACACAGTGCTACACTGATTTCTTAATCTCATTCAGAATAAATGACTTGTATATGAACAGATTCCCCAAGTTGTCAGAGCATCATAAACAAAATTGTCTGCTAATTGCAGTCAGCCATCTCCATGCAAGGTTGTCCAGGAAGGATTTACAGGCTGCTTTGCCTTGCAGAGCCTCTTTGTTTTATGGCAGGGAAAAGGGAAGGAGGGGCTCTGTCTTGATGCTCAGCTCTTCAGTCCAAGGCTCCAGCCTGGTGTAATTTTCACCTGTAAATTTAGCAGATTTCATTTAATTGCATTAAGAAACCACAAGTGAAAAACCTCTTGGAACTGTGCTTTATAGAGCTACATTTGACAGCATTTTAACTTCTAATACTTTAATTCTGACTTTTTTCTTTTTATGGATTTTTCTTACCCTCTCTATCATCTTTTCACATGGACCAAGTTTGTTGTAGTAGCACAGAACAGAAGCTTCCTTGCTTCTTGTTATGGTTGGCAGCCTTCACAGGTATGTTAGCTAAAAGGCATTCAGGTAGCGCTTTAACCCAGAGTACAAGGTACATTTACTTCATGTGGTGTCTGCCCACAACTTGTGCACAGAGCACACAGGCATCACTGTGTTGCCCCTAAGTTCATGGAGGCTGACATGCTCAATCAGTTGGCTGAACGAGCTGAGCTAAAAATACCAATTCATACCCACTGGTGAATCTCCACCATGGATGTACAAGAGAGCCCTTAGAGTGAAGCCCCAGACTTCCAGGAACCAAGTAACTCTTTATGGTACCCCCAGTCCTCTTAAAATGGCTTCAGGGGTATGAAATTGGAATTAAGAACAAATTAGACCAAACCAATGATCTGTTATTTTGTCTTCTGACCAGGCAGTGATCCAGGACCACTAATCTACCTATCACAAAGCTTCCAGCCTCCCACAACATAAGAGAATGGAAAAATTTGTTTAAAAAAAAATAGATTTTTCCCCCCACAAAATTTGCTTCAGTGACCTCCCTGCATTTAGCAGTGTATTTTTGTCTGAATTAAAGGAGTGTTTATATTAGAACATTGCATGCATTTGTGGAAAAGATATTTCAGTATTGATAAATATTTACCATGATGGTATTTCTGTCTTCTCCAAACCACAGATGTTTTCCTTACTAAATGTGTCTGGTTTTCAGCTTTGAGCATTTTTTCTCTGCTTTTTTGTCTGTATTAATACAATAATCCATCAAAACAAGAGTAAGACCCTGACCAGTGTCCTGCTATTTTTTTTCAATAGCCTTTGTTTTAACTTCTTGAAATGTTTCCAGAGCAATTCTGAGGCCACTACCATTGCCTAAGAATTAACATGCTTGTTACAGTCTCTGAAAATGTCAGCTATATGCACTTTTTCATTATTATCTGAAATCATGCAGAGATCTGGACCTTGAAGTATCCTAGGTCTTTTCCTTTCCTCTTTTTCCTCCCCCCACTCCCAAGAGGCAACTATTCATCTTCATTAGCCACTTCTGTTAGCTTGCTGCCAACTGAGACTAGAAAACTAGCTGCATCAGTCTTGCATGGCAATTCAGGAATTAGAATCCATAGTCCTTGGGTGCAGGAGGTTAATGCACTAATAAAGATTGTACCTTGATTAACCACATCATCTCAGCTTGCCCAAGCAAGGTTGCTTTTCAGACAGTTTGTTGTATCATATGGCTCAATGCATTCATCTAGAAACATAGCTCCTTAGCTAGGAAGAGATATTCATCTTTGTGACTAAAGGAGAAATTTTACCTTTTTTTATTCATTCCAGTGAAGAATATTTAAAAAAAAAATGAGGAAGTTGTCTAAATGCTGTTCTGAGATTTACCTGTAAAACAGCATCTTCCTTTCCTAATAAGGGAGAGGAGGGAGGTTTGTCCTAAACACTGATATAAGAGAGCATGACATGGTTTATAAGCTAGTTAACTTGTTTTTAGAATAAAACCCTATTTCTTTTAGGTAACCATAACTTCTTCCAGACTTACAGGCTCATTTATTCCCCCCCCCCAAAAGTGAATAAAAATTTGCAAGCCTTTATGTTAAAGAATTATAATCATACAAATGAAGGACCTAAATAAGTCAGTTTGATAAGTAAGCAGCTGTAGCCTTCTTTTACATTTGTCTGCCCTAGATTGCTGAACCTTGACTAAGTGTTGAGGTTATTTTCAGGATGGTTCCACTAAAACAGAGATAACATATTCCAAACAGAAACTTATTGCACTGGCTTTTCTGATTTGCTGTAGGGTGAAGTGATCCGCAGATCACGTTGCAACTGCTCATGATTTGGAATGGTTTAGTTCTGTAGATACCAAATATCTAGAGATTTAATGCTGAACATTCTTTAGTGCTGCAGTCGGCAAAATCTCTTACCTTCTTCCTTTTCATGGGCCAAATTTCTCTTTTTTCCTTCCAGCGCATGCCCATGAGCACACACACACTCAGACACACACAGACACACAGACACACACACTCCCAAGTCCTGTTACTATCAAGCAGTTTCTGCTGATGACCATCTGTGCACATCAGAAGAACTAAGCACAGCAAAAATGACACAGTCACAAGCTACACAATTACCTTTATTTCTTTGTTTAGAACAACAAAAAAATATTCCTTGACAAGCACTTGACCCTGGATTGCCGTGTATCTTTGGACATTATACCAATGAAGCCTAATGAAAGGAATTCATATTACAGAAAGTAGCGGAGCATTTGGAGAGCCTTGGGACTGGTGCCAGAGGGGAAATGTGGTAGAATGTGTTTGCAGCAGATTGCTATGAAAAAAGTGACTCCCTGAAATCATTTTAGCAGGAGTAGGAGAGACAGAAGAACTGCTGACTGAGGTTCAGTGCTGAACTGGCACCCAGCTCAGTGTCCTTCCTGCAATTTCAGCACCACGATAGGGAGCTCACCGTAGTTCCCTTATTTCATCCTTCAGTTAGTGGGTGAAACCATGCGTGCTGCTTATCTCAAGTTTGGAAAGCATTTTGCATCATACATGGCAAATATTAATTATAAATGAAAACCCACCTAAATGAGTGGAGAGAACGTAAGTGAAAAAGGAAACAACAGAAGGTGGAAAATTACGAGTTATTTTGTCAGGTGGTGATGGTTCTGAATAACACGTTATCAAAAGGATAATGACCAATAAGAGATGCTCACATGGAAAGCAGAAAATTATCAATTGCTCCAAGGAAACTGTGGGGCTGATGAGGAAGTGGAAACAGATTTCTAAGTATGAATAAGTGACATCATTAAGAAACAAGATGAAACAGCTTTATCTTTCCATTTTATAGGTGCATATTGGAGGTTTGGGTTAGAAAAGTTGCAGCAATGACAGATACTACAGGAACCAATTTTGAAAAAAGAAAATTGGCTTTTCACATGATAGAAACCTTACCACAGTGAAATACTGTCAGCTTCAACACAGTTTCCAAAAGTTTCAGTGTCTGACTCTTTGCTTTGGATATTTGACACTAAAATCATAGCCATGTTGTCAGCTAGTGGCAAGGAAGTTTCATTGAATTGAAAGGGATATTTGCCAACTGACAGCAGATAAAAAGGGAGACTCGTGTTAAAAAAAAAAATTTAAAAAAAGATAATATTGTGAAGACAGAAGAGTAACTACATTAGAGGTTCTCAGACTGTGTCTTATGATCACTTGCTAAAGGGTCTTGGAAAGCTTTGCATTAGTTTTGCATGGCCTTGACTTCCAGCTGAATAAATATATCTAACACTTCCCTAAAATCTGCATTTCAGTGTAGGCAACTACAAAGACAGATCCTCTCCAGTCCCCCTGAGCTAACCAGCAGGAGTATTTGCAAAGGAAAATTGTGTCTCACAAATCTCCTATAATTCCTGTGACATGTCAGTAGAGCAGTGGATGAAGTTGAGTCAGCTAAAATAATTTTCGAAAGGTGTTTGACAGGGGCCTTTATGAGGTGCCACAAATATTTCTTAAATCATCGTGTGCAGAGAGACAAAATATTATGAATCAAAAATCAGCTAGGTGAGCACAAGCAGAGAGGAGGATTAAAGAGTTGGTTTTCTTAATGATCCAGTGATAAGTTCTGGTTCTGGCACCGAGTGAACAGCAAGATTATGCATGTAGTAAGACTTTAAATCTAGATGATACCCATATCCCTGCTTATTATTAATTAGGACTTTTCTGAATCAGCTCAACCATTCCTGGTATCATGTGCCACACAGCAAGACTGATGACACTAGATAAATAGCATTGCCTTAAATCTAGAGTGAGTACTGTTATTTACCTCTGCATGGTACTTTTCCTGAAAAATTATCAACAAGCTAGGGTTAAAAGCTCCAAACAAAACACTGCCAAGCAGTCATTAATCCCCAAGAAATGTCTGGTTACTTAATTGTTGCTGCAGAAACTGAAGTTGGAGCAAGGATATACAATACTATAGATTTCTTTATTTGTAGGTTTTCCCTTCAGTGAAAAGAAAAGCCAAGTTGGCATGTTGAGTAAGATTAACTAGGCTTGGACCTTTATAGCTTGTAAAAGTGGACATTTATATATGACTGCTGAAAAGTGATTTACTACAGGCAGAGACGAGCAGAGTTGCAGGGTTGTAGAGTTACAGTATGCATGTGAATGAGACCTGCCGTCACCACCAGCACCACAAAGATGCCAGTGCAAAACAACATTGCTGCAACTCTCACAAGGAGAAATGTGTGTTACAAAACAGAGAGAGTGTCTCTGAGCTGCTCCTTGGACTGGTGCATCTGGCTGCAGGAGGAGGAGGAGGGCAGTCATTGTCATCTCAAACAAGCTGTCCTCCAGTTGGGCAGGACATATCATTATCCACGTATATTTTTAAGCAGCCTGATCAGGCCTTCCTTCTTTGATCTAGAAGTCTTTGTTTTCCCCACTTTTGGACCCCAAATGTCTTCTCAGTACTTTCTTTAGTTGGCAGTGTTCAGGCTTTAGGATTAAGTTAATCAGGTTTGAAGAAGACTATAAATTGGTTTTAAATTGGACCATTATCTTGTAGTGCCTGGAACATTTTCTGGTGCCAGGTGTTTCTAACTTTTTTTTTTGTTTGTTTGATTTCTGCTAAAAAAGACCCTGCTTTTTTTCTCTTTCTAATTTCAAAAACCTTTGTGTCAAACACCAGTTTGAAGGTGCTAAGGCTTTTAAATACATTTAAATTTTCATCAGTCCTTTTCAAACCGTTTTCAGTCCATCGGGTGCTTTATGGCAGTACTGCCAATGCCAAACTCCAAAGACAGGGAATTTTCCTGAGAAGAGAAGATGTGCATGAAAGTTCATTTTACAATAAAAGTTGAGTCCTTTCTGTTTAGTTAGTTAAATAGTTGCCATTTAGGCTTGCATTTTCAGACATTTCACACCATGTACCAAAAAAAAAATCTCAGTATAATCATATGTCCCTACTAGTGTTTTGAATCTATCTCAAATATCTTCAGATAGAGTCTAAAATCCTGAGACTTGGCACACTTGAACATATTCTGGATTTGTGTCTGCTTGATCTTGCGAAGTGCTGACATTTTCTGGACACCTATATCCTTTCTCCTGATTTTTGAGGCTCTGTTCTTGGCAGCCAGAAGGAGACTCTGCACATAGTTTAATGTTTCTATTTTCAAGAAAACATTGTACTACATTTAAATCTTACCACTCCTCAGTGCTGACAGCCTGTTGTTTGGGACATTTTTCATGGTGGCTTTCTGATCCTTTTTTCCCTAATTTTATTTAATTTTATAGTTTTCTGAATTTCAAAGGGTAGAGATAAATAAACAATATATCAACACAGTGTATTATTCACAATAATACACAAGTCAGTGTATTCTAGTAAATTCACATTCAGGTATTCATGATAATGGCAATTATTAACCCTGGCAGATATCAGTAGTATTACTAAATCTTTGTGTCAGGAAGGGTTACATCAAATTCAAATTATGTAGAAAGCTTTATTATATACCACAACTGAAAGTAAAGAAGGAGAAGAGAAACTAGTTGGGGAAAAAAAAAGAAATACCATTAAGGCTATTTTTCATTGAAGTGTGGATGAGAAATAATGTTGGAGAAAAGAAGAAATGAAAGATTTTGACATGTGAAAAAAAAAGGTCACCCTTATTTTTAATCAACCCTCTGGTCCTTTCCCTGGATGAAGGCATCATTGTCAGACTCAGGCAGGCAAGGTGGGAGGAAAAAGCTCTGCTGCTGTAACAGATTGGTTACAGTGCTGGCACAGAGCAGACTCCTCAGGACACATCTCCCTGAAGGTGACAGTGGGGTCACCAGTTGTGTAACCTGGAAGAACTGCTTCTTGAGCAAATGGCAGTCACAGGCACTGAATGGAATATTTCAGAAATAGGATAACTTTAGGTCAAAACCACCAGATGTTCCCAGCCTGGCTGCTGCCATTCTTCAATTGACAGAGACAACATAAATCATTGCCCTTTGCATGAAAGGGACACTTAGTCATTCCCATGTGTTCTTTTGGGCTCAGCACCTCTGCTTTTTGTAGGGAA
>NW_005054315.1:8367319-8404414 GCF_000277835.1 Geospiza fortis
AGGGAAAAACACTTTGATTGGGAACAGGGTTTTAGCAGTGGAAACACCTCTAGTCTATGTATGCAACATCACATTTCTCACAAAATAAATAGTCCTCGGAGGGAGAAGTAAGAAAAGCAGGTGTGAAAGTGGTACTTTTTTTTAGATAACAGACTTAGGGTTAAATATCCACATTAAGAATCTCCTTTTTGTCAATTTATAGTCATACACCTTTACTGTTGGAATATTCCTTAATACATAATTCCTTAATCTTTTGCGAATAGTAGCACATGTGCCAGATACTTGAGGCAAACAGCAATCTGATTGCCTATGTTTTTTGCTACCTGAGTTTTAAGAAGTTACTGTATATTAAAAATTGCTATATACTGTTATTGCTGGCACTTATCAGATAAGGAAGTCATAAGATGAATGATCTGCCTCAAAGAAGTGAAAAGCAAAGCAATTCTGATACTGAAACTGCAAACCAGATGATGCTCTGATTAGAGGCATGCACATAGATTACAGAAGTATAATAAATCATGCAACTTTTTAGCCTCAAATAAAATAAAAGAATGCAATTTTTATTAGGAAATAAACTGTTTATCAAGAATGCTTTAAAGGTGACGTTTATTGCTAATAAACTGTGTTGAAAGGGCTGGTCCTTTCATTGGCAGAAAAGCCAGAGACTTTCCACTATGTAAAAAATGCAGCAGCTCAGTCCATGCCGGGTCAGGAAGCAGTTCTGTCAGCACTAATGAGGAATGGGCAAGAGACTCACGCACACTTTTTTTCAAACAAGAACATTTCTCTTTAAAAAGGAATGAGTCATGGAAATATAACTCCAGTATTATTTTGGGAGGCTGTGGATCTCAGCATGGCTCCTTGGAATATCACTGAGAAACAATTCCACAGTCAGTTAATGGTTGCAAAACCCAGCAAAGCATCTGCCAGGCGGACTCTTGATAGCATCAGCAATCCCCCTGCTTAAGGCAGGATCTTATTGGCTCTTCGGTTCTCCAACATACAAGCCAACCTTCAGGGTTGTCATGCTTGGCACTATTTCTCAATTAATTCACTTAAGTTACTGTGTACCAAATACTGTGGCTGTTGGTGCTGAACATGTCAAAGAAACGTGTCTATCCCTTAAGATCCTGCACTAGAGAGGAACAAACTTCTTGCCTGAAGTGTTTCATTTATCTCTCCCCAAAAGCTGCCTTGCTTTGGAGACCAACTCATTCAGACTTGAATCATAACAGTATTGAGCAGGTGCCTACTTGCTACCTGAAGCTGTGTAAAGGATGACTACATAAAAGTCAGGACAAGCTACATCTGTCTCTTAGGTATGAAAAAGTGTCCCTCAAAAAAAAACAGGGAGGAGAAAAAACGTGGAGTACTGCACCTCTCATGTGGGGCTTGCCGCATGTCTGTGTCCTGCAAGGCATAAACACGTTGGAGTTAGGAACTTACTCAACTCCTTCACAATGATAAGGGCAATTTTAGGAATTAACTGTTAGCAAGTGGTAAGCATTTACCATTCTGACCTTGCCTGTGAAATCTGTTATGTGCTTAGTCCACAGTGTGTACCCCATTACCTGGTCATGAACTGAAATTTCTATTCCTGTCTACAAAAAAAATGGACTTGTGTTCATCTCACCAGCCTGAATACATTCTGTGATTAAAATGTATTTGCAGATTGTCATAAAAACCAAACTTTTTGCACTTAAGATGAATTATCTATTCAGGAAAATGAAACAGTGCTTAGGAACTGCTCTCAAGAATCTGTAAAAATCATTGTAGCTCATGTTTTGTCTAGATTATAAGAAAACTGGGCATTTCATAGAAGCTGCAGTTACTTAAATATTCCACTGCCTAGGTACTCTTGCTACTGATATGCTATCATTGTCTCCTTTTCTACTGACTTGTTAAATGCAGTTTGTTGAACAATATTGTTTTTCAGGAGATGACCCATTCATGGCCTCCGCCACTGTCAGCAATTCACACACCAGGAAAGGCAGAACAAAGCAAGTTTCCCTTCCCAAACAAGGTAAGGCATTCAGCATCATGTAGAAACATTCCTCCTGCACCTCACAATGTGGCCTACACAAGCTCTAAGTGACTGAGGTCTCTGGGCTGAGGTTGATGCCCTGGTGATGATCTTCTGCATGTGTGTGAGTGCCAGTATTCCCTGTTTTTTCCCTTCTTACATCCTCAGCAGGGCTACATAGCCTGCATCTCTTGGCAGCAGAATTGAAGGTGGTGTGGGGGTCACAGGTGCCTCATGGCAAGGCAAAGCCATAGGTGTCTCTGGTGGGATGTCCAGATGCAGTGGCTTTTGCTGAGGCTCCTGACTGATGCCTTAGGGCACAGACAGCAGTGGAAAGTCAGGGAGCTCCTCCTTGCATCCATTGCTGCTGCATCATTTGGCTTCACCAGCTGAGATTTTGGTTGAAACCTTGGAGGTCTGAGGAGGCTTTCACTTGTACTCTGGCCTGTAGTTGGGCCTGAGGATTGGCCATACATCTTCTGCCACCAGCCTGGCTTCAGAGGGGCAGCTTTCCTAGAGAGGCAGTCAGCCCAGTGCTGTGATATCCAGAGGGCCAGAGAAGCATTTGCTACAGAAGCATTTGATCCCCCAAGAGACCAAAGCCACTAGTCCTGCTGATGCTCCCTTAAAACCAGGCCCACTATTGGATATGTATCCATGGAAGGATGCAGTGCAGCATGGCAAAGCTCATCAGCACAAGCTTGGGGAAATCACATTATTTATACATGGTAAGTCAGGAGGGAATGAAATCAGCTATCTTGTGCAAGAGCCAATAAATTTCACATTGTATCACCATATACTGTGTAGATGTCACAAGCATATTTCATGCAGCATTCAAGCTTGAAAGATGGTATTGATGCTACTTATAGTTTTTCTCCTGTTAAAGCAAGCTTGTTTGGCAACTTTTAAGTCAATTCTGCAAAATTTAGTTCAGGGAATAATTATAACTACAAAGCCAAGAAAACTTCATTTGCCTACAGTAAAACAGCTTTTCTGTGGATGAGAGTGTCACAATTTTGAAGCATCAGGGGTGTAAACCAAGACATCTCTGGCATGTTATGAAAGAAAAAGGAAATAACTCACTATTTGCTTGTTGAAGGCAGATAAATGACTGAAGATGGTCGGTGAGGTAGAGGCTTGTTAAGTTAGAGTAAGTCCTGTAGGAGAGAGGTGGATCAGCAGCTTACAGGCAGGTGAAGTGCCTGATAGGGATGACAAAGTGAGGTGATGCTTGCAGTGCTGCATTTCCTGCCACAATTATCCCCACATGATGTGTTTGTGTGGCACATGTGCAGATGTGCACGGGCACTTGTCAGTGGGTCAGTGTGGCCATTGTGAATCCCCTTCCTCACTACTAAATGTATTGTGATAAATATAGGAATAGGAGAACCACAGAGCAGAGAGCAAAGATACATGAATAATGGTTGATATTGACTTTCTCATCTTCTCTCTGCCTGTTCATCCATCTCTCTGGGAAATTTTCTCTCATTTTGAATTGCAGAGCCATTTCAGAGATCTGCTATTCGTTTTTAAAGGTCTTTTTCACAGTGGTTTCTTTTTCTCTTGGCAAAGTAGAATTTCCATTTTTTAAAGCTTATGATGGACAAGATTTCATCTAGTAATATATGAGGATACTTTTGTACATATAATAACATCACAACTGAATTGTGGCCTGGGTGGTCTTCATGGCCACAAATTAGAGTGCTTTGTGTGTGGTGGGAAAGAAGTACCTTAAAAAACTGACTGGAGTCCTGGAACAATCCTCTATTACTTGCCATAGATTATGAAAAATCCTGTATTACTTTCCATTACTATGACGCTTCTATGTTAAAATATTTTAAAATAATTAAAAGCTATTCTGTTGCTTAATCAGTAATCTGTACAGACTTTGGAAAGGATCTGTTTTTCAGACTCCAAAATGCAAAAAATGGTTTCCTGATTTTTCAAACGTTTTTCAAAATTGCATAAGCCAGCTATTGCTTTTCACAAAGCATGGTGTAAAATCTGTATTGGACCTCATAGGGAATGTCTCCAAAGCTCTTGGAAAGCTTTCCTACAGTCTCCATGGCTATTGGAAAGCTTTCCCACAGGTAAACTACATAGCTGTCCCTATTTTTTAAAACCTGAGGGCAACACCAAACTTTTGTGGATCGCACGTTATTCAAATAAATGGGTCTGTCAGTTAAGTAGTGACCAAGGCCAATAAAGAGACTGAAAGGCTAAAATCAGGGCAACAGCTTCATCTCTTTGTTCCAAGTCATGCACAGTAACATGATTTCCTTTTCAGTCTTAAGGGCAGTGTTGAGACATCAGTTCAATCCATTTGCAAAGACTCTTTCAGCAAGAGAAGCAAGTAGGCTGCATCCACTTTTAACAGAAGACAGTTCCCAAAAATAAAAATACTCATCATTTTGGGAATGGGAAATAGAGAAGGCTCCTGCCCTGTTACAAGGATGCAAATGATAACTGCTTTTCTGTCTGTAAAAACTGAGTGTCAGCATCATTAGTTCGCATTCATGCCACGCTGCTTTTAACCTGCAATTCAAGTAATTAGTGATCTGACAGCTTGAAACTTGAAATTTATTAATTAGGCTATTAAAGTTGCAAAGGCCACAGCAACTATGGCTAGAGTGGTTTTGAAACCAGTCTAGTTAAAAAAAAAAACCTAAATATCTGAGATTTATATATCACAAATATAACAGAATTCCACATTTAAAACTGCACATGTGGATGCATCAATCAGTATAACTAAATGCTCATTTGATGGAGGGGATGGATGTGCATAGGCTGTACTTCTATAGGAAATCAGGCCTCATTAGCATGGGAGGTTTGGATGGATTCTCAAGAATGGGTGGAGAGTCTTGGTCAGGTTTGACACATACAGTAGTGCCCACTAGGTTTCCAAGTACTATGCTGCTGGAGGAGCAGCACTAGAGATCCTTTATGTAATGAAGGGCAAAAAGTTCCATTTCATCCTTAACTTTGAATTTTCTTTCTCTCTGGCATTAATTTGTACTCTTGAATTTACTAGGAAGGGGCAATGACAGTCTCTTTATTTCTTGTTTTTCAAAGCTTAAAGATAATTGATTGAATGTGTGATGTGACAGGCTGTGTGTGCTTTCCCTTCTCCTACCTCTGCCACACTTTGTTATGTACAAATGATCAGACCTTTCTTGATTTTAATTTCATTTAAAGCATCTTAATAAATAAACTTTAAATGAATAATTAAATTTGTAACTAAGAGCTCACTTGATGCTTGTGTGGATGAGCTTTCATGTTCAAGCATTAACTCTATTGTGCAGGAAAAAATGCTGTTAATTCTGCTGCCTGCTTTGCTCTCTTTCTTCATTTTTAGTGTGATTTCTTGTCTTTATAGTTTGACCAGGTGTTTGATTTCTGGTTATGTATATGTGATATTATGGGATCAGCCATCATTTTGTTATTTGGGAATAATTTAGCCACTCCAAGAGAACTGGTTTCTTGTCACAAAGCTATTGGGTGATTATTCTCAGCAGATGCTAAGTTATCATAGTGATGTTGTTCTTTACAAGTGCAATTCATTTGCTTTTTCCTTTCTTGTTGATTTTAACAAGCTGGAGGAAATACACTGGACAATAATCTTCAGAAATGAAGGCTTCACCTTTTTTAAAGTTATATGCTTTTTTTCCTCCATTAATGGGAACATTCTGTATTCCTCTGTGAGGTATTTTTACTAGCCTTTGGCAGAGACAAGAACTGTACTCAGCAGTTAAAGGGGAAGGTGCATTCTTCCTGAGGTTAATGAAAAGGTAAAAGAGTCAGCAAGATCCTTGTTTAGAAGTTTCAAACACTTTTACAAATACAAACACAAATTTCCCCCAAAATTACTGTATTTCCTTGAACTTTTTCAGGTACATTAATTCTCTGTTTTGGAAACTGAGCAAGCTCTAAAAGCCTACTTTTATTGGGAGTGGGTTGGCTACAAGAATAGCATTTAAATTCAGGTGTACATACCACTACATCACCACTGCAAGCTGATCTTGACTTTTTAAGATTACATTCATTCACTAGGAAAAAACAGGCTTTAATCTCACTCCATCAGAAACATTCACAAAAAGCTGGTGCAATTTGTCAAAAGTACACAATTTCAGATTACTGAGAAATTATTTGTGGCATGTGAAACATGGTACAGATCTTTTCACGTTGCAGTAGATGGTAGAAACTCTTGGGGCTTGCCCAAAAATTTGATGTCTCACATTACAGGTATGGAAGTCAGTTGCAGATGTATACTTTGGTATTAAAATTACAAATCAAATCCATGCAGTCTGGACAGAGCAAAAGGTGCAGATCAAGGGATTCTGATCAGCTGAGACCTCAGGATGACAGAACCTGCTGTCCAGCCAGCCTCTGTTTCGAGGGCCCAAGAAGCTCTTGGGTCCCCAAGCCCCTGAGGAATTCTGCTGAGTGACTTAGCAGCACAATCTCAGCCCAAGCAAGTCAGAGCATCCTCGGCTCTCTGGGTTCCTGCAGATCCTCTCCCCATGAGTTCTGTATTTGGCTCATCCCTCTGCCTCTGTGGACCAGGATCTGGTCCAGCTGCCAGTTCCTCACCGAAAATGACCACATGTGTTTCTTTGGGTGCCTGGCCTCTCTGGGCAGCCTTAACTGCAGCTGTAACTACAGCATGGATATGAGGTGGCATTCCTATGGGTGTCTGGATTATTCAGAAGCAGAGTTACATATGGGATACTTTTTCTGCTGCCATCCATGGCAAAGTATTCTTTTTTCCCTTGATTTAATTATCTTTTTGTTATGGTTTATATTTGTATTTATAGGCTTTTAAAATACATTTTTTTATTAATGCAAACAAATTCTGTGAGTAAAACACAGTGAGGTAACATTTGCACTTGAGGGAAAAGTGGTCTGATTTATTGCATCACATTCACAGATATTGCTGTTGTCATACAAGGTTGACCTTGTAATCTCAGGGAACCAGAACTAGTCTGCATTTTCATTCTCTGATGCTATCAATGTCAACATGTGAAAAGAAAAGACCAGCTGTGCTACTACCTCAGGAATCCAATGGTCCATGAAACAATATTGGCCTTCCCTCTGTCTTCTCATCTGAACTTGTAGAAGATAATAGACGAGTTTTGGCTGATCAATACATGAATAGTGAGCAGGAAAGTCATAACAGCTGTACAAGGAATTGCACCATTAAGGGGTTGTTGTGAAATAAGTTTACAAGCCTAATAATTAATGGATTTTCCAATAAATATTGAACTTATTCTTGTAAATGAAAATTACTTTGAAACCAAATGAACAATCATCAGTGCCGTTTGTACTGTTAAGGTAATGTCCAATAATTATTGCAGCAAAAAAAAAAAGCTGAAAAAATAATACACCTTCCCTTTTTTCTGTTATTACTGTAGGA
Source organism: Geospiza fortis (assembly GCF_000277835.1). Lineage (NCBI taxonomy): Eukaryota > Metazoa > Chordata > Aves > Passeriformes > Thraupidae > Geospiza > Geospiza fortis. Next base: position 8,374,756 of record NW_005054315.1, read on the forward strand.
GTCACAACAGGGATCTACAGGACACAGCAATACAAGTAAGTACCAGCTCATTTTCTGGCTTCATTGGGTGGAGGGGTAGACAATGACTTAGAAAAAGAAGTGGCTGCTGAAGTAAGGGATCAGTGGAAGACTGGGACAGCACAAAGCCTCAGCAGGCAGTAGTCAGCTATGGACAAATATGGAGAACTGAACTGAAGAGTGACCATCAAAATGTCAGCTCTTTTGGTGGCCTGGGAAGAATAAAAAGTTTTCATTTCACTATGGCTATTCCATTATGTAAATGACAAAGACTGAAAGAGCAAAAGAGTGGTTTTTTTGGAAAGCCAGAAAAGAGATGACCTACTTGCACAGTCAGATCCAGACTGCCAGAAAATTGTGCAAGAAAACTTGTAATCATTTATCTTTCATACGCAGTGGTATATTTTGTGGCCATTGCACAGTAATAGGCCACATAAATCTTGCCAAACTAACACTAGATAACATTTCAAAGACCCTATGGCCATGGGTCTTTTTGGCTAGCAGTGTGGGTAGGGGAGTGATGGGTGCTTGTGTGGGTCCTGCTCAGGGCTTTCCAGTGGACTCCAGTTTACAAGTCATGGTGCAGATCAGTAGCACTTTTATTACATTTAACTGTGATAAAAAACTTAGCATCTGTATTGAACAGGAAGATTGAATTGTTCTGCAAAACAAAATATGAATCCTTTCCTTTGACACCTCTGATGGTTGTTGATGTTGTCTTGCATATTAAAAATACATGATTCTAGCCTGCTTTCCACATAAAATTATCACAACCAGAAGAATTATTTTGCTAGCTTCCTGACCTGTCAGCCAACACAAAGCCCAGTTTGCAAATTGCAGGGCTGTGACTGAAGGTGAAAAATGCCCTGAGCTTGTAGATAGGGCTTTGAAAGGGTCTGGTCACCCACTGTGTGAGGGAAAAGACATCCAGAGAGACAAGGCTGGGAGATGCAGGCTTTTAAAGTGGTGTGGCTCTTCACTGGGGAAAGGTCAGCGTGAGGAAGACAATGTTGTGAAGAAACATGCAGTGGTGTCACTTAATTGCTGGCATTGGTTTGATATTGCTGCAAGTACCAGCACTAAGGAAATAATAAAAGGCAAAGGGTATGAGGTTCTGGCAGAAAATAATGAATACAGTAATGAGACAAAGAAGCACAAAAGAACCATAATAGAGGGGTATGCAAACACAGGCAGAGGCACAAGCCTGACAAACACACCAGCTGAGCTGAGGGCTCTGCAGTGACATCAGAGGCCACAGTAGTTGGCCAGCTTTGGTTCTAGCTGAGTATTTCCTTCTTCCAACACTTGAATAAAATGTGTTGTTCTGCAGATTTAATGAAACCTGCATTCCTGTGTGTTACAAAATTGATCCTGTGACCTTACAACTTTTCCCTGCTTCTTACTCCTGTGGTCTCCGACTCCACTTCACTTCCTATTCTCCCACCCCTCCTACATCCCCATGCTCCAGTTTCTCCTCTCTTCATTCATCCTGCTCAGTAAAATCTGCAGCTGGGCAGAAGCTACACTTGGTACTGCCTAGCTGATGGCAACCAAACAGAAGAACGGGTGGACCCATGCAGAAAAATTTTCTTCATTGGTGGCAAAAGCTAGAGTCACTGTTGGGTGCCCAGACACATTTTCTAACATCACAGAGAGAGTCTGACTACCTCTGAGAGCTGCATCCATGAGAATTCCTGTTGAAGTGCTGGAATAAGATATCAGATAAAACACAGTTAGAATGAGATATAGACTTTACCAGTCATCTATGTCAAACTCAAGCGAAATTTGGGAAAAAATTATTCAGATGTGTGGTGGGTTGACCCTGACTGGACGCCATGTGCCCACCAAAGCTGCTCTATTACTCTCCTGGACACAAGAGAAAATAAAACAAAAGGATCATGGGTGGAGATAAAAACAGGGAGACAGCACTCACCAGTTACCATCATGGGCAAAACAAACTCAACTTGAGAAAATAAATTTAACTTATTACCAATCAAATCAAAGTAGGACAATGAGAAACAAAATCTTAAAACCTTAAAAAATACCTTAAAAGCACCTTCTCCTCACCCATCTCTTCATCCTGGGCTCAACTTCACTCCCAAATTCTCTACCTCCTCCCCACCAGCAGTGCAGGGGACCAAGGAACAGGAGATGCAGTCAGGAAATCAAATCACACCTTGTCTGACACTCCTTCCTCCTCAGGGAGGGGACTCCGCACACTCTTCCCTGCTCTGGTGTGTGGTCCCCCCCACATGAACTTCATGAACTTCTCATGAGCCCTTCCCACAGGTTTGCTTCTCATAAACTGCTCCAGCATGGGTCTCTCCTCCTCAGGGAGCAGTCCTTCAGGAACAGGCTGCCCCAGCATGGGTCCCACACAGGGTCACAGGTCCTGCCAGCAAACCTACTCCAGTGTGGGCTCCTCTCTCCATGGGTCCCCAGGTCCTGCCAGGAAATATTAGCAAATTACTCTGTGAGAAAGAGCTCTAATGGTCAATGTATTGTGTTATCCAAGTGCACATCTTCAGAGTCCCAGTTAGCTGTTTTTTCCCATTGCACCCTGACTTCTTTGGAGTGGCTCTTGAGCCTGTCATTTGCAATGGTTTTACTGCAGCTGCCAACATTGTCTTTCTCATGGATAGCATTTGCATTTCTGTCATCCTTCCCCCACAAGGAAGTCAAAGCATTTAAAAACTCATAATGGCTGAAATTATACAACTCCATCACAATAAATATCATTTATCCCTGTTACCCAGAAAGGGAAATTTAATCTGATTGAGTGATTCACCAAAATTCCAACTAAGAGGAGAAAACTCCTTTTCTGGCCACCCACTATTCAACAGGGGAATCCTACAAAAGTTAATTTGACATTTATTTTGAAATTTGAGCAATCTGGACACATCTTCTGCTTGTATCTAAAAAGGTTGGGTAAGAAGTTGTGTGAGAGGAGGCAGAAACTAGCAAAGACCTCCCAGTGCTGTGGCTAAGGATCTGTGGACTGACTGTTTCCACTGTGTATTTTCTGCATACATCCACTGACACACACCTGTTTCAGGAGACATGCTCAGTGCTTAGCATCTGAAATAAAATGTGCTAACAGCAATCCCATAGCAAGGTGGGTAGCCTGTTCTTTGTTAATTCCAAAAAGGCTGAGAAAAACAATGGTTCACACAAATTTGTCCATAAGAAGCAGTCAGTACTAGAGAAGATTTAGCAGTTCAGCAAATGCCAGCCTCCCTCAATGGTAGCTGCATGCATTTGACAGGTTACATTAAAAAATCAAAAGCAAATCTTAATTTGGTCACGAGTGAGTGTAAAAAAAGCCAAGTAATTGTAACAGGTAATTACCTTTTACATACCCTTACCCAAAAATATTATCTGTACCATATCTGTGACATTCACCTATGCTTAGGCTATGCACATTTGTAAAATTTCTACATTTCAGTCAAGTGAGAATGAAGTTGGTAAGAACTGATAAAGCATTAATGGCCAGATTTTCTACTCTGATAGGCTGTACTGATGCATTTCTACCATCTGTACAGGCTCTGTCCTTCCTCTCCACACAGAAGTATGTTAAGTGACAATTAGCATAAAAGCAGCTACAAATGCTTACGGTAGGGTAATCCATTAATATCCAGTTTGGCTAAATCACAGACATTCTGTTTCCTCACAGTACGTATGCTGTTTCCCTTGTTGCTGCGTTAACATACATTGCTGAAAGTAGAACTGATGTGAACTCTGCTGGCAAAGCACTCAGGAATCCATATTCCCTCTCACACTCAAACAAACCAGTGTTCATGGTAATAATTCATCACTTAGAAAAGACCCAAGTTACAAATAGGAAATCTTTGAATATATGCCAACTGTTACTGTTGGTTTCTTGTTCCAAATTACCATAATGCAGATGAGCTCCAGGGCTCCAGGCTCCGTAAGGCTGACAAACTTATATTGCAGCAACAGCTTCCTAGCCAGCGAGTTCACCATCTGGATATACTTTCTGCTGAAAGTGAAGGGTGACCTAAAGATTATGGAGTGAATGTGTTCCATCCTGTGTGGAGGCCCTGCTCATGCCTAAATTTTAGGGGGCTTTAGCTGTCCTCTTATAGTGAATGCTGAGCTTTCCTAGAGGTTCATGTAGGCAGTGGTGGTTTTGAAGTCATACAGTTTTCCCCATCCTGTTCAGTAAAGTTTAGTCACCTCAGCTGGATAGACACAAACCCTACCAGAGGGGGGGATGACATCTAAAAGCACTGTGTCAAGGTGTTTGAGATACCCAGAACTTCCACTACAAGTCAGCTACCTCCAGAAGGTCACTGTCTAGAGCATCCTTCAGCTTTCTTCTGTACAGCAGTGGAAGAACACTGATAGCAGAATCCTGCCTCTTCTGAAGGCAACAGCAAGTTTTCCAGAGGTGCCTTTACAGCTGCTGCTCTGTGGAAACTGAGGGTGAGGTCTTTGTCAGCAGCAAATGGATGATGTGTAATGTGCATGTGCATGGACTAGGTATCCAACACCCACTGAACCCAACGAGAGCACATCAGGCAGCACCAAAACAGCCTGACCAAAATAAGAATTTCTCACATTTTTTTCAGGAGGAATAGGTGGATTTTGGCTTAACACAGCTCATTATATGGTAATGGAGAAAAACACATCCATCAGTAAACCTGTCACATTCAACCTCTATGCCTCCTTGTCTGCTAGGCAACATAAACTCACATGTAGACAGCTATTAGCATCCAGCAACACACAGGAGCAGCAGCATCTGCACACTCACTAGGCCCAGGATTCAAGTTCAAGGTGATTCAAGTGGAGTAGCATACCCTCTAAATCCATGGTAGAGCAACACAGAAATCTTCCACTGGAGTGCAGCTTTCTCAGGTTACTCGGAGAACATTAATTGCAGCAAACATCAGCCTTGCTGGTTTTTGGCAGGCGGTAGAAAGGAGGGAGAAGGACTGTGCCTGGCTCAGCAGAAGCAGCACCAGCCCACCTGCCTGCAGCCTGCCTCCCACTGTCTGTGCTGTGTAACTAAGTTGTGTTGGGCAGATACATTATTTCGGACCCAGGATGGGGATCATCACAAGCTAGGACCCACATGATTTGTAAGGAAATGTGAAGAGCAATCCCTTGGGCCTCTGGTGCTTCCCAAGCTTTTGGGTACTTGGCTTCTCCTGGCATTGAATACCTAAGCCAAACATAGCAAAGAGACTTCCCCAGCCCCCACCTACAGAAGCTAAAGATCAAATCCTTAATGTGTCAAAATGAATATGAACCAAAATATACACTGGCAGAACTGTGCCCTGATCACTGACTTACTGTCCCCTGCCAGTGCTGTTTTGCTTTGTATGAAATAGTTACTGTTCCTGGAGAAGGGTTCTGGAGCAAGTGCATGTTGTATGGAGTACACTCTCAACAGCAGAGCTGTAGGGCCCTAGAGAAATCCTTTCCATTGCTCCAGGGTCTGCTCTCCCTGGTAAGGTCTGTGTTCTCTAAGCACCTCCTCTTGTGGAGTTCCTCTGCCTACATTTCTGGAGCACTTGTCAGTGACAAGAAGAGTCAAGTCAGAATTGACTCCCTGCTTGCAAATGCTCCAGCTGTGCCCCTGTGGTTGCCTCCACAGCTGTCTGTGTGTGTGGCAGGATTGGTCAGTGTTAGCAGTGAATGAAGCATTGATGTGTCACATCTGAGCAGTTTTCATACTGACCCATTTCTGATGTCATTTTCTTCTTCTCTTTTAAAGGGAAAAGTGATGTAGAGCCAAAGACCCCAGAGAAAAGCGCAACCCATACATCGTAAGTCACATTTGCGTTTAAGATTGGAGAAGGCAGCTGTGTTTTTATCAGATCTGTTGGGCAAAATAGAATTTGTTTGTTTTCATTAAGATAAAGCTCTTTCACTGATGCTTTTTGTAAAACGGCTTTTTAGATAATGACTAAACATTAATTATTCCTAGAACTTCTGCATGCTAGTAAGTCAGCAATCCTTGCAAGTGAAATGGCTCCATATCACACTGAATAGATATGAGATTATTTTTGTGGGTGGGCAAGGCTGGCCTTTAGAACCTTACTTCAACATTACCTTAATGCTGCTGGAGTTTGTCACACTTGCTAAAAAACATCATGTCACATATGCCTTTGATGTACTGATGTAATTTTAAAAGACTGCAGTCTGCAGCTTCACCTCTGAATTACTTGAAATCCAATTACAGTTATCTCTGGTCTCTCACGATTTTGTTGATGTTTTTGAATTAACGAAAGAAGTCAAGAAATAGATAGGAACAGGCACTTATAATATATCAGTGTTCACCTTCACTTTAGTGCAACAATAGAAGCTTTTACCATTTTTTACTCTAGTATACAAAAGACTGAATTATTTTGCCAACATCAACCAGTCTATGAAACAGATGGGCTGAAAGCTAAAAAAATTAAAAAATAGCATCAGTCTTCCAAACTAAGGCAAGATGAGTGAATTCTTTTAATAACTATCAGGCAGGAGCATTATGAATTTCTGCAAAATCAGTCACCTTTTTAATCCCATTTGAGAGAGAGAACTTCTTGTAGCAGTCAGTCATGTGAGTTTTAGAGTGCATCTGGCCCATAATTTATGTTTACTGATTCCTGTTATTTAAATTCAGAGCATTATATCATGTAAATCTCACAAGGTGTCACCATTTGTTACATGGCCAAAAGTAGTCGCAGAAGGAGGTACAATAACAGTGATTTATTGTGGGACGTTTTGATTTCTGCTGCAAATACGCATTAAAAATCTTCTGGAAATTAATCTGGGAAAAGATTTGACACGGTGTAAGAAATGGCTTGTCCTGCAGATTGTGTTGTGGAATGTAATTATAGTATGCAAGCACATTTAGGCAAACTTATTAAATGAATTAAGCATTAGCAACCTTATGCCTTCTGATAGCATGATTGCTGGGAACATTTAATAGAATGATTTCAATAATTATCATTTTTAAAAATAATATTGCAATAAAGACCAAAAGAAGAAGGGTTTTAATGCCATCTGGAGGTATTTTGGAGAAATGAACACATTTATTTTTCCTGATATTTAGCAATATGTAAAACACAAGCCATCCTCCACAGTGTTTTTCCTAGTTAGTATTTTATTGATGAGGAATGTTCTTTTCTTCTTTATTGGATTAAAACCCTGTAAGATTTCTGAACCACAATAGTGGTATCTCTGAACCCAAAATAAGGGTTCAGAGATACACCCCAATATGGTAATGGATTGGATTTGAGACTACATACTGGGTGATATAGTGTGTCAGAATCTGGTTAGGTGTGAAAGGTTCCTTGCCTAATAAGAGATCTTGGTACCTTCTGAAGCTGTGTTGTACTAGATACAGCATATTTCTAATGCTTTTCTTTAAATTATTACTATATTCTAAGGTTACCCCACAGCATACATTGGTTCAAAGAAAAATTTTAGAGGCAGGAACAACTTGTTACTGTTGATAAATTACTGCATTCAGGAACCAGAGGCCCCTCTAGTTAGGGAAATTCCATAGAAGTGGAGGCAAGAGAAAAAAGAGGAGATGAGAAGAAGGGAGCCAACAAGTGTTGTGTCAAAACAGAAGGAAGAAGGTGGGACTGATATAGTTAAGTTGGAAAAGGAATTGCAAACATCAAGTTTTCAGAAAGAGATAAAAAACTGGGAACTGTAGAAGAGAAAACCAGAGATCAGAAACTGAAGACAAGTAAAAGCCATTAGCAAACTAAAGATGTACATGTTACTCAACAGAGGGCTGGATCTGTGAGTGTTAGTGAAGGAAAGTACCTCACATTGATATGTAGGCACACACTGATGCCCCAGTTCTCTTTATGGTACCCTGCTGTTGGCCTTTCCTAGGTTTCTTCTCTTTTCCACCATCTTCTAGGACAGCTTTTTATCCCTGATATCTCAGGCAGTCACAAATACAGAATTCCTCTGCTCTTTTGGGGCTGCAGCAACTCGCACCTGCGCACACGATGCACAGCCAGGAGAACCTGCAGTGCATGCCTGCACATGGACCTGTGAGCCTGTGTGCCTGGGCTCTCTGCAGATGGGTGTTCTCTTCCCTGATGCACCTGGAGAAGACCATGCCTGGGCAAGAGCTCCAGCAGTGCCCAGCTGGAAGCCTCAGGGCTGTACAAGGGGCAGCAATGCTGCCAGGGGTCCCTGTGGGTAAAAAGGCTGTAGCCTCTTGCAAGGTGTCACTCCTCTCACAGTGTCAAAGGAGCCCAGCTGGCATCTCCTGGCAGGGGTGCTAAAAAGGAGCAACACTAATGTAAGAGAGAGATGGCACGTTCAGGCCTGACATGGAGAAACTGTGGATGCACCTCACCGTGAATCAGCGTTTCCCTGTGAAACAGGAACAAACAGCAACAAAAAAACCTCCCCCAAAGTCATGTTTGCCTAGAGGAAAACTACAGAAAAGATAGGGAGGATTAAATTAATGTTTTTTTCTTGAAAATGTATTTTTTATTTTCCTCAGGCATGTTACAAGCCTCACACTCTAGCCAAGCTTATATGATTCAGTGGCAGTTAATTCATCCGTGGTGCAGATATACTACCTCCATCCAAACATTATTTATGCAGCTTCAAAGGACAGGTTGATTACCCTCCTGAATCAGGCAGTGAGGCGTTTGTGAACCAAGCATTAACATGACATCTCCCCTCAAGATAACCCTCATGCCTTGCCCAATGGCTCCAGGTCCTCAAAAACAAACATAACCCTGAGACCTGGAGCCCCAGGAGCAGAGGTGCTGTCTGTAACCTCCAAGAGTACACAAACTGAGAGTGCAGAGTGCATGGTGCTCTGTTCAGAGGCTTTGGGTACAGGAATCATTTGGAGCAGCATTATGCACAGGGGCTTTTCCTGTGTGTCTAACTCCCTGGATAGACTCATTATGACATAGCTCTCCACTGATAATAATATTAAACATTTAAAAAATAATAGGCATTAGATGATGCATATTAATTGATGCAGCATCCTAATGAGGCAGATGAATAAGGGCAGTTATTGCACTGCTAAGGATAACAGAGATGGATTTAGGAGAATAAGACTGATGGAAAAGTGGGAAGGAAATCTAAGCAGAGCTGTATCATTTTGCACAATATTCCTATGGCTTTCACTGCCTTGGCATTCCCAATAATCACCTGAGCTGACACTAAAGAATTGCAATAAAAGGTGCAAACAATACAGAAGTGTTAAGCTGTCTGGAGTCTTCCCCAGTTGATTCATGTTCCTTGTAATTGAATGCTTTTAAAGCCATGAGCATTCTGTATTTGAAGGGGTTTTGTTGTCATTGTACTCAATATATATAGCTCTCTGTGGGTCATATGGTTATAGCTTTGTTGAGCATTTCCAAACTTTTAGGACTGATCAGCAATATCTAGTGATGCTTTGTTCTTTTGGTTTTGTGATCAGAGGGTCAATTTTCAAGGGTCAGAAAATTTTCACAAATTTTGTTTAAAATATCCAATTTTTATTAAAATTCTTTCCCCTCCCTGTGTTTTTACCACCAGAGTCTGGAGAGCTGCATTAAGACATGGGCATGGATGAATGAAGAGTGGTCTTTGGTTTTTGATATTTGCAGTTACACTATTTTAGTCTTTCTTTAACAGATCTGTGTGTCCTTTCAGTAAGCCTCAGATTGTTGTAATTAAAATTTTAATCTTCTGTGCAAGGCAAAGTGATTCCAACCAGTGCACGTGTTTCAGAGGATCTTACAGGGCCACAGAAACTTCTCCCTGAGCTGGGGATCTGGGATCTTCTATCTTCCCATGTGCAAAATGTGACAATAATTAAAAAATGGCACAAATATACAAAGTGCCCAGCATGACTCCTGCTCTTGGAATGACTTTCGATGTACTGTCTGTTGCAATGTTCTTCAGTACCTTTGTGTTTGTAAATGATTTCCAGTTCAGACTACCCAAGGTTAATCATGCCTGACTGTGATTCACTGCTATGCATTTACCTCGACATTTCTAGTGCACTTACTTAATGATATCAGGGCTAGCAACCAGATACCTCAGTGCTGTCTCTTTATTAACCCTCCCACAATTGTTTTCATGCTGAGCTGCTCCAGATTTTTCCCTCCCTTTTTACAAGAGAATTAACTAAGATTGAGGGAGGCTTTTATAATTTATGGCAGTTGTGCAGGTTTTGTCCTTTGCTAGTACTCTCTGAGAATCACAGCAATCACAGTGTGTGTGTGTGTGTGTGTGTGTGTGTGTGTGTGTGTGTTGGCTTGTTTGGTTTTGCCAGGCAGAAATAGATGTTGGCTCTGTTCCCTCCCTGTACTGGTCCCCAGCATCACATGCAGAATGGTTTGCTCAGGGGGATCTTCATTAACAGCACTAAAGTCAGCAGCTTCTAAGCTGCCCATTTGCAGACATTAGTGCTACAGTTTCTTGCCCATCCAACACCTGCTCATCATTCTCACCACCCTGAATCTCCTTCAGGAGGGAAACATGTTGAAGCCACATCACTGCTGTTCTTGCTTGATGTGACATGTTTGTATTGGCATGAGCATCTCATGTTGCGATGCATCTTTCTTCCTCTCTTGTCTTGCCCCCTGTATCTTCAGAGTGGCTTACAGTTATTCAGCAGCTGAAATCACCTGTTGGCTTCCCCCTTCTGCAGTGGGGAGACTGAGGCAGAGGGCTTATAAGGTGCCTGAAGAGAAGAGAGAGAGCCAGTCTCAAATACAGGCGATCAGTTTGAGCAAGTGCTGCCAGCTCACCATCCAGCCCTTAGCCCTCAGGGAGCTTGTCCTCTCACATCTGGCTGTCATGGGGTCTTGACCTCAAGTCTCTCAGGCAACAACTGCAACCTGATGGGACATTGGGAGCTGGAAGAGTAGCTTTAATCCCACCTCACTTCACTGAAAGCCTCGGTGCAAGTTATTGTAAGTTAACCTTGGGCTTTTCCCCAGCTAAAATAATTAGACCACCGTGGAGACTGTCTCATTAATATTTGTACAAAGTGTTGAAAAATGTAATGTCCTGTAAAAAAGCTGAGGATTACTCACCCAGAACAGTAAAGGAAATGGGTAGTAGTTGAAGTTTTCAAAGACAGACTTTGGTAAATGGTAAATGTCCTGAGGAATACCACATGCAGGGAGAAAAGGAGAGCAGAAGCTGCTGCCTTTCCCAGGTGCCTGCAGACAAGGTGATCAGTGGCAGCTCCTGCCCCATCACCATTCTCCTCCCATCCTCTCCCCAGAGTTTCAGTCTTGGGACAAGGGTCACACAGTTTAAATTAGAAGGATTTGGCTTTAGTCTTGCTGAAGTGGAGGGAGAGATGGCAAATAGAGAAGGGACAAAGCATGCAAACTGTGGAGGAAAAAACCCTCCAGCGGTACATCTTCAATATCCTTCTCTTTGTTTGCCAAAAGGACCATGATGGATCAAGTCAATTGAACCAGAAAATAACTAACAGATGGGCCTGGAGGACAATGGAAGGGGTGAAATCCATGCTAGTGAGGAAGCTGGTTCCAAAAAAAAGGGCTGCACACACTTTCTTGGGATATAATCCACTTTACAGCTTTCCAATTAAGATACTGGGGCAACTTTCTAATCTCTCACAGCTCAGCTTGTGGGCATTTTAAATGGCAAGGACATCTGCAGGAGACACATCAGCCAGTGATTTGGTGAAAACTCTTTTAGTAACTCCATGGGTTCTATCCAGGGCTGTCCTGGGACACATCAGTCTGCTCATGAGCCACCAATGACCCTGCTTTGCTGAGAAGCACAACTTCCAAAGGATGGTAGCCAACATGAAATAGCACCCTTTATGATAATTTTTGATTTTTTTTGTTTCTAAAAACTTTAATATGTCAATGGCTTATAATGTATATCTGTGATGTTTCTGAGAGAAGTCGTGCAGTCCATGGGAAAAAAAAAAAAAAAAGAAAACAACCCCTCACTATGATGAATGAAGGCAGTGTTTTTCAGGGTGATGGAGGTCTTTAAAACTGCAGAAGTAAAAGTCTGGTGTTTATCCATGAACTAAGTCTCTGGCAGAAGAAGAAGGCTGGTTTCATTGCGCTATTCCACCTGTTTACTTGAGCCTCAGCTTGCAGAGCTAACCCCTAACACAGCCAGAATCTCACTCTGCTCAGCCAGTCAAGCAAGGGCAGCTAAAATTTTAAAACCCCCTCCTCAGCTCTCAAATTTCCATGAAAAAGTTCCTATTTTCTGCTCTCTTCCCTGAAATATTACCCTTAGTCCATGTGCAGAGTGTTTCTCTGTGTGTTAAATATATAGACTGTTAAAAATGCTTTTCTACCATAACTTCCCACCCCCAAAAATGAAGTGATTTCACCTGTGGGATGCATCAGAGTCACTGTGGTATTGTTACAATGCTGATGTGAACCTTTCCTGCCAATTCCTAACCTTTTCTGAGCACAGATTTTTTGAGTTTACAGAGCACAATGCTGCTGATAGTTCACAAAAAAACTATTGTAAGTTGACACCAAGAAGTCTATTTTCTTCAAATGCTATAAAGACATTTTCTTGGAAGACATTTGCTCACACACATCTTGAGTGAATCTGTCTTTAAGGTCTACAAAGTTAAGGAGAAAGAATAAATTTGTATTACTGGTCATCTTTTTGCCATGTAAAAAATATAGACACACAGTAGTCAAAGTTTATACAAGCAAACATAATCTTTAAATAGCACCTAAAGTCATAAAAAGATCTCAAAAATATGATTTCCCTGAAAAAAGATGAATTGGAGCTGATTTGTTTGGTTCAGAAAGAAAACATATGGAAACCCAATCTGACCTTAATTGCAGCTGTGGTTTTCCTGGGACAAAACTGAGCTTCTGTTGATTTCAAGTCAGACCAAAAAAAGCATTATCTGAGATGTCAACAAAGTGGGCATAGGTGAATGCTAAATAAAAGTACTACTGAGGTCTGGGGAAGTTTTGTTTGACTCAGATGGGGTGAGATACGGCTTTCACTGTCCTATTTTTAAATGCTATCCCTCTCTTTTACCAGATATAACAAATAGCTTGCATTAACCACCCTTATGGCTCAATGCAGAGTTTTATTTGTAAAGTATCCTTGATGCAGACCCTCTGGTCTGGTAGCAGCTGGTAGCAGCTTCACCTTTACTATCTACCTGTACTCCTCACACTGTAGGGAGAAATAATTAGTTGCAGGAAGCTGCCCTCATTTTGATGCCACCCTTGGCTCAAAGCTGAAGGGGAAAGTGGTTTTATGCAAGAGAAGCCTTCACTCCAAAAGAGCAGCTTTTGTCCCATTGGAAAACTTAATATTATGCAGGGCATAATTTCTAATTTTATACCAAGTCAAAAAATGCTTCAGTATCACCAGTGTTCATTAAATGCCATTTAGAGTAAATCTGACCAACTCAACTGAACAAAATATCATCATGCTTGAGGAAATTTTTTCCTGTATTACACTGAGAGCATATTTTTCTCTTAGGGACTGTTTTCCTTGGACTTTGTCAATTGTAAGGGACTAATTAGGAATTTTGTATGTGTTATGTATTAGCTCAGAATGCAGTGGCTAAAGAGGGGTTGCCAGGACAATCAGGAGATGCAGGTAGCTGGGAAGAAGCCTGTTTCACGGGCAATGCCTCCAAGAGGGCAGACACCACCAACCCCACGCTGTATTTTCTCTCTGAAGAAAATGATTAATGGAAGCTCGGCGTCTCGCACGTTGGAGTCACGTTGTGCGTGGTGCTGGTTTTTGCTGGGCTAAAATTCCTGGTTGCCAGGGTAACACATTTTGGAAATTCTCTACCCTGGGCGAAAGCTGCTGCAACTTGAAACCCGCCGTAGCTGATGCTTGGCTGGGGCACCGCCACTGCTGTGTGTGGGGGGCTGCTGGCTTTGCCCAGGGCTTTGGGGCAGGGAAACAAAACAAAATGGGTCCAAAGGGAAAGAAGAGTGGTTGGGAGCATTCAATACTTCCAGACTTCCAGGATGTCATAGCCTGATTATTTTCTCCTCACCATGTCAGCCAAAGATGGGGGGGTTACTTCATCTGAGGGCTGAATTGTGGGTGATGGGAAGAGGAGAGGTGTGTGTGCCTGGAGGGTGGGGAAAGGAGGAGGGTGAGAGGGGAGGAAAGAGAGATACAGGGTTCTGGCCACCTGCCAAGAAAAATAACTAACATTTTGCAAAAGAGAAATCCTAAGACTGAGGTCATAGTATGGAAAAAGTCTGTTTCACAGACTCTTGAGCCTGAATACAGGCCAAGTTTTTTAGGGTTTTTTTTTCCCCCTAAATGCAGGCATCCTATTAACATTTGAACACTAAAGCTCGCCCAGGAATGGAAAGATTTTGGTATCTGAAGTGCCTTAGTTTTATTTTTATTGGTAGACAGACATAATTTTTTAATACCAAGGAAGTAAGATTCTGAATGAGAAGCTCCCTCATTTTCCAATTAACTTATTTTATGACTATGAAGAACAAATTAAAGGAATCTAAAGAAGCGCCTGTTTCTCCCACAGAGTGACCAACTCGAAAAAAAGAGACATTTCAAGCTTGGTGGACAACTTTTTATTTGCCATGCAAAATACAAAAAGATACTGAAACCTGAAATGATGAATTTTCCTGTGTGGAAAAGTCTGACTGTTCAGCCATGAATAGCTATGATTTTTTTAAACCTTTATAGTGGCAGGCTGGCAGTTTCATGACAAATTACTTTTCATACCTAACTAAACAAATTATTGAAGTTCTTCTGCCTTAATCTTTGGATTTGGATTAAAAGTCAGAGTGTGGATATTTTTTAACTGAGAAAAAATAACCCTTTGGATTTGTTAGGATGTTATTGCAAGCAAGTTTTCTGGTCTTTGATTTGCTAAGCTACAACTGGAGTCTGCCTTCCTCAGGGTAAGAATATTTCCACATTATCGTTTCACCTGTGGTATTTTAAGAGGGAGAATATTATATCTCAGCATGTATCTTGGCTTTGTGCATTCTGTTCTTTGTTTAGCATGCAGACAAGCCTCATCTCCCAAAAGAGATGTGGAATATATTTATCGGCAGTTTTAGAACTGATGATAGATTTGACAAGCAAGCAGGGTGACACACTGAAGCTATCAAAGCTGGAGATGAATCAGGACAAAGGTTTGGATGAGGTATATTGTTCCTGAGATTCAAAAGGATTATACTTACAGATCATTCCAAAATCAGGGCAACTGTACCACCGACTTACAAAGATAAAAGCTAAGTTTTTCCAAAGGAAAAAAAACAACCACATGGTTTGATTGGCCCACAGACCTTTTATGGCAAAATAGTGCAATTACAGCTGGCATTTCTGCATGCTGATTTTTATTAGTTTTGTAAGATATTTTGTCAGGATTCATTTGTGCTGATTCTCCCTTTCATGGCATAAACTGTAAGCAATTGTCGGTAGAGAGAAGGAGTCTCTCGACATATTTCTTCAGAGACACACTCCAGGAGGTGTGATAAATCAGGTATGCTTAATTAAAACAGAACTGATCTGTTACCTGATAATCATGTGAACTTACTGTATATTTAATTGTATTAGAATTTAGTGCAATTGTGGGTAAAAATCCTGTACATTCACCATCAGCTTTTCTACTATCAAAGCAAAGCAGACAAATCAGCACAAATAATATCTTTAAAGTATTTAACAGCACAATACAAACAAAGAATGAGCAAATTACCCTTTTGTCCTTGGCTTGATGACCAATTTTTGTGGCATTTAAGTGGGCATAGAGGGGGCCTTCTGTTCTGAAGTCCACCAGGGAGATGAGGCAGGCACCCAGATGTGTGACCTGTCTTGATGTAGCTCTGATGAAAGCCAAATACAGCAAAGAGCAAGGAAAAGGTCTGGAGCTGGGAACCCCAGAACATCATAGAACATACCCTCGAAAACAATTTGTCATTACTCTGGTCTATACTGGTTTTAACTTTTGGTCCTAAGAAACAATTCAGGTCCCTGCTCATGTAAAATCCAATTTTTTCCTTATAAAATACAAAAATGTGATATGAGGCACAAACTTTAATACTTTTAATAACTGTAAGCAACAGCAATTTCTATACACTTCTGTAGAAAAAGCAATTAAGCCTTTTGCTGCAAACTGTTAAAAAAAATTGGGATTTCGTCTGTCACATGGGAAGATTTTGATCTCATAAATAATTATAGACAAGCAGGATGCCTTTTAGCAGGACTTCTTTCCGTATTATTATTTGAAAGACCAAGAATTCCTGTGAGTACCTAGATTTGTGCTTGTGCTGTGCTGCCTCTCTCCAGATCAGTTAAAGAGCATTTCCCTGAGAGCAGCCTCAGTAAAGCAGGATGGCTGGCATGTGTAGAAAAAAGGGCTTGCTACAAAGTGACTGCACATGGAATGAGCAGGGGGGGAAAAAAAGAGGTGCCCGTGTTTGTCAGAGTGGAGATCTGCTTGTCCTGCCCGTCCCTCCCAGCTGCCCTCAGCACCCTGAGCGTTGTCCCGCAGCTCGGCTGTCCCAGCACAGCTCAGCTGCGCGAGCGGTCCAGGAGCCAGGAAACGCACGGCCAACTTATGACAGATGCCCTGTCCTCTCCTGAAGAGTTTTACTCTTGCAGGCTTTGTATTCAGGAGAAGGAAACCTCTCCCTGAGCCTTCTGCATGTATTTCATTACTGTCTGGTAGTGGCTGATGCCACTCTTCAGCAGGCAAGCTCTTCTGAGGAGCCCCACTGCATCCACAGCAGCATCCTGTGACTGATGCTGAGCAGGCAGGAGTCAGGGACCAAATTGCCAGCTCTGAAGCCTGGGAGACAGTGGAATAAAGAGAGAAGGGGGAAGATCAGAGGTATGGTAACAGAAGACTTGTCATCCAGGATTTTAGGGATTTCATTACTATACGTAACACATAAGACTAAACAAGTATAAAGACATACATAATACATAAACAGTGAGAGGTGGGCAGAAAGCTGAATGCTAAAGGTAGGATTCATAGAAGGACCTATAATACTGATATTATTCCAAATTTGTATATATTTCCCTCAGACAAAAGTAGGTGGATTACTTAATAACCATCATCTCCAGGCCTTGTGAAAAGACTATATAAAGCAACGTGCTCCTTTTAAAATTATTTTGATTTATCTTTATCTAACAGAAATGGCCAAGTATCTCTTTAGCATGATCCCATTTGCCTCAATGACATTGCAGAGCTATGAATTCAGTATGAGAAGAACAACTCTTTCTGTGCACTGAAGAACATAAAAGCTTGGGTGCCTAGCTCAAAAGCAAATACCTTCTGCTCAAGCCGCTTATGGTTTTCTACTTGAGAGAAATTAAAATCTCATCTTATTTCTTTGCATGCTCTTGTCATCCACTCAGATTTTTATTCAAATAAATCTCTGGTTCTTTTCAAAGAATGTCTTCTGTATGAGTTGCATTAGCTTTAAGGACTCACCAAGAACAGCATGGTCCAGGCTGACACTCTCCCATCAGAGAAGGAACTGTATGAATCTTATCCTACAATTCTGCAGCTCTGTTAATTAAGTATTTGATGTCCTAAGAAGCTGCTGCCTCCCAAAGCCAAGGAGAGGAAGCTGCCACACCCCGTTTCCATCTTTGGCCTTCAGACACAGTGACATTCAGAGACTTTCCACCCATCACATCATGTTACACAACTCTTCCCCTCTCCCCAGCCCAGAGGGTTGATGAAATTAAGTAGCATGAAAAATTAACCCTACTGTTGTTGTAACACAGCTGGGTAATATGTGGCCTCATTTGCTGCTGCTTTGGTAGTGTTTGATGCTTTGGTAGTGTGGCACTGTGAATGGGGCAGAGGGGAACCTAGTAGAACAAACCCGGGGAACAGCCCCAAAACCCTACCCACTCTCCAGGTATCCTTGGGCACCTTAGGCCCAATGCAGACTATGATTTCTGATTTCCCTTTCCCTGCCTTGTTACTTGCTGTCCATCCTTTGCCATCCACCCCTTCTACTTTTTTCCCCTTCGTTTTCTTCGTTGCTGCAACCTTTCTGCTGTTTTCCTACCGTCACATTCCTGGTTTTGTCAGGATTCATCACCTGCAGCCTCATTTCTTTTTGTTTTTCACCTGTGTGAGCCCGCCCATTTTCTATTTCTTCTTTCCAAAACATGTCTCCATGTCTCCTGAAAAACAGAAAAGAAATAAAGAGATGTATGTAGCAAGGGATACAAAAACTACACCCATAGTAGGTCAGGTTTCTGGATTAGTGCATATCATCATTTGCCTCCTTTCTCCTTTGATTTTTCCATCATGTCATCTCTGTTTAATGGTAAAGACTAACTTTTAACTCTTTTGTCAGGTGCTAGGTATTGCCCCAATCTTCCTTTAGGGCACATAGTTTTTCATTACTTCTCTTTTAAGAATCACACAAAAAAAAAGAAAATAAAAAAAGAGAGAGAGATTAATATGGAGAAAAGTTTTACTTAGCTACAAAATGTTTTCCTTTTATAACTTTAGGCATGATTGACAGATTGGTTTATTTAATCAAATTGCCTTTTCTGACAGTGTATTATTTAATGAGGGAGTTCTCTTTTTTTGATTGCATAGGAAGTGTGGAAGCATCTTTGAATTTCTGATGTGCTATTTACTTATCCATTGTGTTGGGAATCAGTGTAATTTCAATGTCAGCAGTGGAATTAATAACCATAACTGTTATCTGTCACAGAATGATCTATTTGGGGATTTTCTCAGCAAACCAGGATATATCCCCCATCCTTACACCACAGAAGGAAGTTTTAAAAAATAAGTCAAATTTGAACATGTTTTTGTTTTGATTATCCCTTCCAGCCTAATGGTAAAGGCACATATTTTTGGGCTTTAATTCAGCATGGAGTCACTGATATGAAATCCTTTGGCAACATAAATTATCCCTACTTTTTTCCCACCATTTATTTCACTCTGTTTCTCCAAAACCTCTGTCAAGGATGGCTCCCCATTGAAGTGCACCCTCTCTTCCCAAAAACAAAAAACAAAAAAAATCAAAATAAACCCCAACAAAACAACAACAACAAAATAAAACAAAACCCCACCAACAAAAGAAAACAAAATAAAAAATCCCTGACACTCTAGTTTCCAGAGATAAGAAAAAAAATCCCTTTTTGGCAGTAGTGTGAATGTGGGCTGACTTTGTTCTGATTTTGGTGTTGTACTTCACCATGTGAGAGCAGGGGAGTGCCTGAGCAGAGAAATGGAATTACACGAGGGAGGCAGACAGGGCCCAAATCTGGTTCTTCTGTCTTGAGGTTATGTGCAGCCTCACATAAGTAAATAACTGCTAAATGAATAAAACCTTTCAACTGATACATTTGATAAGTACCAAGACGTTTTATATGACTCCAAAGTAAGGGCAGTAACTATTAAATTAATTGCTTTTTAAATAAAACACATAAGAGAAATTTTTAAATCCTTCATTGTTCCTAAAAGTGTTTTAGGTGCCTCATTAATTCTTGATTAGCCTGGTTGTTAAGAGGCCATTATTATGTGGTAATAAGGTGTAGAAAATTACCTGTAGGACTATAGTCAAGTCACACAGACCTGCTATAGTTAGCACCTCATCAGGTGCTCAGACCAAGTGCCAATGGTGTAAATCAGGGGTGGCCTGCCTGGTGGTGGGGCTCAGGGTGCTGGTCCTGTGTGATGGGATGTTACCTGAGATGAGGTGAGTCCTCTGGACTGAGAAGTCCTGACAAAATATGATCCTCTCAGCAGCCTCCTGTCCTTCAAGGGCTTGCCAGTCTTGCCTTTGGCAGAACAGGAAAACTGCTATAAAACAGTGGAATAAAATTATTTTGCAATTACGCTCATTTAAGTAATTTAAAATATGCCTGAAGCTAGTGCAGATGAAAGTTCACTCTTTGCTGTATGATTTGTTAGGTAGAGTCAGAGGAGATTTGGTGCCAGTCCAAGAGAATATCCCCAAACTAATGACCTCTTCAGGTCATTAATATTTCTTTTGAACACACAACCTCTCTCAAAGCCTGCTACAAACATTGGTAAAGCTAATCATTATTACCCTTTTATGAAGAGGAAAATGAGCCTTGGGGCTATTTTATTGTGATTTGATGCAACATTAATCAGCATTCGGTAGAAAATATTTCTATGTCCTAGTTTGCATCTATTTATTTTTCAGTGTGTATTATTTTTTTCCCTAAATCTCTTTGAGGTTGGTGATCTGATGCTCACCATACATTATACAGCTCCCATTCATTGCCTGTCCAGGGGGGCAATGTGATACAGCAGCATCACCATCTTTGAAGAGCACTGAAGATGCTCCAGCTAAAACCACAAAGCTCAGTGTCCTCAGAGGAGGGAGAGCAGGGCTGGTGTGGCCATAGTGCCCAGGAGTGATGCCCTGCAGAGTGTGCCAGCCCCTGCTCCCTGACCTCCTCCTGCTGTGGGTGTCAGAGGGCGCTCACAGCTCACACCTCGGAGCGCCCTTGGACCACCCAGCACACATCTTTGCTGGAGCAAAGATGCAAAAGGCTCACGTGGTGCCTGAAGCCCCAAAATGGGGCTGTGACCTGGGTTTCAGACAGTCAGTTCTGTCTGCTTTTGCCCAGATCTTCAACATTTTTAAGCCCCTGGTGTAGTTTCTTGGGGTATGTGTGACAGTGTCCCTCGCCCCAGCCCTGAGTGCCATCCCAGAACTCCTCAGGAACTGACCCTGAGCCACAAGCAGCTGGGGAAGAGCCCCTCCCATGTCTCCATTTCACCCTTTGTCAGGCTCAGAGCTGGGGCTGTGGGACAAAGTCTCCATACTTGGTGTTTCAGCTCCATCAGAAGAAGCCCCAAGATCTGTGCATGGGAAGGTGCTGCAGGCTATGGGCACCACTCCCCCTCATTCCCAGAGCACCCCAGAGGGCATGGCCATCCTTCCAAGCTCATTTTCAGCCAGCCCTTCTGGCTGTGACAAAGGACACCCCAAGTTTGGCACCGTGTTTGGCTGATTTGGGGTGTGCTTGCCAGACGAGGCACTGCCATGGCGGTGCTGGGCTGGGACAGAGCCAGGCCCCACAGAAAGCCATGCTGGTCATGCCTTGTGGAGGCTGACCTAGAACAGAGACTAGACAGAGTTACAGAATAAAGCAGGTATTTATTAGAAAGCCTCAATAGATACACCTTTGGCAGCACAAGAGCCCAGTCAAGGCTACACCCAAGATGAACCCAAAATGGTCACAAACTGGCGACTGTCACAGGGTCTCATGCTTTTATCAGTTCTGGTCCATTAGCATATTGGAATTAATTGTCCAATTATAACTTTAGCTAATGAAGTCCCATCCTTCTGGTTTTCCTCTCTTCAGTCCACCGTTGTTTGTGCTCTTGAGTGTAATTGAGTGTGATTTGGATCATTTGTCCTTGGCCCCCAGCTAGAGAAGAAATTCTTTTGTCTACCTACTCTGTGAAAAGAGCTTACTATCCCCTAATATGAAGCTCAGAAATACACACTAAAGCAGTACAGAATCTGAAAAATATAAAAGCTAAAATCTGAGGCACCACCAGCAGCAGAGCTATGCCCATCAGACAGGCAATCAGAGGCCATCACCCCAGTGCAGTGACATCCCATACACAGCCCCAGTGGTCCCAGGCAGGGCTGCCGGAGGCACCTATCTGCTGCTCCTTTCTGCTGAAATGGATTTTTAATATCACATGATGATAATTAGCAGGCCAGTTGTCATAGCTATTACAAGAATGGGGGAAAACACCATCAAAAAAAAAAGTATTTAAAGGCCACTTCTGAGTGCATTTCAGATCTCACAAAAACTACTGGAAGAAGCAATTACAGCCCAAACCGAAGACTTTTAGGAGTTAATAACTGCATGAGTGTAGCAATAAAGAACATCAAGAGTTAACAGTCCCAGCATGATAAAATATTTAATTCTAATCTAAACAAGCAATATAACAAATCCTTGTAAAGGAATGAATGATCTCTCACATGTAGCTTAAAATAATCAAATTTTGATTTAAAATACCAAAATAGGTCAGATGTTACGGATTTTTCTGGAAGAAATTGAAATCGTCCAGTCCAATTTTATTTTTTATTTGCAACATTCTGCAGATGAATAAATGCATTCTTTACATAAAACCCTCTTGCTCTGTCTCAGGTAGGAATGCCTGTTTGCCAGAGAATTAGGGGCTCTGGACTGTTGACATATTCTGTTCCAGTAGCTCTGCTGTGCTCTGATAGAAGAGAGATTGTTATGTGGAGGAAGATACAGTTTCAGCACCTCTTCACCTCCCTACCTTGGCTTTGGCTTTCTTTCACTTAAAATCTCCTCCTAGTGCGGGCTCAAAGATGAAGTAGAGAGTGAACAGCATGAGATGTTGGGTCACAGGCACATCTGAGGCAGTGCCTATCCCAGCAGGACCTGGAGTTTCTGAATCTGGCTGAACAGTGACTTTGTCTAAAAGCAGTGAATCTCTTTGCCTCTATTTCCTCTTTCTGATTGAATGAGAATTATCGTGGGTTTGCTCACTTTTGATTTCTTAGGGTGTTAAGAAATGTACCTATGCAGAGATCTCTCACTAGAAAACAGTGCAATAGGATGAAGCCCAGTAGCAAATTTGCCTTGATAGGATGGATCCTGTTTCATACTAGTTAATGATCCTGGTAATGAGGAGAGCAAGTGTGTTCAGCTAGATGGAAGAGTGAGAGAAAGTATCAATAAGAAAATTCTGACAGAATTCCTTTTTTTACTCTCTGTTCTTCTAAGGAACTCCTTTCAATTGCAAATAAACTTGAAGCTTTTGAGACATTTATAAAAAGATGTAATGAGGGCTGGTTGCTGCATTTTTGGAACAGGAAAAACCTTTCTGTAGTACACTGAAAAATACACAATGATTTCTTTAGACTAATAAACACTCTGCTGGAGATAATCTAAGGGTTTGTAGAACTTCTGGAAAGTCATTTACATATTTCAAAGCTCTTTATTGTCAGTCTCCTACACTTTGCCTATTTTATTTCTTATTTTTATCTGCCATCTCTGCTGTCATCAGCACTAAAAATATTTAAGTGCCTGATATAATACATACATCTGAAGTTTTTTCTCTTATCAGTAAAAATCATTTGCCTTGAAGGTAATATAGTGAGCTAAATTAATTGCTGATGAAACTGGTTTTACTAGAGTGACACTGATGATAAAAGTAACCCAATACATTTAGTTCAGGAGATCTACTTTTGACCATTAACAATGTTACAACTAAATTGAATTCTTCAAAAGTCAAGTGTCATTCCTTGTATATATGACTTTTTGAATATATATTGCACAATATAGGCACCATATTTGCAGTTGAACTAAATTCATGTATGATTATCTGTAGGGTTTATTCTTATTTAAATATCAAACAGATAATTATCCACAGCTCTCACAATATTAAGCTCTGCATATTTTATTTCCATACCCAAAAATACTTCTGAAATAATAGTGATTGTTTTGACTGGACTCAAGCTGACATCAAGTAATAGCAAGTTAAAGCCATTTTTTCAAAGGTGGAGGCCATAGGTAGATCCTGTTTGGCCTACGTAGAATTCTTTTCCTGGGAACTCAGTATCAGATAATCAAGAATGTCAAACATACACACCAAACAACCAGCTATGTAACAGAGTAGATTTAAGCAAGTATTCTTTATTCCTATCTGTTTCTATAAAATAAACAAACAAAACTAAAAAGCCAGCAACACAAATCCTTCCATTTCAGTCACGTAGCAATCTGAGAATCCAACTCCTGTGTGCTTGGTTCATTGCAACATTTGCTCACAACACTGTTGAGGATATTTGCATCTATTAATGTCAGTTTGACAACTGATGGCAGAAAAAATATTTCCCTGAAAGTTTCAATTAACTGCCAATGAGAGGGAAAAAATGAAAGAAGCCAGTAAGTATTGTGGACCCATATGAAACTCAAAACAAATCTAGGTTTAGAACTTTGCAAATGGAATTAAATTAGCTTCTGAATCAGCATGGGTAACTGATGTTTTGTTTAATACAATAAAAATTATCTGGGGTAACTGAAAAATAATTTTGTTAATTTTCTCAGCAAAATGTAAAAGAACTACATTCAGAGCTGATAATTTCACTTAGGTACCTTACTCTTGATAGTGCTTGGGCAGCTTTGTTACAGTACTAGCTACAAACAGATTTCAAAGTAATGTTTTTGAAAGCAGGAAATGAAAGCACAGCATTTCAGAAATGTTGAAATTTATAATTTTATATAGAATTTAAACCTCTTTAGTTATTTAGGGGAAAGCATTGCTCAAATCTAGCAATTGCCAAGCATTTTGGCTGGTCCTCACACTGTTCCTCATGGTTAAACTGTGTTAGAAAATTGCCCTCAGCTCTACATCCCTCACACAAGACTCTAGTCAGTCTTGTCCATGCTTGACCTGTCGTGAAAAATTATTGTTGACATTTTTCTTGAGATGATTCAACATTTCCAAAGCTTTAGGATGGCAGAAAGCATTATCAGACATCATTTAGACTTCTAAATGAATATTTTTTATGTGATGGTTGTGGTAGTTTGCTGCTGGGTGGTAGAAGTTGACAATCAGAATACAATTGTGTCTAATTCATTTTTACACACTATTCCTATTAGTTAAAATAGGCTATTTCTTTTCAATTCTTTACAATTTCTTTACAATCCTGACACAGGATTTTTGACTGATTTTTTCTCAGAAACCGCCAGCATGAAACTGCCAGCATGCCAAGCTGGTGTCCAGAAGAAAATTTAAGAGCAGTGATAAAAGGAAAGGATAAAATAGAAGCTCTTCTTGCAAACAAGGGTTTGTAATAGATATTCTGACATGATATGAATGATGAGGGATGGAAAATTCATAAGGTTGTGTGGAAGTGCAACACACACTCTGAGCATAGAAGACTGACCTATAACTCATAAGATAGTGTGTTTCAAGTGAGTTATGAGAGTTGTTCCCTGGTGTATATTTAAAAAGAGACATTAGAAAGGAGATATAGTGTGGTTTACTGTTTGAGAGCTAAATTCATAATTTTTTCCAAAGAGTGTTTTTTAGAAAGAGGACTTTTTCTTTCCTTTTTTTTTTTTTTAAATACATATATATTGGAGTGCAGGTGGTGTATTTCTGCACAGCATGTGCATCTGAATGCTGGGAATAAAGCTCTTCTCATCCGAGGAGCAGCCCTCAGCAGACTATTTTTGCTGTTGCTATGTCCAAAGGAGATTATTTCTAAGAAAGAGGAATAGCCAATTTTGCATCCTAGGGGGTTATCTCAAAGTGAAACAAGCAGGCTGGAAGCACTTGGTGACATCAGACCCCAGGGCAGCTGGGGGAAACCCCCTCCTCAGTGGAGGTGCACAGCACAGTTTGAATTGATGGGACCCTACATGAGCACCCATCCCTTCACTACTGCTCCACAGGAAGTGAAGGAATTCTCTGACCACTGCAGCTTGCACACGTGTTGTCTTCCCTCAGCAGCAAAGTTCATGGCCATCAACTTGCCCCAGGTGCCAGTGCCAGCCTCCACCTTCCCTGGCCCTGCAGAACTTGTGCCCCAAGTACTGGAATTCCCTGAGCAGCCCCTTCCCTCTCTCCCTTCCTCCTTCAGCCCATCTTCAAGCAAACCTGAGAATTCCTGTGGGACTGCTATCAGTTCAGAGATGTCTGCCCTGTTGGGATTACCTTTTCCCCAGCATATCAAAGCAGAGAGGAGTAAAGACAGCACTATCACTAATGCACCATCTCCTAATACATTAAGCTTGATAAGCTAAGGAACCCTGTTGGAAACACCCTGGCCATGGATGCAGCTTCAGGAGCAGAGCATTCCCTGTCTCTGAGCTGAGCATGCAGGCTGCAGGACTCCTGAAGAGCAGAAATCCATTTGCCCCATGGGGCAGAATCTGCCTGTTGTTGGGCAAAGGGCTTGGCTTTCCTTTTACAGTCTGCCTTGGAAGGAAAAAAATAATGCATTTTTCCCTGTGCCTATCTTGGCTGAAAATGAAAGGCTCTGAGAAATCTGCTCATGGGAGAGGTTTAAGCCCATTCCCACAGAAATCTGAGGGCTGGAAATTTTGACAAAAAGTCACAATGGCCCCTGCATGTTTAATGCACAGAACTCCCTACTGCTCACTCCTTAGCATCAAGTGGTAACACATCACCTTGGCCATGTGTGAGCTTTCAGGTCTTTCTGCCTCTTCTTTCTTTCTTCCCCCCCCCCCCCCCCCCCCCCCCCCCCCCCACGGATGTAATGGTGTGTAATTAGGAGCCAGAATATAACAGTGGTATGAAGATGATTTTCACAGCGAGATTTCTTTACATTAAAATTTCATTACTTGAAAAGTGTCATGCTTTTGCCCTTTCCAGAGTGTGAACAGTGTCCATGAATGAAAGGGATGACCCTCAGGGGTGGATAGCATGAGTTTCAGTCTCTTGCACTTCAGTTGTAGATTCTCGCGAGGCACTGCTCTTCCTTACTATGTGAACCTATAAGGGCACAATATATTTTAAAGTCTCTGTAAAGTGTTGATTTTACAGTGAAACTCCTTCCACTTTTGAGGGGGTGGGGTTGTTTAGGGAGCTGTCTGTGTAGCTTCTGGAGTTGTGAGAAGTCTGCAGCACTACAGACCTGTCAATTTTCTATAGATTATCCTCACAGCCCATATCTTTAAATAAAACGGTATGCTTCCTTTCACAGTAGCCAACTGGATTCTTGTATGTTTATTTTCTTGTTTTAATCATTTTTTTCTCCATCTAGTCAAATAAACCGCTAAATTCAGTGTGTATGCTATGGAACTTCATCCAAAACTCTACTGTCTCCTTCCTGACAGGGCTGACAGAGAGTATAATCACTTGTATTGTCCAGAGTACTGTTTACATAAAGGAGCAATAAATACCTGTTGAAATTTTTACTGGAGGCCTCCCAGATGGATGGTTCATTTATTATTACAGACAGGGTTTCATTTACTTAGTTATTAAAAAAAGCAGGCCGCTACAGCCCATTTATAACTATATTAAAACTAAATGAAGCTATAAGTATTGCAGACGGGACTGAGTAAAATACATTTAGTGACTTTCCAGGAAATGGCTAGACAAAGTATTTGAAAGGAAATGCTGAAAACTTCAGGGGTCCTGGTGTGTCTTTCGCAGATGTGCTTCTACTGGCTGAAGCTGCAGAGGGAATGGAGGAGGTATAGTTCCCATATGTTCCTGTGCCATTCATATATTCTGCAATAGCCTCTCTGTATCAGCCAGTCAGCCATGAGCCTTTGGGAATTGTTCCTTTCCTCCTCTAGCTTTTCTTGACATGGAAAACTCCAGCTGAGGATCTCCAACAAACTTCTTCTTTATCCCAGAGACAAAATATCAACTGCATATCAACTCCAGTTACAAGAGGAGATGAAGGTGCTCCATTGGCATCAATCTGTAAAGGAAAGGCAGATTAATCAGGTGGATTGCAGAGGTCTTAGTTTGGAAGGTATCACCAGAGTCCACACAGACAGCTTTGAAAGTGAAGATTGTAGATGGTCTTTGTGGCACTTTTCTAGCACTGATGGCTTTTTACCAGACATTCTCACCCTTCCTTTGAATAAAGATAAATTGAATGGGAAGCACATGGTTGCCTGTGAATCAGACCATGATTTTATTATGTCCAAGCTAGAAAAATAAAAGGCAGTCCCAATAAAGAAAGGTGGGTGTCCCAAAGCATGAGAAATTGTTGACCATAAATTGATGGGGTAGAAAAGCCTAGAAACAAGGCAGCTTGAAATTTTTTAAACAAAGTTTGTTAGGTTAGCAAAAGGCTGCATTTCCACAATCAAGGCAAAAACCAACAAAAAGCTAGTTCAGCATCAGTGGTTAAGTAAAAGTAGTAATTAGAAAGAAAAAGCAATTTGTACAATAGACATGAAATTTTAAATATATGTAATATGATTACATATACATGCAATATAACAGTCTAAAAAAGAAAATGCAAAATACTGAATATGGATAAAAGGAATGGATGATACTAGACAAAAGCTCAAGGACAATAAGAATATGATGTTTCTTAAGGTACATGAAAAACAACAATAATAAAGAAATTCTAGCAATAGCCCCTCATTAGCTGGAAGTATTAAAACTGTAATAATGTTAGAGTCAATAAATATTTTTTTAACATGAGAAAAAGCAGGTTTGCCTATTAGACAGACAGGAAGCTGAAGAGTGTCTAGAGACAATAAGTTATTTAAAATCAGCTACCCTAGAGAGAAGTATCTGTATGCCTCAGATCCTCCATGTCACCATACAGGCACTGTCTGGAACACCACTGGCCAGCAAAATCTGAGGGTTATCTGTGATGTACCTTGAAATGTGGGGTAAACCTCACCCTCATGACGACTCCAGCATAAGGACAGATGCTTGTACTGCTGGGGATTAGGCAGTAAGAGATAATTTGTAAGGAAATAATCACTGAGTACAAAATCAGATGCTGCACATTCAGCTTGGAGACTTGGCAGAGGCAGCTCTGTCTCAGACACATTAAATTCCCCAAGATTTCTGCCACAATGGCTGACACATAGGCAGTGCTGCAGTTCATGCATTCTTACTTCATTTCACATTTGAAATGAATATTTTTTAGGTGGCAGCATCAGCAGTGGCTCAGAAATCAGAGGGAGAGCATTAGTAAATAACTGCTAATCACACCTAGAGAAGCTTTGGGGGGTGCAGGGGCAGGGAGGCAAGAAGCAGATCAGAAAATTGCAAGCAGCACATTCAAAACTCTTATTCCTCAAATGTGTTTCCTCCTGTCACACAGAGCATGATTAGCCATGAAACTTTGGCAAGCCCTCAGACTGATTGGACTACTTAGGTGTGAGCTGCTGCTATGTCGCTCATCACTCTCCCTTTTTCTGAGTATTTGTGCATTTTTGGTCCCTTTCTTGCTCAGGGAGCAGCCTCACAGGGGTTTGTTTTCTTGCTTTCCTCAATCTCTCTCATTTTTCAGTAGGTACTCCGGGTCCTTCTGCCCAAACATCATTCTCAGGAAGTGCTGTGGGCTGTTGGGCACTTTCTCACCACCCTGCCAAGGACTTAAAAAATTCAGGGTATGATTCAATTGCATTTGTTGTCCCTTTTTTTATAAGGGAAAAACATCACCAGGGCAAACACAGTGGCTCACAGGGGCAGCTGCTGCAGAAGAAACCTTATTTCAGCTTCTGCTCCTAGGAGAGAGTGATGGCTGTATCCCTTGGAGAGGACTGCCTTGCATTTCTAATGAGACCATCAGTGTAATGGGAATTTAGCAGAATATTTAGCTGGTCTAAATGGTTTTGAAGAGCAGTGCAGACCAGCCTAGATGGATTCAAGCCAAGGACAGAAAACTTTTCCTTCAGAGTATCTATTTTTTATTGGAATTGCTAATTCTATTTCTATAGACTGAGTCCATTTTTCAGGCATTTAAATTCTACGCTCTGGAATTAAATCTCACATTGATATATAGGCTTCATTCCAGCATTAAGTACATTAATATTTCACCAGCCTGATTTTACTGGCTTTCTCCCTCTGTTTTTAATTAGATTTGATGGTATTCTATATAATCATGTTTTCCTGCATGTTTCAGTGTAGCAGAACTTGCACAAACTGTTTGTTAGGGGATTTTTACAACTTAAACATCATATATTCAGAGTGAATTTTAGATGCTGCAAGCAG
>NW_005054315.1:8404424-8460772 GCF_000277835.1 Geospiza fortis
AAAGCTCTGTTACAGCACTTATAAAATATCCTCTTGATCTCATTGCTTACTGTAATCCATAAGCTTTTGACTTTATTTTGTATAAAACAAAAATAAATACTACACTTTTCAGATAATATAAATGCATGAGCTTTTCCAAAGTGAAACATTTGCATCAGTTATAGCACTAGAGTGAAAAATAATTTCAGCAATCAGAATCTAATTAATTAAAAATTACTACTGTATAAAAGCAGCCACTCCAATATTTAGGATTAGTAAACAAAGCTATTTGAAATACCTGTTTTGGCTGTAGGTAAGTAATGAATATAACTGCCCATCTGTTATGTGCAAGTAACCAAGGTTATAGCAACAACATTCATTTTGCTTTTCTTTATCTTTTTTTTTTCCTTTTTTTCTTTTTTTTTTTTTAAAGAAAGGAAGCATGTTCATCTGTTTCTTATTAATTCTCTGTACTTCTTACCAGGCATATTTTTCCTAGCGTTTCTCTTTTAGAAAGCAATGGAAGACAGCCAGAAACTGAAGGTACATTTGTCTTATTGGAGCTTAAGTCATATTATGTACGTGAGCAGTTGTAGGTGAAACAATCCCAGTAACATAAGGGCACAGTCTGGGTAGGAACATCAGATTCCCACCTGGCATTCTCTCTCATTTTGCTGAGGACAAGAGTTAAAGGTCTTACATTGTGCTGTGGCCCTGGGAAGGTTTTGTTTTGCTTTTTTTATAATGTGAAGGAATACTTTTCTTCTCCTATATCAGCGCATCAGTTGTGACTTTAAACATCTAGGGTCAGTCTGAAAGTCTTCTAGCATACTGCTACTTAGAATAATATCTATTTTCTTTCTGGGTTTCTGGTAATATCAAAACTAATGCCCAGTTCTTGAAAGGTCAGTATGCATTTATGGGAAAGAAAATAAAATGCCAGTAAGGTACATTGAAAATAAGATAATTTTCCAAAAGCATTCAGAATAAAACATTGTGGTAGCCTAAACTCAAATGAGCAAGCACTTAGTTATTTGATTTTGATATTTCATTGCAACTCTTTGCTTCAGCTAAAATCAAAGTATTTTTCCACTACTGAAGTTCCTTTCCTACACAGTGGGAAGAAGTCATAGAAGTCCATAATGCACACGGTATTCTGACTGAAATGCTGCCTAGAATTAAACTGGAACAATACACTTAATCAGATTCACACGTTCAAGAGCTATTTTACAGATTGCAAAGACAGCAGCTTCTGAGTTTATTTAAATGACAAGTGCAATATACACGTATTTGTATCCTGGGCTCACAAACCATTGGCATGTTCTCTCCTAAAGCATTAGTGTAAATTATTTAATTACTATCAATATTTTTCCCTTCCCTTCTTGATTTTTTTTTTCTGGTCATTATAATGATCAACATTATCATGAAGAAAGACCATATCTTGTATAGTAGCTTAGACCACCAGAGGGACGTAGAGTTTTGTCCCTCATTTGTATAACCTCTCTTGAGATGCCAAAAAGGAACCTTTCTCTAATCACAAAAAAACAAAAAAACCAAAAAAAAACAAACCACAGAGGAAATTTTTGAGAGTTTTATGCCTCAATAAATAATTTGCAGGGGGAAGGAAAGAAGACATTAGGCCAAGGAATGTGACATTTATCAGAGGTTAAAGTGAAATACAAGGTGAGGTGCCTGCTGCTTCTTTCACGTGCACCAGCAGGTGTGAAGGATAATTCCAGGATTCAGGCATGTGTTCACTGTGGAAGAAAATAGATATCCTTCTAAGTAGGGCTATGCTGGAAGCACCTCAGAGTGGCCCCATACATCAAAAGTGACCACAGATTCTTGGCTGGCTCTTGAGGACGACCTCCTCCAGACACTGCTGCTTTGACATCTCCTTCCCCAGCAGCTCCTTCTTCTCAGAAGGAGAATCATCCAGCTCTGTCAGAAATCTTTGACATAAGGCCTGACTCTGCCCTCACACTTGAAACTTGTTGTTACTTGAATGTTAATTCCCAGAGGGGAAAGTAGATGTCTTCCTGCTGCTGCCTGCACTCTGGCTGCGCTGAAGATAACACTTGCTTGGGACTTAGCTTTCCTGCAGTGACAAACCAGGAAAAAAGGCAGACAAGCAAAACAGCAGAGTTGCAAGTCTCAACTATTCCATTTGAGCAAGGTGGTTCCCTGGCAGCCTGTGATGGCCTCCATCCCAAATCCCCTGGAATTTTGATCAGGAGCAACCCCTGGCCCTTTGGCATGTTGGGATGAGCGGAGTCCCACAGGTCTCTCTGCAGTGCAGCACAAGGCTACCCCAGCCCCAGTACCCTTCTGAACCAGTGCAGTGAATAACCCTCAGATTAAAACAGGTCAGGGTTTCTAAAGAGCTGTTGGAGATTTGGAAACACAGTCACGTTGACGTTGGCAGATGTTGTACATCAATGCCCTCCAGACCACTCTGTATTTTCCTCTTCATGTAAGTAAGCCTGCACAGCCCCCCCTTTTCCCCTGTAACTGAATGGCCCATCACCCCAGGCTGCAACCCCTTGTTCCTGGAGAATGAAACCAGCTGGCTTGCTGAGGCATTTCTCAATATCCCAAACCCATCCTCTTTTCCTTTCATTGTGTCTCTACCTGTCACATTCTTTGTAGAGAAAGGAACAAATGCATTAATTAAAGAGCAGTGAGCACTCCTGCCTGAGCCCACCCCTCACTGCCTCCACAACCTCACAGAGATTTCACTAAAATGTATTATTAGGTTCTGCAAAGTGACTTCCTGACCGTATGTGCCCTTTTCAAGTGCAGAAGCCCTAAGCGGTGCTGTGTGTTTTTCAGAGCTGCTTTGAGTACCACTTCATTTCTCTGGCTTTGTTTACAAGATTGTATCTACTTATCTCTTTACCAGTGCCCAAATACCTCAAAGCCAGGTTCATTTTAAAAAATCTGAAAGCCCATGCATAATGTCACTTACTGGCCTGAATTTTGCACATTCTGAAAAAAGTGTAAAGGCTGTGTTTGCACATGAGCTTGTCTGTGCTTGTCTCTCCATCCTTACGCTAAGTTTGCCAGACTATGTAAAGAAATCCTATCCCAAACAAGGGTGCTTTTAAACATGGTCTGAAGTGCTCTGCTAACATGGTGTACAAAAGCTCATTCTGTGCTGAATTTGTGTCAAAGTGCTTTTGAGATAAATTACAATTTAATGTAACACCTCTTGTGAGCTTTGAGTATTTTACTTCTATTCTTACTCTCTTCAAGAGGGGCCTTCAAGTGGTCCAGTTGTGGAATTTTTCTTTCAACCACCATTGTTTTCATGATGGAAATGAGGTGTTAAGGAGAAATATTCCTCAAAAACATCCATACTTAAAATTTATATACCTTACTTAAGACACTTAGTGCAAAATGGAATCCCTGTAACATAAACATCCCCTCCTCAGCCCAAGCCAGGTGACAGTGTGTCCTGCTCTGGCTGTGGCTTTGTGGATGGGGACTGAGGCCCTTACCTGAGAGTGAAAGCTGTCTGGGCGCCAGTGAAGACTTTCAGGCACAGAGGTTATACCTGCACTGCTCCTGCTTTACAAGGTAGACCTGTACTGGCAACCTGATACAGCCTTGTATCAGCCAGATCCCTCTCTAGGGGGGAAAAAAGCAAGCAAGCAAGCATTTTATGATGACCTGGTTATTTTTCCTATCCCCAGTGTTAGGAGCACGTTTGTAGTCTGATGGTAGTTCCAAAAGGGGCCACGAGCCCCAGGCAGGCAGTGCTTTTCTTGGAAAGCAACACTTCTGAAATTAAAAACAGACAGGGAAAATAAAGATGGTCTAAGATGTACAAGCAAGGAGAGTTTGAAGGATCAGTGCTGCCGTTTGCTATTCCTTGTGTGTGGATGGTACTGGATTGTAGTCCTTGTCTCACACTGCCACACAGCCCAAAGGCTTCTAAATATCCTGGTCGCTTCTAATGACAAGCTCACAAAATACTTTTTAATATGTTAATACAAAAATCCAGGACACTGATAAATACACAGAGGTATCTAGAATGTTTCGTTATATGCTTTTGATTTTTCAGCTTCCATTTAGGAGAAGAACTAAACTGCTAAAGCTAAAGTAAATGTACTTAACTACCACATCACTAGCAGAAATTCATGCACTCAAGGAAGAGCAGGAAGTCACACCTTGGGAGTTCTCCTTTTCACACAAGCATACCACTTTCTGGTTAAATCACTATCAGTGCAGATTTCATCACATAGGTGCCAAATCCCAGATCTGAGCTTTCTATTTTCATGCACTGCTTTCTGAGGCATGGCCTAAGCAGATCCAATTAAAAGAATGAGCAATTATAAGATTGTTTGGATCCCTGTAAGTGACGAGATCCAAGGCCAATATGGATCTTGTGGTGCCTGCATTGATATGGCCATCAAAGATTTGCTGATTTGGGAGATGGCAGAGAGCTTTTTCCTGACAATGGACATACTTTGAGATAAAACATAGGCAAGTCCTTCTGGGAGATTGTCAGGTCCCTCCAACTCAATGAGTGTCCTGTATATTCGAGGTGTCTGCACTGCCAAGAGATTTTGCTGAGTTTGATACGTTGATTTTACAGAGGAGAAACATTGGCACAAGTAGAAGGAAATGTGGGAAAAAAAGCAAGAGGAGAATCTTTAAGAGAGGAACTAGCAAGAATTTGTGCTCCAACCCCCAGCCCTGTTCTCACCCACCTCCATTCCCTGAAAGGTGCCGTGGGGAGATGGGGAAGCAGCTGTGACAGCAGCAGCAGGCAGGGGCTGTGCGCACACGAGGAGCTGAGGAGGGCGTGCTGGGGCTCGGTGCTCTTTTCAGACGCAGCACACCATGGAGCCCATGGAAGAGTCATGCTCTGCAGGCACGCTCTTGGAAGATCTAGGCACAAGTACAAGGAGGTGGTTTGAAATTACTACATATGTCTTCTTGCCATACTTACACTCCAGGGACCACCCACGGCACAGGATGTGTTTGAATTGCTCACCAGGCTTTCTTCTGGAGCTGAGATGAAATTACAGATTCTTTTTTCCCAGAGTGCAAGAAAAATTAGCAACTTTCTGAATTATTACTATTATTACCAAGGCACTTTTTAAAAATAGGTCCTATTCTCTAAGACCTTTCAAGCACTGGAGGAAATCTTTGCACGTCTTCAACTCCTTTAACTCCTGGTTGCTTAATCTTAGATTGTAAAAAAAAATCTATGGAGATAAAACCAGATTCCTCTTCTTTGTGAACCAGTTTAATCAAGTTGGGGAAAGGATATGGGTAGGCAGGATGAAACCCTCATTAGAAAAGATGCATTATTTTCTATATGTACATGACAGTGAAATCCTGTGGATACTCTTGTGCACTAAGAAAATATATTTTAGCTTTAATTGTTTCAGTCAATGTCAATTTTACAACAAACATACAATAAAGTAAAAGTGGTCTTTGGGAAACATCACTGAACCTTATTTTGTGCTGCAGTATTGCCAGTGTAAACATCTACTTCTGTTTTGTAAGCTCAAAGCCAAATGGACAAAAATCTGCTCTCAGGGTACTGACCTGTCAGCATCAAAAATATTCTTTTTAGAATATAAAATTGTTTGTCAATGATTGTAATAACAAGAATCTTTGCAAAATCCATTATTACTCTAACAAACATTTTCATATAGGCAGCAATAGTAGGAAATTAATTAAAAAGTTAGCTGATAGCAACTGGATAAGATACAGTGTCACAGCTACAAAGTTCCTGGGATAAAATATATTTTCTTTCTATTTACATTATTAAATATTTACAGTAGCTCTGAGAAAATATCCAATCTAAAGCATTTTGATAAGTTACAATTCATTCTGCTTGCTTTCCAGGATGCTAGAAGATGACCTCAAGTTAAGCAGTGATGAAGAGGAGAATGACCAGGTAAGAACC
Source organism: Geospiza fortis (assembly GCF_000277835.1). NCBI lineage: Eukaryota > Metazoa > Chordata > Aves > Passeriformes > Thraupidae > Geospiza > Geospiza fortis. The sequence goes on from NW_005054315.1 coordinate 8,410,330, forward strand.
AGACAAGTAACGTGTCACTTGAAGCATGTTTCATGTCGAGACTGAGCTACTGCAAATATTTTGCTAATGCTTTTTCTAAACATACAGAAAGGTTATCAAAATACATGGCAGTACTGGAAGTGGAGTAACAGATGTTGCTGCTCAGAGCCAGCCTGCATGTGCTAACTGCTGGATTGGTCAGGAACAGGCTGCAGTGCTCTTGATTTATTACCTTGATGCGACCCAGAAGGTTTTTGTATCAGCTTCCTTCTGATTTTAATTTGTTTTGTTTTAAAGAGTGGCCAAGGAGGGGAGAAACAGGAATTCTGGATTAAGGGTTCAGGCCAACTTTGCAATCATGAGCTGGCCCTGGGGATTAGCTGCTGGGCTGCTTATCTCTTACCTGCCTCTGGCATCCCCCCAGCCCTGGCCTCTCCTCTGAGCATTTTTGGTCCTGACTCTGCGTGGCCCATGCCTGCTAAGAAAGCTAAAGAAAACTGAGAAAAAGCCTTGGCTGTGCATTTGATTCACTCTGTAACACAGTGATTACAGCAACTGTGTTTTAGACACCCTAAACTACCTGACTGGCAGCAGATATACCATCCAATGTTCTCCATGTGTCAGGGGGTCAGGGGAGCTGGGTTTTGTTGGCTGTAGGAGGTGTCACCCAATTTTTCCTTAAAATATTGTTGTGTTTTGTCTAAATAATTAAGGATTCAGTAGAATAGGGCTGGAGCTTGACTTTCCCATGACCAGTTGAGTGCCTTGTTGCCAGGCAGTGCTATGCTCTGTTCTTCTCAGTATCCTGGCGTGGATGATTTGGTTGGGAATGAGAGGCCAAGACCCCCTTCCTGTCCTTCTTTCCCAAAAATGCACAACCCATGCCTTCACCAGAGTATATGAGGACAGTACTGCTCCTGGCTGCATCTCACAGATACAATGTGGTTTTCTGTCCTGGTATTGGCTGGGATAGAGTCAATTTTCTTCCTAGTAGCTGGTACAGTGCTGTGGTTTGATTCAGTGTGAGAACAGCATTGGTAAGTCCCTGATGTCTTAGTTGTTGCTGAGCTTACCTCAAGTCAAGGACTTTTCAGTGTCTCCTGCTTCACCAGTGCACCAAAAGCTGGGGGAGCCTGTGGCCAGGACAGCTGCCCCAAACTGGCCAAAAGGATTTCCCTTCCACAAAACATCATTTCCAGTACATAAACTGGGGGGAGTTTGCTGGGAGGCACCAGTCACTGCTTGGGAATGGGCTGGGCATCAGTCAGTGGATGCTGAGCAATCATATTTTGTATCACTTGTCCTTCTTTGGAATTTATTTCTCTCTTTTTGTTGTCTCCCTTTTTATTGCAATTATTATTCTTACAATATCTTTATTTTATTTATTTAATTTCAACTGTTTAACTGTTCTTATATCAACTCACAAACTTTTTTTTTCTCCTGCCTCTCCTCCCCATCCCACTGGGGCAGAGGGAGTGAGCAAGCAGATGCATGGTACTTTTGCTGGCTGGGGCAAAGCCATGTGAGCTTCAAATGTAATTATTTCAGTCATGGGTAACTGGAGTATCTAGATGGGTAGGCTGAATGGATGTGTAGACTTTTGAAATTCAGAAACTTAGACAAATAATTCTAGGTTCATATGATAGGCATGATTTTCTTTAACTCTTGTTATTAGATGTCTCTGTTTTACAATATATTCCACACAGCAGGTAAATCAAAACTTTTTAATATTTATACTAAGCCATTGTTTCATCTATTTTGAGCAGAACTTCTTGGTGTTAAGATGCAGCACATAAATTCTATTATTTACATATTTATTCAATTTCTTTTTGTTTAACATATTTCATGCTGAAACACTTCACATTTAATTACTCTTCCTGCTTGTCTAGGTAGTTTAAAATACAGCTCACAGACAGCATAGGACAAAGTAAAGTGAGGGATAGAAGGGATGTCTGAAGAGTAATGAAAGCAGACCAGGGTGCCATGACATTGCAGCCAGGGGCTGGGTGATAGGGGAGGCACGAGCTGCTGGCCACGAGAGATGTCCTTCAGGCAGGGAGACAGGATCCTGGGTGAGGGATGTCAGAGTGAAACTGGCTGGGAGAGCCAGAGAGAAAAAATGCTGGTTTGCTTCATAGCAATCAGAGAAGGACATGTGAAAGTGTTTATTGTGCATAAACAACATGAGTAGGTTTAGGCAGAGAAGGGATTGTGGAAAAGTCCTGCTGATCTGGCAGGCACACGTGGGCCTCTGGTTTAGCACTATGACTTGTAATTATTGACATCTTCTGTGTGTTCATGTGCTGTGCCAGGGCTCCGCTCAGTCACCAGGGCTCCAAGATGCAGCTGATACCGGCTGGGTCTGTCACCTCAGTGCTCCAGCGAGCTCTGCAGAGCCAGGACAGGGCTCACCACCCACACGGCAAAGAGCAGGGCTGAGATGCCACGACTCACTTCTAATCATCACAGGCCCTGGCATGAACAGCCTTTGGAAATTATTTATTTATTTGGTCCCCTTTTCTAGTCCCAATTTTTTTCCTAGCTTGGCTCTACAGACAAAAATCTCCCAGAGGCCACAGGCTGGCTCCTGCTGTATGAAATGCTTTGTAGAATCTTAGCTGAGACCTGCAGGTTTGCTTAATGAACAATCCTAAATAAATATACCTGCTGAAAAAACAAAACACTGCCTTTCTATCCACCTTGCAGGAAATAGACACAAAAAAGAGTAACACAGACTCTCTCTTCCAATAACTGCTCAGATGGACCTGTGTTTAAATGTCAGCAGAACTCGTTTCCTTTTACTTCCTAACTCAGAGGCTCTTTAATCTCATATCTCCTGAGCTCAGAAACAGGAAAGAAAAAAAAAATCAGAGATTAATGGATAGGAACAGTACATGAGAGATTCCCAGATATTCCTCATGGAATAAATTAACCTTTGAGCAGACTCATTCAAGAAGTCCAGTTTCTCAAAGAGCTGAAGGTGAGCTGTACATAAGCTTGGAAGCTTTTAATTTTGCTGATTTCTAAATGGGGAAGTTCGGGAGAAAAACTTTGAAAACTTTGGAGGAGATTTTGCATTGAAGTCTGAAATTGCCAAGCAGCGAATGGGAAGTGGTGCAAAGGGGGACAGGTGCTTCTGTGCTCCCAGGGCTGGTGTTTGGAGTGCTGTGACCAAACCAAGGAATGTGAGCCATGGATGAGGGAGGCCAAATGTAAGACAGAGGCATGATTAAAAGCTTTGAGACTGCAGTGGGCAAAGCATTCCCAGCCCTTCCCTCAACACCAGCAATTAAGGTATTGAGATTCACAGACCCAGGAGAAGCCAAAGAGGCTGGGTTTGAGCTGAGTACATGTGCACCCACAGTAATTATATTATCCACACATATTAGTCTCGTAATTTTAATTACATAAATGTATTTTTCCTCTTTAATGAGCATAGTTTATCCATTTAAACTGATCGTTTCAATTTTACAGGCAGTGATCATAGGATCTAATATGCAGAGAGAAAATTTCCTGTTGGCATATTTTACACCACACAGATTGAAGAAAATATACTTTTTAATCCTCAATCAATATCTGAAGAGCATGCAATTAGCAGATACCAAGGTAGTTAACATAAATCTGCAAGTTAAAGAGCCAATTCATTCTGATTTATAACACATAGAGTAATAATTTCATCATCATCTCTCCCAGAAAGCATCTGAAGCTTTGTAGCATGAAGATGTCAAAATTGTACTTAAGATTGTTCAGACTACTGAATTGTAGTGGTTATTGCCTTTTGGCTCTTTGAAGTGTGGCATAGCACATGAAACAGTCCCCATTATAATACCCTGCTCTTCTCCGTAGAGGTCACTGGATAACTTAAATCAGTCTTGGGTGAAATATTAAAAGGAGATTGTCAATTGTAATGTGAACAATTCTCTTTTTCCCCCCCTCACTTGTCCTTTTACATCATGAACATTTTGTAATAGAAAATAATTCCTTTAAAGGGAGAAAGATCCCTGGCATCATTTGTGCAATTCGTGTCAATCAATAGCCAAATAAATTAACTGACTGCTACGCATACATGGAATAATAATCTAACATATTTTTGCAACCCAAGTCTGCTTCCTCATATGCATTTTTTTTGCACAGGATCAGGTTGGTTGCCGCTGAAGTTTTGTGGCTGTGAAAATTTATTACCCACAGAGTCAATCTGCATTCTGGCTGCCAAGTCTGAATAAATAGAGTCATTGTGCTTGTCTGGAATATGTAACCAAAGTTCATCGAGTCAGCTTGACTTTCACATCCCACGAGATTCATAAAAGCCAACACCCTGGTATGTGCTCTTGATTCCTGCCAAAATTTTGTAAAATTGTATAAACAGAAGTTGAAGAAGCGATCAGAACACACTCCCAGGGACATGGCTCTGCACTCTAGCCCTGGCTGATCTCAAAAGGGAAGACACAAAATTTTTCTTTTCAAAGAAAAAATAGTATGACTACTCTCCTGTGGCGACAGGTAACTGCAGGGGTTTAAGACGCCCCCCCTTGCAGGGTGCACAGGGAGGCAGCAATCAATCCTCTCAAGTTCCTTCATTTTGCTCATGTGTTCGCACTGAAGGAAGAGATCAGGCAGCATTTGCCTGCAAGTGGCCACCTTCCTCAGGAGAGGAGAAGGACAGACTGGTCCTGCAGGGTGTGAGTGGTGTAAGTGAAACCAGCCCCGCCGCAGGCAAGCCAAGACCAACAGAAAGCCTTGTCATTTCACAGGAGACCTCAGGGGAAGAGCAGCCTCAGAAAGTTCACAGCTTTAGCACAGTAAAATAAAAGTCTTGTCAGCCTGATCTGACTCACCACTGGAGCCCCATAGGGTGCTGGAAGCCCACCCAGCCGGGTGCCTTCCTGGGCATCTTGGGGTTGCCTCCCACCCATGGCAGCCCAGGGACAGTTGGGGTGGGCTGCTGGCCCTGGGGGGACTTGTCCGTGCTTCAGCATCACCCTGGTCATCGTCAAGCCATAAAAACTGATGCTGATTCGAGTTACACTTGTAGCTCCCATTGGAATACACATGCCTACATTTTGTGCCCGTCATGTACGTGTTGAGGGTTACCAGGGTGCATTGCTGGAAATGCATCCTTCTTGTAGGACTGTCTGCAGCACAGGCATTTAGGACAAGCCAAATCTGTCACAACACTGCAACAGGACAAAAGTCCATCTATGTGCTCAATGGCAATCGGTGTGGGACTTTCCCCTCTCACTTCTGGATATGGAGTGGCAATCAACAAAAAGAGGAAAATCATCCTGAAAATGAACAGTCACACATCTACCTTCTCCCAGAAGGAATGATTCTTAGTAGAGTCATTATAAACAGTACTTCTGCATATGAAATTTAATATTTCAGCTAATTTGAAGCCATCTGTAATGAATTCTGAAACAAATTGATAAAGGAGCAAAGCTTTCTTTCTGTAAGACCTGTTAGGAGAGCACTTTCCAAAGTGAAAGATTAACTGAGCAGAGGACCAAGGCAGGAATATCTAGAGAGAAGAGTTTTATTGGGCAAATTGCAACACAACACTGCATAGCCCTGTGCATTATTAGAACCATTTTTAGACAGTGCTAATTGTGTTCACGCATGCCATGTCCAAATATTTTACCCACATTATGTAATTTTAGTGTTGTATTCCCTTTTATTCACCTCTTCATCAGGCAATACTTGATCCTTGATCAGAAAGGAAAATGAGTGAAAAAGGAGATGAGAATGCTTAGGTCTAGAGAAAAAGCACAGAGCCTGCATCATTTCTGCAAATGAATTTCTCTTAAAAAAAAAAAAAAGCCTCGACAAACTTGGAGGAAAATATCTTTCTGATGAGAAGTTTTTCACTCCACTGAGCACAGAAAATTTATTTCATGAAGTCTGGCTACACACAAGTCTGACTGCAACCAAAACCATACAAATCAGAGATAAGCGAAAGTGGAAGAAATTAAGTTTTGGGTAAAGGAATGGCTGGGACCTCAGGTGGTTTTTTTACTTAATCCAAATGCTTTGTTCAGCCCCCTGTCACTATAATGTGAGTGTGTTTTTAGACTGGAGGAATAGGCACTGTAACAGCCTTACTTAACTTGGGTAAGTCCATTATTTCCTGTGTATTAGAGAAGCAATTATTTTGGTATCCAACTTAACTAGAATCCAGAGTAAGATTTAAGCCAGCTGAGCCAAGGTTTTTTGTGGTTTGCCAGCTCTGATTTTAAAATCTCCGTGACATCTAAATTTGCACTTCCACAAGGCATGACAAGAAGACTGAGATTGCCTCACTGAAACTGTCAGATGAAACAAAATAAGAGCTCAGTCTTGTCCTGCCAACTTGGCTCACATCACTGCCTATCTTACAAAATCAGATTCTATGGCTGGCAAGCAGGATCAAGCTCTAAATTTGAATGCCACCACTATAAATGACAGTGAAAAAAGTTAGAGACCTGCTTGGATCTTGGACATGCACAAAATTTGGGGACATTTGAACATGGCACTTTGATCTACCTGCTTCTTAGTAGAAAAACTCCAAAATAGATAGGAAATGAAATTTAAAGTGTAAGGGCATCTTCCTTGTCTCTTCATGTGGATGCTGTGTCTAAGCTAAGTTTTAGCTTGGTAAATCTCCAAAGCCTGCCCTTTTCCACTCATATCACTTTTTTTCCAAGACTTCTTTCTGTATCTGATGTAACATTCTTAACCCCATCTTCTTGAAATATTTTCTTAGAACTTTTTCCCCTTGTGAAGAAGAATTACTGCATGAACATCTGTTTTGACTGGCGTGGGAACATATCCTACTGCAATCAATTCAGCAGTGTTGGCTAACTTGAGCCATAAGGAAGGATTAGATCCAACATTTCCAGGCTGGATTTTGCTTGTCCCTGTCTCTCATAAGCCTTCCAGACTGTGCAGTTTTCCTCCTGCTGCAGAGAGCCCTTGCTGCAGCCAGACACTGTGCCTGAGTCTTGGTCCTGCTCAAGCCTGGCCACTGAGCTCTGTTTGCCTTCAGGCAAGTGCATTCCAGCATGCCTGCAAGAGAAGGGTTAAACAACGAGCAGTTACTAATAATCAGTGCTGTTTGTAACATCCCCGCTGTTAAAGGCTGTGTCTCTCTCACACGTGTGCACACACTCAGGCATGCACACACTCACAGTCTCACAGCCTCCCCAGGAGCTGCCTCTTGCTCCCTGCAAGGCAGAAGGACAAGCTCACTTCTCTCCCCTTGGCCACTGAGCCCAGGCAGGGGTGATGCCAGAATGGGGAGCTGTGTGAGGGAGATGTGGTGCACAGGGAGACAACAGAAACAGAGAGAGGCAGCTGAGAGCATGTCAGAAAACAAAATGAACACAAAAGGGGAAAGGGATTAAGGGGAAAAAATTAATGAAGAAAATAAATTGTGGGGAGAAAGACATTATAAAGGGAATAGAAGCTATATTAGAACATGATGAGAAAAGAGTAAAAAGATTGAGAAGCCAATCCATCAAAAGTACCATTTAAGAAAAAGAGACTGAGGAACCATTGCTACAATTTCTCATGCACCTAGGATGAAAACTGCCTCCTCTGAAGTCAGTGAGAGTTTAACCACTGGTTTCAATCAGCCTAGGATGTTACCCCTGTCTTTTTTTTTAATTTCCTTGCACAATCCAAGCAGATACTTGGGTAGTAGGAAATGCATCACAGTTGATTGACATAGCACATCCCTGGGAAGTGTTACCACTATTGGGGGAATTTAGGCTTGTCTCTCCCCTATTTTCACGTATTTGGACTTCTCAAAAAAAATCTACTTTAATTTCTGAGCTTTCAGACTTCCCAATAAATCTTTTAAAGCCCGTGGCACAACACTGACAATTCTTGTCTGCAATAGCCTAAGTGCAAGCAGCACTTCCACCAAGTTACTTTTTCCTGGATAAGGAGACTACTTCTGTTGAGACAGAAGGGGTTTTCCAAGGTGACCGCTGCTTTGTTTGCCATGACTGAGACCTTCCTAACACTGGAATTGGAAATTAACCATTTTATTAATGTAAAATAACAAGGATTTTTCTTCTACTCATCTCCACTGGAAAAGATTAAAGTTAGCTCGTCTGTGTTGGAACCTTGCATGGTTTTTGGGGCCAGACTGCAGGAAAAATCTGAGCAGATGCAGGACACAAGACTCAGCATTTACAGATTTATAAAATTCTCTGTATGGTTAATACCCATGCTGATTATACAGCAATTTAGAGATCCAAATCACTTTACAAGTAGTAACTACTTAATACAATGCCCCTGAGAGGTATTTAGGTAGAGCTAAGCAAGAATTATTATCTCTCTACAACTGACAGGGAGACTGTGACTGAGATGTGGTTTGTTTGAAGCCGCACAGCAAGTCAGCTGCAAAGTCAGGATTAGCACTTGGGTCTTTCACTCCCAGGTGCCATGTTCAAGTCACTAGACTGTGTTGCCCCTGCAGATTAATAAGGATTAATGGGCAAAGCAGAGTAGAAAGAACAATGTATGCCAAGAATATAATAATAAAACTCCAGGGTGAAAAATTAATACTGAGGTGTTGAAAGGCCTCCGAGAAATCATGAAATCCAGAAGGAGTTTTACAGTTTCTTAAAAGATGTGGCTCTGATGATAACCAACTCCAAAATGGGAAGAAAGGAAGACCCTTTTAAGTCTTACAGTCTGTAAATCTTAAATAAATATGAACCAGACAGTGAAAATCACATTCATACCTTTATATTGCAAATTTACAGAGAAACACTCAAGCTGCAGTTTACAAGTGATTTTAAATCCCTCAGAAATCCACACTGGAAAGCAATCCTCAAGCAAAGCCCCTAGGAGCAGTGGGGAGTACAGAATGATGCAGTGAGAGAAGGCATGTCAGGAATCACCTACGATAAATTGCCTGACCTGATCTGCTCAGGCAACTTCCTGTGGCCACAAGATACTCATGGGCATTTAACCACAGCAAGTCTGTGGGTGCAGCAGGTTCCCATTACCTCTGTTTTCAGCCCTGATGAGCAGCTCTGCACTCTTCAAGGAGAACACTGAAAACTGGGCAGGGTTTCAAGACATGGGAGAAAGATGCTCAACGCATTGGGAGAACATGCCTTGGAGTGAAAGATACCCTCAGGATGAACTGAGCCTGTCCAGAGCAGGGCTGCTGGCTGGAACACAGCCTAGAAACACCTGGACAGGGAGGGAGAGGAGCTGGGAGGCTGCAGGGCTGCTCTGCCTCACAGGCACAGGTCTAACTTCCAGCACAAGAAGGTGTTTATAAACTCACCTTAGTGTGGAAGGAGGAAAACTCTGCTTGTTGTTCACAATAAGAGAAGTTTTGCTCTGGGTCCACAAGAAGCACCCAGGTTTGAAGCAGAAAAAAAAAACCACTCTGTGGAGTCTCATCACCCAAACTGTGGCATGCAATCAGGTTGTGCCCTTCACAAAAATTTCTTCCTGGCTTCACTGGCTTTAGAATAAACTGCATATAAGCTAAAAACAAACAAAACCTTTGGAAATTAAAACAGAATCAACATGGAAGACGTGTGAAGAGTGAAATGTGAAAGAAGACAGATATAAGAGTGTTTTTCCTGGTTTGGTTCCCAAATGGCAGTATATACTAATGACATCTTTCCTTAACCCTGACTTGGAAAAAGTGTGCAGCTCATTAACTGCAGTCCAATACAGGGTGACATCCAGCACTCTGGGTGGTTGCTAATATGAGAGCTGCTGACTTAGAGCATAAATGGTTCACTGCACAGCTCTAGGGCAGCACCTACCACCCAAGGAAGACAAACAAGATGGTCTGGAAGCTGTGCAATTTACTCATGCACAGGCAGCATGTGTTGCTTCACTGTCCCCAAAGAAATGGTTCAAATTCTCACCACGTGTACACCTGTGCCATCTCAGGGAACTCTCTGCTGTAGCTCCTGTTAACTCCATACAACCACTGTAACTGAGCTCTTCACAAAAACAACACTTAATCCACAGGACAGGCAAGATGGAAAGCAAAATGCCTGAATCTGCCAACAGCCAATTTATTGGCTTTTATTTGCCAAAGGTTGCTGTGGGTGAGGTATAGGAAAATGCATCTACAGTCAGCCTGCAGTGCCTCCAAGACAGTCTTCCAAGCCCAGCAGAACATACTTCAGTAGTTTTCATTTGTTTCTTATCCAAAAATGCCTGTGAGCCCAGCAGTTTATGAAGCAATCCTTTTGCAACAAATTAAAAAAAGAGGGATTTCTGGGGAACACTCTTAACACTCCTGTATCTCCATCTCAATAGCTGTATTCAAGCCGTTCTGCTCACTGCTCAGTCCCAATTACAATGAGCTAGCTCACTGTTCAGTCCCAATTACAATAAAAGTATTTAATTTCCTCTCTGATTTCCCTTCAACAACAGATTGCAACTTGTCACACTTCAAGCTAATTTTGGTAGCTCGTTTAACACACACTGAAACCTAAATATGTTCCCAAGCTCTGGCTCATTGCAATAAAGGATGGAGAAAGGAGATGAAATCTCTGGAGGTTGAGAACCTGACCATAATTACTCCTGGCTGAAAACTTGTTTTGTCTCAGTAGTCTTGGGGTGCAGCTAGAATCTTCCATGAATGATTAATAGACTATAGACAGATCAATGAAACTCTGCCCTAAATGTATCTGAACCAACTCAGCTGGGGATCAAAGAAGTCTAACCAGCCACTGTCCTGTAATTTGCACTTCTTATGTAGTGAAACAGCATAATTCATACCCATTTACTGTGGTTGGATTCTCTAGCTCAAGTACCTGAGACATCTGAGTGATTGGTTTCTTCCCTTCCCTGCTTCCTACTCAGCATTTAAGTTACTTTGTGGTGAGTTGGCCTGCAATATCCATGTTCATATTGAGGAGAATCTTCCTCCATTTAGTAACCCCACTGATTCTAAGAACTGAAAATTCAGGATTATGTTCCTTGCTAGTGAACACATTCTACCACTTATAAAGAGAATATTAAGCTTCCCATAAAGCACTTTTTATTGCTAAGTCTTGGAGATACTTAAATTCTGTCAGCAATATCAAAATTATTTCTTATCCCAAATTTCTATAACCAGCATAGTAACTTCCAGGAATAATAAAGACTGTAGAACATATTCTCAGATTTCTTGATGGATGATGAGTTGGCCTTAGTAAAGTTGTTAACGATGTAAAATAAAATGCAAATTAAATAGCACAATCAAAATGTAGCTATTAAAAAAAATAGTCATGCAGGCATTATATGATACTAAATACCACCCCTTTGCTTACATTGTTAAAAACATAATACCAGCATTTTAGAAACATAACAAATCACAAAAAAAAAAAAGTTTCTATAGCTGTGAGTTCCTGAATGAGTTTGAATGGGATCACAAACTGTTAGCAAGAAGTGAGGGCAGATATTTCCCCCTAAACTGAGCAGCCCAGTCCTGTGGCAAGGTGGGGAACAGGAGAGCAGACTGTAATTAGTGGCTGCAAGTGTTTATACTTGCTAGGGAACTGCTAACTACCTTTAATTACAACAGCTCACTTTCTCCAGGAGAGGGGAGCAATATAGACTGGAATTAAAATTGCTGGATAGTTGCTAACTGCCTTTCATTGCAGGCAATAGATCTGTTTCTCCAGGGAGGAAGAATAAACTTGTGACTGGATCTTATTCCCCCATCATTTAGAAATGGGGCAATTACCAGCTCTGGGGGTCACACAAATAAGCAGTCCAACACAGTTGTATTTCCAGCCTGTGTAAGAAAGAAATCAATAGTCTCATTTAGAGAATGTGTGACCACCAGACGAAGACTGAAGTGCCCCATGCAATCTGCATTGCACCTCAGTGAAGAAGGATGTTTATTAAAGGACTTTAAATGAGAGGGTAATTGAAAAAGTAGAATGATCTCACTGAAACACACTTGTACATTTCTTTCTGTGTCCCTGCCTGTCATCTGAACCCACTTTCTTATCTAGAAGTGATCACCTTTTCAAAGCTTTCAGCAACTGAATGCATCAAGATGGAACCTGAAGACTGGCACTTGAGGCTGCAGCTCCACACAGCGTCTCCTGGCTCAATTAGCACAGCAAATGGGTCAAGACAAGGCACCTCTCCTCCTCCCTCCTGAGGGCAGCTTTCCTCAAGACTGGAAGATAAATTATCCAGCACTTCTTCCTCTCAAAATTAGGGATTTTAGGGAAATACAACAGTGCTATGAACCCCGCTTCCCATATTAGGGGCTTTTAGCATCCTCAAAGTTCATATTTGCTTTCTTGTGGTCTCTTCAATATCCATGAGGCCCATGTCCCCTTCAATGCCTTCTGGCTACCACAGCCACCATGCACCTTTCTCCAGGAGTTCTCTTCAGCTCCAGAAGGGAGTGGAAGCAATGTCAGGCTTGCTGGTGGACATGATCTTATGTCAGCAGCAAAGGTCTCCACTCGTCCCCCAGTGCGGTTCAGATTCCCACATTGCACCCTGTGATGTGACACCCTCTTCCTGGGGAAGCAGCTCAGAAAAGGGATCTAGCTTAGAAATAACACTGGAGGGAAAAAAAAACCAAAAAATGAAGGAAAATTGTTATTTTTTGTCTGGATCAGTTTTCTAACCTGTTCTATTGCACAACCCCATGAGCATCTGTGGTGGCCTGAGCCAAGAGTGGGAAACGAGACGTGTCTTGAGCAGCACTGCCATGTAGTGGCTGTGTGAGATGGAAAGACTGGCTTTGGCTGACATGGGAGGAAAAGACATGAATGCTGTCTACACAACTTGGCCATGGGAAATGGCTCAGATAGTGAGAGAAGCTCCTGAGTTTTGCAGACAAAGATACAACATAGTGCAGGCCTCAGCATCGAAGCTGGGCAGCTTGAAATTCAAACTGGTCATACCCTCCTGCTAGTGGGAGTGATTAGGGATAGGAGCAGAGGAACTCCTGTGGGCCCTGGGTGTTTAAAAAGAGTTTAAGCTATAAGTCATTCTAAAACCTAAGGTTTGGGTATCCTCTGAATTTGAACTTGCAAGACTGTGTGACACTGTCCTAACAACCCCTTTGCAGAGGAGAGAGGAAAAATGATGCCAGCCCATGGGACTGGAGAGTGGCTGCACTCTTTAAAGCCTGTAGCCAGTGGCATGGATAGTTTTGTATATGAGAGCATGGAAATAGTATGACCTCCTGGAAACAGTGAAAAATACCAGAGTTGTCATACCATTTTCCTAACACTAAAAACAATATGTTCGTGCCATGAGAAAACTCCCACTGAGCTGCTGAGACCTTCCAGCCCTTCCCACAGGTTCTCTGCCCACTGTAGAAAGTCAACACTAAGGAAAAACCCTCTAGTGAGCCATGCCACTGTGTCTTCTGACAATCTGATGGGTGATACACATCAAACTACATCTCCCCAGAAACCCAGCAGGCACAAGAGAAGTCCCAAGAAAGTCCAGAAAGTCCCAAGAGAAGAAATCCTGCTTCTAGAATCAAGTGGAAACTCCTCCCACTCCTGTTAGATCTTCGGGGATCGATTCAAGGGATCTTTTCACACCTTTCGGTGAAATACAATGTAACTGCAGCCACAAGTCAGGTTTTCTCAAGTTTTTGCAATTTGTCAGCAGCATTTTTGCCGAGCCAGAAGGGTTACATCCATACTCTGGTGCTGAGCAGGATGCCTGTAAGTCATCGAACTTGTTTGGAAATAGGGATGTGGCCCCCAGCAGGCTGATAAGACAGGAAGAACAGTTTCAAAACGTATTTACTGGTACCTGCAATGAGAAAATAAACTTTCATTTCCCTGCCCCTTGGCTGTCTTTATTGCTTAGCTCTGTGTCATGTGAGGCACAGCCTGGACAGGTGCAGCTGGGGATAGGACACTCTGGGCATGTCCAAGTGGAATGGAGTCTTTAAGGCAGATTTTCAAAACATTATGGATTTCATCTTTGCTTAGCAGCTGGTAACTGTGCCAAAGCCATGAATCACCACTTGAAGTGATTGAAGGAGGGGGAAAAATAATATTAGTAAAGTGGCATACTAGCTCAGGGATAGGCTTTGTAGTCCTATTAAACTTGAGAGGCTACAGTTTCCATTCCCAGACCTGGTGCTTAACACAAGAACAAGAACCATGTTTCCCCACCCCATCCAAAGAGTTGTATTAGGCAAAGACTGAAGAGCAAACCAGCAAAAGGTCAATCCTATTCTGTGGAGGCAAATGCTGCCAGCAGATTAACATGGCAGCGTTCATGAAAAGTCTGCAGCAGCTCTGGCAAGCTTGGCAAAATTTATAATTCATCGCAGAGGAACCAAATATGTGATGTTTGTTTCTGTGGAAGAATGGGAGGAGACTAATGGTAAAGGAGAAGGAGTGGGGGTGTGGAAGTGGGGAGAGGGGAAAGCAGAAAACGGAGTCCTGGAGAATTTTCAGGGACCTACAGAAAAAAATTGTCTAAATAGAGTAGTTCAGACCTCAAATACCGTGCGGTGCTTTGACAGTCTTCTGGGTTTTGGCATTTTAAACAAAGTGCTCTTACATTTACTTGGCTGGAATGTCCATTTGACTATAGACTCTCTGCTACTTTGCTCGTACTTTAACATTTTGGACATGTGACAAAAATGTGTGTAATGCATTTTTTAAAGTGTTGATTGTGCTCGTAATTTTCAAGTCAGAATATAAAATAAACATCTCTGCCCTTTCTTCCAGCAGGCAGCACAGAGATCTGCTCTCCGCGTTCTATCTGACAGGTACATTTTGTCATTTTTATGAACTATAAATTGCTTTATGAAACGTTGAGCCCTATTTATTGTGGCATATAACTCATAATCGGATTTTGTCCCCAAAGTATCTGTGAACTGGGATGTTAAACATTTTGCATGCTTGGATTTGTCATGCATGTGTAGAGTTTATTACTGCAAAAATCACAGTCTTGTTGTATTTCATACAGAGTATGCAGAATCCCTTGTTGTGATACCAAACGAGAGATAAGAAACTTACTGGAGAAGGCATGAATGATGCAGTAAATTCTGAGCTTTAGAGTTTGCTGAGATATATCTGAGCTCATTTCTCAGCAATAAGTACTTCATTTATTCCGAGATGTTCTCTTTTGACTTTTTCCAAATCCTTTCCCTGGGAATTACTCTTCCTTTGATGAGATTCTCTGTATGTTTTATGCACAAAAACAATGCCCTTTTTTACCCCTTAAGTTTTAAGAGATTGGCATATTGGAGGAATTTAATTAATTTTTTCACTTCTGGAACTGCAGCAGTGCTGCAGGCAGATAAGCAGGGGACCAAATCCTCAGTGTTCAAGTTTTACTCAGCTCTTTTTCAAGCAAAAAAATCCATTAACTTCAATGGGAAACTTGCCTGAGTAAGGAATTCAGGATTTGGGCCATAGTAAATGTTATATTTGGGCTGTAGGTCTGCACAGGTATTTACCTTAAATGACTTTTATGAAAGAGGATTGATTGAAATATAAGGTAGCTTTCTAAGATGGTCCTGATTTCTTTTCCAGTTTTGGGAAAGGGGGTAGGGAAGGGGGAGGAGACACTGTACATTTTAGTGCCTGTGAAAAAGAACTAGCAGATTTACATTTTTCCACAAATGAGGTACTGTGTCATGCAGGCTGACACAGAGTAAATTTCCCCATGTCTTGTTGCCAGCCCCCTCTGCTCCGTCTGGCCCCCAGCCCCCCGCCTCCCTGGGAATAAGTGGTAATTGACTCTGGAAGCCAGCTCAGGCCAGGATTTCTCCAGAGCAGAGCCTGTCACTTAGGCTGAATTATATGTTGTGCATGGATGAATAACATTTCTCTCTGCTCGGAGGGTAAAACCGCCAAAATTATTGACCTTCCCTCCCCAAGTTTACAAACACGGTTTTGTTTAGAATTTTTTGCCCTGCTTTAAGGGAAAAAAATTCAGAGTAAAATGTATGGGATGTGGGTGAAATTGCTGGTACAGTTATAGGGCTCAGAAGTATTTGCTGTAACTGGAATGAATGCAAAAAGAAAGTGGAGTTGGAGTCAGCATTATGCCACTCTCCCTGGAGGTGTGCAAGCTCACTGCCGAGGCAAAGCAGATTTTGCACTTGGTGGGGACAATACCATGACCAAAGGAAACATGGGGATTTTTTTCACAGCATTCTCCTCTTGGGCTGCATGTGGAACATTCCTGCAGGAGTGGCCCTGGAGGTAATGAACAAACCCCAAACCCTGCAGTTTGATTTCTGTCTCCCTGGAAAGAAAAGTGCTGGTGATGGATAGATGTTCCCTACCTCGTCAAAGGTGGTGAGGTAGCTGGCTGCAGGCTGCCTTCATCCACAGAGCAGAAGGGCCTCAGTATTAATAACCATCATGGCTCAGATTTAGGATTTATGATCAAATATTTCCCTGTCTGGCCCTAAAAGCAAGCTCAGGGACTACAGCTTTTCCAACTAGCTCTGCAGAAATTTGACTGCCAGGGTACCCTCCTTCCCCCAGTTCTGGAGGGGGTACTGGGAAGGCTGGGGGTGCACCCTGGGGGTTTGCCTCCCTGCCACCCATGACCTCACTGCAGCGAGCAAATGGGAGGGCAGGGGGCCAAAATCCCCCACTGTGACAGCAGTTTCTGTCTCTTCTTGGCTAGAGGAAGGATGCCTGTGATACTGCTGCTCATTAGTTGTGTCCCAGTAGCAACTCAGAGCTCCCAGCCACACACCAGCACTTCCCAGCAACAAGGGAGATGGCAGCTTACTATAAAGCTTTCAGTAATTTTGCCCTTTTTCTAAAAATACTCTCCGGAAGTTCCTCTTGCAGTTCCTGTTTTCAGATTCTGTTAAAAAGGTAACAGCTACACTAAAAGATGAGGAAAAAACCTTAAACAAACATAAAAGAGAGAGTTTTTAAATCTAGCCATTGATTTCTGTAGTGTATCACACTCAGTCTTGTTTGCAGAATGACACAGTAACCCCCAGCAGATTTATGTGCAAACACAAAGATTAGTGACCCAGAAGCTTGACTGAAACAGCTTTTCTGCTTCCAGAACACAGGTTGCTCTGCACATGCACTGACTGTTTTGTCAGCAAAGATGCACTGGCCCCATTAGCTTTTCATTCTCTCATGAAAAGCCCTCAGTGTTTATTTAGCACAGCTTGGTTTTAATTTTATTGTGCTTTTCAGTAAAGTGGTCAAAGTATACAGATTACTCACTTTCTGGGACAGAGAAGAGCAAGAACTTAACTCATATACCTTAATGGTATAGAGCTGGCATATTTTCAATTGTCTCCTATATCCACTGCCTGAATAGCTTTCAAATGAAGAAAAATGCCTGTAACTAAAATATCCAGTGTGTTCTGCTGTTATTTAACAGTAAGCAGCGTGGTTAAGCCAGGTCTTAAACTTGCTTAATCCCACTGAGCTAAATAGATTTTATTATTGACTCCCATGGTTCCAGAACTATGACCTTAAGGCTGAAGTTAAAAGCTAATTTTTTTTGCAGTCTGTTCCACTAACCCAGAAGCACTTACTTGCTGGATACATTTGCAATGGAGAACATCCAGCTGTAAATTACAGCTGTTTGCAATCCTACCCAAACACAACACTCATTATTATTCTTTTGTTCTTTTTAGGCTGAAAAGCCCACCATGAGGGAGATTGTACAGTACTTATCCACACATTAAATTTACTCACAGCTCATATTCATGTGCAAGATAAGATTTTCCATGAAGTAAAGATTTACAGTGTTCCTAGGGCACTTTTATTTCCCTGGCTGTTTTTAATTCTCTGTGCTGGAGTGTAGGCCAAGTGGGCCTGCTGAAGAGTTTTGAACACTTAGAGGAAAGTGGTGTACCACTGCTGAGTTTCCTCTCTGGTTGTAACAAGGGAAAGACAGGTCCTTTGCCGAGGGCTTGGGTGGTACTTGGGAGATGTGCTGACTTCACAGCCATGATCTGCTCTCCTTTCTTGTACTTGTACTGCAGGAGGCAGGCAAAACCCACCAGCTCTGCCCATAAAAACTCAGTGCAGGCGTGTAAGGTACAGGCAGAGTTGAGCCCAGTCATCTCAGCAGCCATATGGCTGTGCTGGCAGGCCTGGCCTTCCCAGCTGATAAGCCCTGTAAAGAGTCCAGCTCAATAGCTTGCCCTCAGCACCCTGGTGATACAAACGTGTTGTCCAGACCTGCACTGGGAAGCATGGGCTGCGATAAACCTTTTAGGTCTACCACCTCTTGCTGTTGACAGAGCAGTCATTTCAGCACTAGTATCCATTTGCCGGTGGAGACAAGCCCCATTCATGATGGTTGGTGAGCTACACAACCTGTCTTAACCTTCAGTCTGACCAGGAGGGATATTGCACTTCCACGTAACCATGTCTCGTCTGTCCATGTCTGATCACAGTTAGGACACCAGAATGAGGCCTGTACCAGACATGAGCTGGTTTACCCTAATGGGACTCTAGTAGCCAGTAGCATGCAGGATCCTGAAGGGCAAATGAGTTGCCCCCTTCCTCACTGGAGAAGTGAAGGGTTTGGGCAGCTGAGAAGCAGTGGAGCCTCACATCTGTGGGGAGAGACATTTGGAAGCAGAGGTGCTGCTGCTCTCATGGCTGTATGCATGCATTTAGCACTCAGGTGCAAGAAAAATCAAAAAGGCTGACCTTGGTCAACCCAGTCCCTTGCCCTGATATTGTAAGCAGACACAGAATTGATGATTAGCCCAGTGGGATGTGTAGCACAGCTCTTCTTCAGACAAAGCCACATTGGGATACACTATTTGTGTTAGGAGGCCTGGGGAGGCACTGCTTGTGAAATATTAAAGCAACAATAAGAGGCAATTTAGATTTTTTTTAATAGATCACTTAAGGCAGCCAAGGTAGCTGTCCAAGCAGCCTTAAAACTTCTTGTGAAAAGAGACAAAGTTTTCTTGTTCTCAGGTATCTGCTTCAGCTGTGATTATGCAAAGCACTTAAACTTGTGATACCCTAAAATAAGTAAAGAGTCCAGTGACAGCTAGCAAAAACACTCATGTGCTTCATGTCACTCACATACTTAATGTTTGTGCTGGAATGACGTTTTCGATAACATTGCCTTTCACACCATGAGAGCTCTCCACACGAGAAGCTACATGGTCAGCATATCAGTGAATGACTCAGCTAGCTGGCTGGCCAGAAAGCTTCATGTGGCAGCATTGTGCAATCAGTGACAGCCCAGGGGAAGCCTTGGCTTGGGACAGCTAACCTGGGACTCGGCAGAGAGTGACGGAACTGAGATCACAGGCTCCACAGGAGTCAATAGGTTGGCCAGAGAAAAGCGTACGCGCACAGTGCTCGCTGCCACAGCCAGGCATGCAGCTCTCAGCATTAGCACACTGCCTAAATTTTCTGGGTTATCTTTGGGAGGAAAAAGAGAATACCTCTGAGAGGGAATACATGGATTTATCATTTTTGTCTTGCATGAAAGCTTGGCTGTTTGGAGACGCTGGTGTCTCACACTTGCACCCTCCCTGGCCCCTGCTCCAATATAGGGTAGCAAAGGGCAGATGCTCCTTGGAATGGTCTGGAGTTTCTCAGTCCTGCTAGTTACAGAATGTGAAGGTGGAAGAGTAATGATACATATTGTATATAGGATAGGTTTTCCAGTACTGGAGAATGTTGTGAATTAGTGAAAAGGGGCTTTAGAAGAAGAGCCTGTGCATACAGCTTGGAGTGAAAAGGAATAGGTATCTCTGTAAAACTCCCTCTATTTAATTTGTGAGCAAGACGTGTAGCACTCATCTTTTTTTGTTGCTGCTTTTTTCTTTCTCATACTTTGAGTATTGCTGGTGTTTATTTAGAATTGTTATACCATAGCACAAAAGATGTGATGTGGAGGTATCATTGTGTGAGAAGGTGGAACTGTCCCAGGGAAGGAGAGCTGTCCCAGGGAAGGAGAGCTGTCCCAGGGAACTGTAACAACTTTGAGCCCTACTAAATACTGGAATTCATTTGATGTTTAAAGACAGAAAAAGAAAAGTTAAGATGTATTTTTCTCTTCAAGGAAGTGATAGTGTTTTGCTATCATGATAGCCAAACATTTCCCACCTCCCTATGGGCAACCTCATGCATTTGCTCCCCAAAGATATCTGGGGGAAGTCAGTCAGTTCTAGTTCCCAGAAACATCTACATTTTGAAAAATATCGATCTGCCAGAAGAAAAATCTGCCTAGTAATTTCTCACATATTTTCTTTGACTTCCTTGGTCTTTTAAGAATCAGTGTGAGGACAATTAGAGCATGAGTGTGGAAGGTAAAAAGGCAAGGTGTAGGTCTGTGGTCTTTCATATATTAGTAAGGAGAAAACAGGTCCCATTGCTGGCTGGCAGCATGAAGAATATGCAAAGTGCTATTGGGAAGAAGAGTGTATATGTGTGCAGCATATGAAGTGCCTCAGCATATGATTAACCTCGCTGGCTATGTAGTAAATAGTAGATAACTGTGATCAAAAAAGTATTCGTGTGATTTATCAAACTGAGCAACTGTGCATTTTGCAGTGAAGCAGGAGGTCAATCCTGAAATCTAGGGCAAGTAGAGCAATAGGAAATTGCAGGGACTAAGAAGTTAATCATACTGTTGGACTGCTTCCATCTGGTTTTGAAAGACGGAGTCAGTGCAGTGCTAGCGAGGACGCTTCACGGCAACAGATCAGGAATTAATTTTTTTCACCAAATCTTCAGCTATCATTTGTGGTAACACAGGCTTATAAAAATGTAATTTAATTTCTTTGGAATAAATCAAATAGGACAAGAAGCGTGTTTTTTTAATGTGTGTATCTGAGGCAAAAAATAAAAAGTGTGAGTATTAGAACAGCAACAATCCAAGAGGAAACAAACATTAACAATATAAAACCTGGAAGGCATATATGGCCATCCAGTTAAATTGTGCACATAATTTTCTTTGAAAAATCAGTTCACAGTCGGGAAACTTCTACATTTTTATGACCCTTGGAGGCATAATCTTGTCTAACCTGTCTGTCCATCTTCATAAATGTGGATCAAAGGAGCTCTGACTTAATGTTTTGTGGAATTGATGCTCTGCACTCCACTTAGATATATCATGAGTGCACAGCTATAGGCAGAAAGTTTGTGAATAAATTCTGTTTACCTTATTATTGATACTACTTATGATATTTCAGTGAGGTTTGAACATCTGGACAATAAAAGTCCCCATAGGCAATGAACATGTTGTAAAACAAAAGGGATTTTAACCCTGATAGTAATTCTGGTAGCTAAAACTTGCTTTCTTCAAACAGGTGGGAGGACAGCTGATAACATTATGCCTTTCTTACTTCAGCAGTGGGATAAGAGAACAGAGAGCCCTTTACGAGGAGTAACATGTTGTGCTATTTTTAGGGCTAGGCTGCAAAAAGTGAAATGTTATAAATACATTTGTATCTATTTCCTGGCAGTCTGATGAAAGAGAGCTCAGGTTTACACAGCACCAAAAGCAGGAAACCGGCGGCCGCTCTGTTCACACAAATCACCACTTTCATTACCACTTCATTTTAAGAAAAGGTGAAAATTCATAGCAAGCAGCAACACCTCAGCCTGGTCCAGTTACATGACACGAGTTTGGGATTTTTGACTCCTGTGTGCCTGTGAGTCGCATCCTAGCTGTAGCTCGGGGAGTCTCCAGAGCAGGTGCAACAATGCAAAGGAGAAATCTCAGTTCCATGTGAGTGAGGCAGCAGTCCATGCAGCAGATGGAAGGAGATCCCCCCTTCAAGCTTTAATCGTTCAGTAATCAGCCAGGCACAACAGGGCTTTCTGGCACCAGCTCCATGGATGATGACATGCTTGCTCCAGTTGGTTTTTCCTGCCTTCCTGCAAAGATGGTTTAGAAATCTCAGCTAAATTTCTGGGTTTGCCTTTGTCACTGGTAAGGCTATCTGCCTTCTGTCCTCTGTAGTTTTTAATTTTAGATTCAAGAGCATTTCCCCCTTGCCCTTGTTTTTGTTCTGACCCTGGCAACAATGGAGGCAGAAAGGAAAGGGGGGACTGGCTAGCTCAGGGGAGAACAGTCAAGTTCTGCAGGAGGCCAATCCCATGAAAAAGACATGCTGGTGCTAGGGATGGGCAAGGGATTCCTCAGAACAGTGTCCTCATGGGGCACCAGTGGGGACAACACTGTGTAACAAGTCTGTGCTTTGGCTGCCCTTTGTTCTCTGAGGGGTGAAGAGGATACTACACAGATACAGAACTCTGTCCAGTTTCTTTGCAAAAAAAAAATAGCATGAGTTAGTACAAAGAATGAGGTACCCTGTGATTTCTCCATGGGGATTGGTTGTGGCTGATCAGGCCTGAAATGCTCCTGTAAGGAGTCACATTGCTGTGATCTGAGATACTTTGCTCCTCCATGCAGTCCCATCCAGGTGTCTCCTCTGTTTTTTCATGACTGCCTCAATTTTGATGTAAGATGAAGGAAAATTTTTATCCTTTCCTCTCTCTTGGAAAAGTATTGGATTTAATCTACCACTGAGGAATGGTTCATACTGTTCTAGGTTTCTTGCATTTCAGTGAATGGAAATGTGTGTTCTTTGAACAGCCTGGGTTTTCTCCCAAATAAAAACTGGAGTGTTTTTGAAATTAAACAAAGCTCTTATGGTGGAACAGTTTTTTACCACAGCTATGTCACATATGCTGGTGGGAAGGCACAGCAGCAGTCCAGTAGGGCACAACTAGCTCCTCCAACACCCTCACTGGCAACCTGATGAGCAGGGAAAGTATTCAGACTTTGGAACCATTGAAGCTTTTTTGATGTAAACCAAGATCCAAAAATCTCAAATGGCTCATTTTCTGAAGTTATAAGGTTGGGTTTTTTTTTGCTCACTCAACATTTCCAGGGAGTCTGTCTGGTGACATTTTCTTTACAAATTACCAGACCAAACACTTTCTGCTTTATTTTTCATTATTATTGCTTTCTTTGAGGTTCTGTTTCATGGGTAAATTCAAAATTGGAGGGCTTTGTTCCAAACTGGAATGGCATGAAATTTCAAATTCCTTCTCCAAATGGAAGACCTTCCTTTTCTCAAGGGCTGTATTTATAGTAGGCTGCCCTTTTTGCAGTCAGAGAGAGGCCAAATCATATTATGACTGTCTGCTCTAATGTGTTTTTAACTGAGAAGTAAAATTAGGCCTGGATTGAAACTGGATGTAAAAAAGTTTAAGTTCAGATATTATATTTTTCTAACCTGCAAATTTTATCATTTTGAAAAGCAGAAATAAATAGAAATTACTAAAATTAAATTAGGTATTTTTCCACAATGTATGACTTAAACATGACACATGCTATCTTTGACATGGTCTGCAATCTTCTACCATTTTAGCCAAAAAGAAAGTTGTTTATTTCAAAGGTAGGTATGTTATATCCTACAAAATTTACTTTGCATAGCAGTGTATCTAATGTGTTAGATTGTTATCAAGATTTTAAAAGGTTTTTTCATTCTTGACTCAGGCACAGAACTCTTTTTCAGGCTGAGACACTGCCTCTCACCCACACATTCACACAGAAGAGAATAGGTCCTTCTCTGTGAAAACTTAGAAGCCAAACAATTCACAAGTACCTCTCACCTATTACTTACTGGCACAATCAAACATAGCCGCTCTAAATGAATAGTTTGTCAAATAAAATTAAAAACAAACAAAAAAAAAAAACCAAAAAACACCCAAAAACAAACAAAGAAACAAACAAAACCACCAAAAAACCATAAAAAACCATAAAAAACAGGGAAGTGTGGTTAAAGAATCCCATTATTCTGATTTAACAGATATAAATCCCCTCTCAAAAAGTCATAGAGACCTGCCAAGTAAATTTATTGCTTTGCAATGATCCTTTAAGACACTTTAATATGCTTTTTTGAGGATCTGCTGTAGACACTTTAATATGCTTTTTTTCTGCTGTGGCCCTGGTGTTGTGCATACCCGGGGAGGTTTGTATTGTCTCATGCCCAGGAAGGTGATGCCTGCTGGCGGGGAAGGTGCTGCTTAGGGAACAGCTAGACCCTGGTTCCCAGCAGCCCTAAGGGACTTTGCTTGCCATTCCCATCATTCCCATCTTCCTTTTCTTCCTTCCTATAATGCCTTTAGAGGGAGAAGAGGAAAACCAGACTTGCAGCCTCTGTCACATGCACCTTCCTCTATGTGGCCTCAGATCTCCATGATATTGGCTGTTTCCCGAGGCGACCTTGTCCCAGAGCCTCTCTATCTGCCCATCATGGACCCTTCCTGTGTTTCTTGCTCAAGTTGCCCTTTCCCCATTCCTCAAAACCACTGTGACCCCACTGGGGTGCCTGGATCCTCCCCTGGAGCCCCCATCTCCCACCAGTCTCCTCCAGCCGCCCCAGGAGCTGAGCCCCTCTGGTCTGCAGTGCCATCAGTGATGCCAAGTGCAGGGTACCCAAGCATCACCCACTGCTGAAAGCTTGATGTGGCCCCCGTCATTGGAGGGGGACGGTGGAGAAACAGCTGTAGAGAGGACCAGCCCTGTTTTGCCTGGTTTGCAGCCCCACAGACACCTGAGGCAGGGTGGGGGCTGGCACTGCCACCACCCAGCCAGGGCCATCCTTGGCTGCTGGCCCACGCTGGGGCACCACACCATCAGCTGGACGGGGGGGCTCTGTCTGCACCCTGAGCCTTTGCACTCACCTCCCCAGTAACCATCACTCTGCCCTGCTAATAATGCCCTCAAATACTGACTTCCTGAAGCCACTTCTTTTAAGGTCATGATGTCCCTTTTTCTACAACTTAATAAGCTTGATACTGACCATGTGGAGTTAGAGTGGGTTTGTAAATATTTGTATCTTCAGCATTATTTCTTTGATAGCAAACACTAGAACAATAATTCCCACATTAAAAAGGCTCTTGGGAAGGGTTTAGGAATTTGGCCAGGAAAAAATAGTTGCCTGAAGGAAGAGGAAAAACCTTGGAGAATTACCAGACTCTTTTTTTAAATTTTGAGACAAATGGACTTTTCAAACTTTGCCCTGAAAAGAGATCTGGTCATGACCTACTATAAATCTCATATGGCCATTTAAAACCTCACAGTGCTCTGGTTAAACAGCATTGCACCAGACAAAACCTCCAGGGCATGGGGACATTGCTGCGGTTTTTCCCTTTCAAGCTTGTATATTGTCCCCATAACATATTGCCAATGTTCACAGGACCAAATGAGACTGTGGCCTTTCTTTAATGTACTCAGAGCTCTTGTGTAGAGAGCCTGTGAGGTCAACAGGAAAACATGGAATGAAATCTCAGCTGAATATCAGTCTTTCCCAGGCTTCCTGGCAATTTCCAACTTCTCACTCTTTTGTTTTCACTTAATAAGATAGAGCTTGTCCTGCACTCAATTAAAAAAAAAAAAAAAGTTGTGAAAGAGCTAAGACTCAGAAAATGAGCAATTTTATAAAAGCCTGGCAGATGCCCAGTCTGCTAAACCTAATAAGAAGCACACTCATTTTTCCAGTTTGAAACTTTTTGGTGCAAAGACCCCTAGTGCAAATATCTCCCACAGGACTTGTGGGAAGAGTGCCAGTGGATAGAAGAATAAGAGTGCTGGTATTCTGACATGAAAACTGTAGCCTACATTTTTGAAACAATGGTGTTGAAAAGTGGAGCTCTGAGAAGAACCTAATTTTGGGCTTCTCCAGCTGTCAGATCACCCTCAGATTTCCTACTTCTTCTGCTAGAGAGGCTCACAGCACAGCACCTTGCTCTGTTAAAGCTGAAGAGGAAAGCAACAACTGCAATGTCATTTGTGCAAACCCAGAGAACAGTCTGAGAAGACAGCAAAACTTTAACACTCCTTTGAGATTATCACTCTATAATTGATAGAGATGTACTGGTTAAGATGTACCTCTGTTTCAGCTTCTCTTTTTACACCATTTTCTATATTAGCATATTATGTGCTTGTCAAGTACAACCAAATTTTAACTTCAGATTGCTGATGTTTTATGAGTATTATATAAATGCGTGTATATATATATATATATATATATATATTTCCTAAATTATTGTAAAGGATTTAAAGGTTGATGAAAAGCAGCAGGTCCAGGAGTTTTTCCCTTGCATTGCAAGTACATCTGCCCCCTCCTGGAGCCTTGAATTATCCCCATGCATGTGTGCAGACAAAGGGCACTGTTGAAGCAGATGAGTGCCTCAGCATTTGATGTCATTAACTAATCTGAGCCAACACCACATTATTTTCTAAGAAATGTATTGTATTATTTTCTTCCATTTGGTCAAAATGCAGCATTAGCCATTTAACAAGGGCCATGACAAATTTCTGTCATTGTCTACTGTATGTTGCTGTCCTCTGCCTTTGTAAGGTCTCACAGATTGGTCAGACTGGGAATTATGACAGAGTTGACATATCCAAATTATTAGGGCTGTTTTTATGACCAAAATCTGGTATCACTGTGGAGTAGCAGTAAATTGTGGATCTGGTTTGAATTGTTCATATGTCAGTCATTTACCACTCCAGCCTTTTAAATATATTACAACAAACTATGAAAACACTCTCTGATTAAATGAGAGAACGTATGGCAAATTAATTCCCACTGTCCCAAATGGAGAAGACATACTCCAGTGTCACAATGCACTCCTTGTCTGCTTTGGAGCCAAGCTGCACAGGGATACCATGCACCAGTGTTCATCTGCTGAACTGGGAGGTTAGCTGGAAGAACTGGTAACTGCAAACTCTGTGACTATATGGACCTGCCAGTCACTCCTCTGGTTAATCAACAGTTGCAAGGATGAAAAAGAGGTGCAACGTGGGTAGTCTGGGCAGTATAAAAAGGGACATAATAGAAGGAAGGTAAAATCTGGAATGAGAAAAGATGAGCCTTTGTTAAGAGACTCTTCACTACTTTTTACTAAGGCCATACCATACCTGAAAGAACAGATTTTCTGATACTGTTTACAGGTTGTCATAGGCTGTCATAGGCTGATTGAGTCAAGGCTTAGCTTCTGAGAATATTTGGGGTGTTCAAATACACTTTCTGCTCTTGTGCTGAAAAGAATAATTACCCCCAAAAGATGTGCTGCTTTTTTTTTTCAGAAGTAACACTCAATTCACATGGTCATGATGATTCTAAAATTACCAACATGTGTCCAAAGCTAAGACAAGACAAGGGTTTGCTTAGTTAGGAAGTAATTGCACTAGGCTTGTCTTGCAGCTGGTGAAAAGCTTGTTAAAGGCAATAGTGCAACCCTGAGATTTTCTGTGTTTAATTTCTTACTTGGACATATTTTAATATCTTTGCTTTCATGTTGATATGGTCTTGTCGGGGTTAGAGTTACTTACTTGGTTGCAGGCTCACATGCATGGGAATTATGTTATTTAAATTACATACATCTTCAGTTGACATGACTCATGTTACAACTGAAATGAATAAGCCAGCCCTCTATACTAAAAATAAGCAAACAAATGCAAAACACATCACCATATTAGCAGAATCACAGCACACCGATTAACGGACTGCACAGTCATCAAATCAAGGTCACAATCAAGATCTGAACCAATGAATCAGAGCTCTGAGTTTTCAAACAGACACATTCAATGAAGAAGGTAAACAGCTTTACATGACAAGCTTGACATGATTTGGAACTACATTCAGTTAGTTTTGCATCAGGAAAAGCTGAAGAGAAAACAGTTCATGTTTCAACCAAGCTCCTCACAACTGTTCAAGTCAACACAAGCACTGAGTAAGGCAATTAAGTACAGTATTCTTCAGTCCTTGCCAGTGGTGCATGAGGACTGGTGCTGTTATGGTTCAGTCCAGAGAAGTCCAGCCATCAGAGCAAACTCATCCTTGATGCAGAGTTTAGAATTTCCTTCTCAGTTATCAGTTATTACTGATAAATGTATCAGTCTCAGATACAGTTATCATGTATGGTTATTCTTCTGCTCTTATTCTCGCCTGGCTATCAAACTCAAGTCAGAGGTCACTCTGAAAATCACATGCTCTTGCAGCTTTTAAATTATTGATGTAACATTTATGAAAATACTTCTTGCATAATTACTAGGTAAGGACTATTAATAATTTCTGGAATAATTCACCAGCAGAAAATGATGGATCTAAGAATCTGGCATTTGCTGCTAGGCCGGCAAGCAATTATTATGTGCCTTTTCACTTTTTTTCCTTTTTTGGCCAAACAACTATGCATCTATGTGAAATAAAGTGGGATCCTTCCCTTAAAAGAAAAGAAAGTGTTGAGCCTCATCCTTTCTTCCTAAGGATCTTTATTTCACATGGTTGCTGGCTGCCAGCACAAAACGGCAGAAGTTTTGCCCAGGCTAATGACAGACTTTAAAACTGACATCTCCTGCTTGGTGGTCCCAAGAGGTGGCAATGCTTCTCACAGATCCATCCTTTTGCCTGTTTACTTCACTGCACAGATGGAGCCTGGTTTCCTGGATGTGGTCAGTCCAGCCTGGTGTCTGGCTGTGGATCACTGCTGAATATACCCATGGCCCTGCAGGCAGAACAACAGGCTGAGGTGTGACACACCAGCCTCCTGCATGGTGTGTGTTCCAGCGAGTAATGACGACCTTTTCCTGCAGGGAAAGCGCTTAAAACCTACACTCAGCAGGTGCCACCTCCTCAGGACAAGCTAATAACCTCATCAGCACACAGTGTCTCCATGTCTTTCTAATAATAATCACTTCTTTACCCTAAATTAGGAAGCTAATATGAATCAGTTCACAGCTTGCCCTGATGACTTTTAATCCAAGACCACAGCTGGCCTTTGTGCTTTTCATCAGATGAATTCCAATAATCATTAAACAAAGTTTTCTCAGTTCTGCTTTAGGTCTGGCCCAACATATCTTGCAGACCTTACTCCTGTGCGACGCTGGCAAAATCCTGCTGTCCTGTAAAATCAGTGATGGCAACATGAATAATTAGCTGCTGTATTTATGCAGCATCAGACTTACAGTTATTTTCCAGTTGTCTATACTGCTTTTCTTTGTATCTAGACCAACCCTGGAGAGTACAGAGAAGTCTGCAAAGTTTTAGTCCATGAGATCATCTCGGTAATTTCTTATTGCAGGCACTGTCTGTCTAATTTTAGTTCTCCCTGTTAAATAATTGTGATATTGTTTCTTTAAAACCCTTGACAACAAAAATCACAACAACCGTAAATAATCCATAGACATATGGAATTGTTTTGAGAAAGAAAGCAAATTGTTGAGACTCCTTAAAATGAAAACCTACCAAGGAAACCCCAGCAGCCTCTTTGACAGTCTGCTCTAAAAATTTTCACTTGCTTTGATGTTGTTTGTAATTTATGCTCCTCAGAGGCTTTTAGATGAAGGAAATCATCTGTTTTAATAATGTGAAACCTTCTTCTGGCTACTCAAGATGGGAATTCCTGCCCTGTTTCCTGTGCCTCTCTGTCATGGCCAGAAGGGGAAGGAGGGCTTAAAAATTGCAGGGCTGTTAGTGATAAGAGCTGTGGCATCACCTACCATCTCAAAATGTCTACCCGAATATTACTTACCTCTGACTGCTGAAGTAACATGTTAAGGAAACCTGTTAAGCTCATTCTCCACTGCAGTGTTATTTCACTGTATTAGTAATTCATAACGACAGGTTATGTGGTAACAAGTATAGGACAAAAGCAATTATTGAAATAGTCCCTTTAATTCAAAATTTTTTTAATTGCTAGTGATACCTGTCCTTTTTTTTTCCTCATTTCTGTCGTAAGTCTCCTCATGATTCAAAAATTGCCACTGGGCTATCACCTCTCGTAATTGCCATTCTCTGAGCTGAATGAACAAAGGAAAAATTAAACTGGAGTGTGTCAGGCAAGCAGAATAGGAAATATATGTTCCTGCAGGAAAGCTACTCTCCTCCTAATTACCCTGCAATTTCCAGGTTCAAAACGTAATTTATGAGCAGCATAGATAGAATGGCCACATTAGTCCATTATTTCATGATGTTCTTTTCTACTCCTGCCTTCAGAAAGAAGGAATTTTGTAGCTGTCAGTGCATTGGCATTGTCAGCAGCTGCTCTGGGCAATGATGCTAGAAAACTGCAGTGGAGAGATACTCCCAAAAAAATGTTAAGCAGTCTCCTAACAGCCCAGTTTTATAGAAGAGAGGTGCTGTAAAGTACAGCTCAATAAATAAAGCTTAATCTGATGGGCTGCCTCAGACACTGCTGGTCACGTTCAGGAACAGATTCAGAAATATTTGAAGAAGGAAGTTTTCCAGCCTGTGGCTGCTGGTGTTGCATGTTTCACTTACTGTAAAATACACCAAATGCAGCAAATGAACCTCACAAACGCCCCCTGAGTCTATTTTACTCTGACAAGTATGGAGTAGCCTGCAAAAGGATGGAGTAGAGGGTGAAGCTGCGAACATGTGATAGGCAGCTGAAATGTTTCAGCTGTAGGTTTGGTGCCTGAGGCCAAGTCTGCATTTCAGTCAAGTTGGGGAATTACTTACTCATCATCTGAGTGAGCTTTAAACACAAAACAGGGGGACACTTGTGGCCAGATGGAACTCAGGAACCATTCAGTGCCCACGTAGTTATCACATTATCACATTAGTTAGCACCATAGTTTGTGATACTTGAGCTAGTCCCAACAGGTCACAGAGTGACTGAGGCTGGAAGGCATCTCTG
Source organism: Geospiza fortis (assembly GCF_000277835.1). NCBI lineage: Eukaryota > Metazoa > Chordata > Aves > Passeriformes > Thraupidae > Geospiza > Geospiza fortis. Next base: position 8,440,914 of record NW_005054315.1, read on the forward strand.
GGGATCATCCAGTCCCACCCCCACTCAGAGCAGCATCAGCTAAAACAGTTGCTCAAGGCCAAAGTTGGGTCTTGAATATCTCCCAGGATGGAGACTCCACAGCCTCTGTGTAACCTGTTCAAGAGCTTGACCATCCTCACAGAAAAAAAAAATTGTTATATTTAAATGGAACTTCCTGTGTTTTGATTTTTGTTCTTTGCTTCTTGTCCTGTCACTGGGCACCACTGACAAGAGCCTAGCTCCATCTTCTTTACTTCCTCCTGTCAGGTATTTATCCTTCCCAGTCATCTCAGTCTCCTCATGTGAAAGATGTTCTAATCCCTTAATCATCTTCATGGCATTTTGCTGGTCTCCATGTCTCTTCTGTGCTGCAGAGCCCAGATCTGGATCCTGGGAGAGGCCAGGGGAAAGCAAAAAAGTAGAAGAGGAAAGGCTAAGTTCAAAGGCAAAAGGGAAAACTGTCTTGCTGATTCTGGATGTGACATGCAAACCTCTGAGTCAGTTGACTGAGAGTTCATTGCCTCCCAGCTGTACACAAAGTCCATCAGTATTTTTCTTTGTTGCAATCTAAATCCATAAGGAAGCTTGCCCCTTCCCTGATAAAGCATTAGATTATATTGCTTGGGAGTATCAGTCCTAAATATTCTGTTTCAGTTTCCTGCAGAGAATGTTGAACGGAGTGCTCTTAGGAATGGGAGATGCCTGCTCTGATTCATTCTTCCAAGGTTTTGTTTTTACTTTGCCCCTGAGGAATTAGCCATTTTTAATGACTTTAATGATTAATAAAACTGTCTGAAGGCCTGCTGGGGTCTTCAAGCTAGTAGTTATCAACAAAGTCATCTAGCTTTCTCCCCTAGTGCCTAAGATAATGGCAAAGCCCCAGCGCTTGATCTTTCTCCCCAAGCTGAAGCTTGCCTAGCTGCACTTAGGGTCGTGTTGGGGTGATGAAAAAAAATCCCCAAGAGTTACTTTCATGCTGCACTGACTATGGAAAATCATACTCTCCTGGAAATCTGTGTCTCATCTTAGCAAAACTCTTGTGCAGACTCTCCAAGTTTCCCCCAGCTGTTTCCCAGCTGCAGGCAGGTGATGTGATACCCTTTTAAAGAAGCACTGAATGTATATCCTCACAGCTGGGCACTGAACTCCCAGCAGCAACACATGTTGACTCCTACACCTTTAACAGTCTCCATGCTGGGTCACACTGCTGAACACACATTCCCGCTCTGAAGAGGCTCACCACTTGACACAGAACATCCTAGGCCATGCAGGAGCTCAGGCAGGCAGGGGAATGTTTGAGGCACTGCAGTAAGACCGGTGCCAGATAGGGACTGTTGGCCTGGGGGCAGAGAGAGGAAAAAGACAGCAACAGCTTGTTATGCCACTGGGAGGGGAAAGCAGCACCAACTGGCAATATTCCTCCTGTGCCCTCTCCCCACTGGCATGTGTGCATTTCCTTTCTGCCCCACTGGGAAAGGCAGCGAGAGCAAAACATGCATTGAAGAATAGGCAAGGGCATCTCCACAGCTTTAGTGATATTGTAAATTCACAGGAAACCTAAAAAGATGCATGGTGGTTAATGAACAGCAAAACATGTGAGATACGGATTGAAAGGTATATTGGAAGATATATGTTTAACTACATCAGGACACAGCATGGTGTAAGACCAATTTTTTTTTTTAATTAAAATGTCATATAGATCTAGTGTTTCTCGTAGTAGTTGGTAGCACATTTCACAGAAATAAAGGATTGATAACATCCTGCAGGAGGTTGCAGCTGGGGAACCACTGAGTCCAGACACATTGGTACCACATTGTAGATTAATAAAGCAAATAAAATTATATTTACTTTGAAATTTATTTCTGCCTCCCCTCATCATCTGTGTGTGCATGAGTAAACTTCAAGTTTACTTTCCATGGATAACATCTAACAAAAAGATGCAATTCACATTCAATTTTTCCTTTGAATTGTAAAGGGCAATTTATATCACTCTTCGTAACATTTATATATTTGTGCATATCATACTTCTTCATAGTTTTTCACAGATCACATTATACCTGAGGAAGGCACAGCAAAGGTTACTCATAGACACTGCTCTCTGCTTCAAAATCCTTCATCAATTATCTGCACACTGTGTTTACTGAGTTACAGTGGGTCAGATCCTGACACCCCCAGCACACAGACCATTCCTGCTCTTCAGGAGCACTTCTGGGTACTCTTATCCAAGCTGTTAATTATGATAATTCTAAACCAGAATAAGGGGTCAAGAATCTGAGCCTGGTCAGAATGGGAGAAGTTTTTTTTCAGGGGCTCAGACCCCTGAAAACCTAAGGCTGCATCACAAGCAAATACTCAACAGCTAAAAGTTCATTTAAATATTCTTTATTTCCTGCTAACATGTCAATAATAGGTAAACAGCATATCCTGGAACACTGTTTCTAAAAACATATCTAAGCATTTTTGGATCACAATGGAAAACAGGCTGTGCCTACAACAGAAAGGAGAACAGAAGAACCTTTTACAAGTCTTCAAATAATCTCAAAGTAATTAGCTTTTAACATCCTCTCTGCTACAATTCTGGGCTTTATTAGCTGTTCTGCTTGCCATTCCTGAGCCTGCCTAATGTCTCCTGTAGAACAACTATGCATTTTTTTCAGGCATTTGTCATTTCTTGAAACATATAAAAGAGAGCACTTGGATTCAAATAACAGACCATCTAAATGCTGTTCTGCATAGGGAGTGATATATGCTGACAAGGACTAGAAGTCAAATGTTCTTTTTATGGTTTTTTATGGTGAGCAAACCTACTTAAAACAAGCTTCTCCTCAAAGCAGCATATTGATTAGAGCTGACGGGCCAAAAAGACCTTTGGGAGACAACAGAATATGGCTTGAGTCAAAGAGTAACACTAAAGCTGGCAGCAGCAACATTAAGAGTCAGTGAAACCTGAGAGAGTTTGTCTCATGCTGAAATTTATTGCACCCATTTGGACAGCCATTATGGTAGTTAGTAATTTTATCTGCACAAGTTCATCTGTATTTGGACTCTCAGAGCTTAGTGAGAGGTCCTGCAAGGCAGAACCATCTCAGGGTCTGCTGACTGAGGCAAACGATTTCTGTGCTGAGGCAAGGTGTGACTGTGTCTGAAGACTATGAAAGGCTGTTTGTATTGATGGCCAGCCACAGCATTAACAGTAATTCTGAAATAAGGTGATGGCAGGCCCATGCAGATGAGGATTTTCTAGTCTGCACTACTGTGGTTTTCTTCTGAGGCTTGATGAAGCTGTCACTCACAAGCAAAAATGGCTGTTCTCTTGGATAGACGTACATTTACACTTCACATTTTAGGAAATAAATGGGCAAAAAGAGCAACACCCAGTCTAATATCCAGTGAAACGGTATCAAAATCTCCTGATGAGACATAGTGAAAATGGTAGGTTAAAGCCACTCTACAGAATATATTGCACTGTTCCTTTGCCTAGTTTCTGCAATTACCATTGGATTGAAATTGCCATTACCATTACCAGTGGAGATGTTCTTTATCTTAATTGATGACTGGTTACAGTGCCTAATTACCTTTTTTTTTCTAACGTGTCTCTTGGCTGGTTGAAGCCAACCAGACTGCTGGAATCACCTTCAAAATGTTAGTGGAGGATCTGTTCCTGAGACAGATATAATTGTTCCTGATACTGATATAATTGAATCTGACAGGGCTTTTGATAGTGGTCTAATGAAATAGTGGAGTACTGAGTTGGGAGTGGATATAGGTCTTCATATTGGATACCAACCCCACCTTAGGATAAGTGGAGAGAGGTGACTGAACCCTGAACAGAAGATTATGAAGAGGAATCTGAACCAAACCTCCCTGGCTTCCCATACAGATTACAATGCACAAGGTGCTGGGCATTGTAAAGCACACAGTTTAAGCAATCCTTAGGATCTTAAATTCTTTCTAAGTCCATCAAGAGAGGTAGGAATCTCCAGAGAGTACAAACTGGTCTTGACCAGACAATAGAGGGATCTCAATTAGAAAGTTCCTAACATGGCCAAAATAGTGAAAAAAAGAAATATTAAAAGTTCTGGAGTGCTTATGAAGGAAAACACACAAAAGCCATTGCCCTTGGTCTCAGGGGGAAATCAGAAGCCATGTTCTATGACTGAATCTTCTCAACAACTTTATCCATTTCCAATTCATTTCTGGCCCACCCTCCCTCCCCTCAAAAAATGTCTTTATAGAGATTGCTTCCTGATTTGACAGGTGATGCAGAAGGGTGCTGTTCATGGACTATTCTCAAAGCTGTTCATCATTCTCCAGGCCATTGGTCCAAGGCCATGTTCCAAGGACAATATAGGACATACAGACTATGACAGTCATTGCTTCAAGTCCCTGTACTTTGCGACATTAAGAGGCTAATTAATCTACCAAGGTAGAAAGACCCTATCAGTCCTGTTCTGCTAAAGAGTTAACTTGCCTGGACCAGGGACTCTCTCCACTCATATTCAGCTGATGCAAGGTCAATGACAAACACACCAAGGAAGTCAGAGTTGCTTTATTTTTCTTGTGAGCAGGTCAAATAAAACACTGCTGATGCTCCATTTATCTGGAGCGACAAGCATACACTTGGCAGCAGTGGAAAGCAGACGCTGGAATCTGGCACCAGGCTCCCAGCACAGCTGTCAGCCTGCTGACTAATCACTTCATCCCCACGTTAATGCTGCTCCAGGTCTGCTGGACCCTTTCATCTCAGATACCACAGCACATGCTCCTCTTGATAGACCAATTGATACAGAGGTGGCACCATTAATTGTTACATAGCATTTTATTTCAGGAGATTTTTTTAACTCAAGGTGGGTTTTTTCTAGAGGCTTTCTCTTTTCTATCATATCCTTCACAATGGGAGCTGTGATTTGACTGCCTCCAGTATCAACTAGACCTTAATTAGATGCCCCTTGCCATAATGGATTTTTTTCAGGATTTTTGTATATTTATGTGCCTGAGCTTCATAGCTGTTCTTTTAAATAGCCTTTCCTGTATTTTTTTCTTTGGTGACTGTTCTGACAAGCTGCAATTTCACAGTGCACACCTGACTTTCTTCAGAGAGATCTGGTTTGCCTTCAGTTTGTGTTATCAGATGATACTTGTAGTCTTGTCAGCACAAACTATTTAAGAAGCTCCCAGGGAAAGTGCTAAAATATAGGGGGGGCCTATGAACTCTATTCTTGGCAGCTGTGCTTTATTAGCTGAGCTGTGCAAAAGCGGTGCAGCTAAGGTAATGCAGTGCTTTCACAGAAGCATTATATATTGTGACAAGCCGAACAACCTCCAGGACTCTCACTCATCATGACTCCCATTTCTTACCTCATCCATTACAGGAATGAGGTATGAAAACATTTCTCTGTTTCCTAAAGATATTAACAGACTCCTGGGAAATCATTTACCTGAAGAAAGGGAGAAAGGAAAGTGTTGAGCCTCATTTTTTTGCATTCAGGCTGAAACAGCAAGCTGTGGCAGGGCTCACTGTCTTCTCCTGTTAGTGAACGATAGGTTTTTGCAATTGGTAAGTGGAAAGAATTCAGACATTTAATTGGTTTAATGCTTCTAGTTAGCAAAGGCACAAAACCATAAATTTGTGTCACTTCCATACTGACTTCAGAAAAAGGATATCCAAGGGCTTTTTAAAGAATAGTGAAAGACATCTCCTAACACACTGATGGTGGGAAGTTCAGTCACACCCATGTATGAGATGGTGGCTGGAGTCTTGGAAGGGTTGTTTGATTTGGTCATTCAGACACAATGGAACAGACCTAAAACTAGAGCAGAGACTTTCTATCATAGAAGCATACAGGTATGGAAAGACTTGGGTTAGAATGGACCCTAAAGATCAGGGGAGTTGGAACTGGATGATCTTTAAGGTGCCTTCCAACCCAAGCTTTTCTGTGACTTTGTGATTGTACTCATCTTTCAATGTTAAGTACACAACCAGTCTTTGTACTGGTATTTTAAGCCATGGTGGTATCTGGCTGTTGTCTGTGCATGTTCTAGAGTTTATGGTATCATTTCCCTTTTCTCAGCATGATTTTATCCTGAAACAAATGGATGAGGTCCACCTCCATTCTGTGGGCTGTCCTTATGGTGCTATTTCTTGGCATTCCACAATTGCCTCAGAAGATATCCCCATATGTTCTGTTACAATATTTGGATGGCCTGATCTTCAAGTCCTTATAATTCCCATGCTTCAGAGGTCTTTGCTGGAAGAGAATTTGAAAAATACCCAGGGGCAGCAGCAAGAAGTGGGCATTTTCATGGCTTCTGTGATCCATTCACAATGATTGGGACAGGAATTCCCTACTGTGTGTATGAGAGACGTGCAATATCTTCAGTGCCAGGCAGCAGAGATATTTATACAGATCTTGGCACAATGTTCTGAGTCTGTGCTTTGAGGAAGTACCATGTGGAATTTGCTTCTTGCAATAAAGGGATAAAGAGTTTTCCATAAAAGACCTTCAATGGGTAGTAGGTTGGCTCTGAGGGAAGAAGGAAGTGGTGTTTCAGATACTTTAATCTGAAATCAAAATAGAGGCTCTGCCAACAGAGCTCCTTTAAACCATGGAATATGTTTTCATCGCTGAATTTGAAATAGTGTTTCAGAGTCTTGGTCAGATTTACTGTTGGATTTAAATCACTGTAGCCTAATTGAAGTCAATGGAGCTATGACAGTTTATATCAGCTAGGGAGCTAGTGTCTGTTTCAAAGTATTGTTTTCCCACAATTGGCCTTGATTTCTAGACAGTGATAGACTTTTTTTCTGGACATCCCAAATACTCTAAGTATTCATACAGTCTTTCTTAGGATTTTCTCAAATGTTTGTGATATATGAATTTGGATCAGCTTTTCCACACTTACCTCTCCGTGTTGACAATATGATCCCTAACAATGTCTCTTGTTTATTCAAATAAGCTCTTCTCACTAGTTATTGCATATCTCTCCCCTCTGGGAAGTCACAGCCACTTAGCAGTTGCACACCAGAATGAGATTTAGAAGAAAAATAGTTTAGATGATCACAGCTGTGCAGATGACACTGAATAAATAGTGTCCTATCTCCAGACACACACACACAAAAATACAGCAGACAATGTCTGATAGTGTTAGTGACCTTTTTGGTAAGAAAGCTTTGGATACAATTCTTGCAAAGTGAAATTACAGAGACCAACTGGACTCTAAAATATGATGCATTTTCCCCCTGCTCAGCACTGCTGAGGCCACACCTCAAGTACTGTGTTCAGTTTTGGGCATGTCACTACAAGAAGGACATTGAGGTGTGGGAGAGTATCCAGTAAAGGGCAACAATGCTTTTGAAAGTTCTGGGGCATGAGTCCCACATGGAGCAGCTGAGGAAACTGGGCTTGTTTACACTGAAGAAAAGAAGGCTCAGGGTAGACCTTATTGCTCTCTAAAACTACTTTAAAGGAGGTTGTGGTGAGGTGGGTGTCAGCCTTGTCTTCTATGCAGCCAAGGAAGGACGAGAGGAAATGGCCTCAAGCTGGGCCAAGAGATGTTCAGGTTGGATATCAGGAAAAAATTCTTCACTGAAAGAGTGGTAAAGGGAAATAGTAGAGTCACCATACCTAAAGTATTCAAAAAATGAATAGACATGGAACTTTGTAAAATGGTGTAGTGGGCCTGGAGGTATTTGGTCAAGGGTTGGACTTGATGATCTTGGAGGTCTTTTCCAACCTTAATGATTCTATGAGCATTTGCATAGCCTTTGTTGTGGCTGGAAAAGTATTTGAGAGGCTCACTGATATGTTCCTTTGGCAAAGTCATTTCTCCAAGGCCTGATTCTCCATTGCATTCTTGATAATCATTTGTGCCTGTATAAAGTAGGTATAAAGTGCCTTCATATTGTAATGCAGTGAAGATCTGGGAACAAATTCTTCAGCATCAGAGGGATTTTTTTCTTTATATTGTCACTGAATACTTGCAGTTTGGTAAAGAACTGCATCAGTTTTACTTGTATCTTTATCCACACTGCATGTGTTTGAGCCTGAATTCCTGCAACGCAGCATATGCCTAGCCTGGGAAATTCTTGTGGCCAGTGCTGAATGCCATGATTTATTATCATGGGAAGTAGTGCAACTGTAAGCAGCAGCTTAATATGAAGCAGAGTGGGACTCAGATCCAGCATGATTAACCAGAAGAGATCTCCTGAGGGCCACCAAAGCAATCGCATTTGGGAATCTGTCTCCACTGAGTGAATAGCCAGCTCTAGCACCTTCCTGCACAACTGTTCAAACCACCTTGGTGCCATTCAAAGGCTGGCCATGACCATGCAGCCTGATGGGACTAACGACTGGTCCCACACAAATAACCTTGAGGCCTTGTCCAGGGATTGAGATGGCTCTACCTCTCAACTTGGATCACAAGTTAGTTTGCACAGGGAAGTATCACTCTCCCCAAATCACCATATTTCTGAACTGGCACATATGAGAAAAATTGAGGCTACAAGGAATCTAGCAGTTCTTTTAAAAAGGGTCAGTTGTCCACTAGACAGTGCAGGAAAACAGGTAGTTGGAGACTTGCATGGAAATTAGGTGCCCAGGTCCCCTGTAGCCAGGGTAATGGGAGATATCTGATCAGAAACTTCAGATGATGTGTTGGTTTTTATATGGTCTTATTGCTGAACTTCTGGCAAATTTACAAGGTATTTACTCTCTCTCTTAAGTCAGAGAGTGCAAGTTATGATTAAGAGCTCTAAAGAAAATTGGGTCTCACTCAACTGTCGTTTAATTCCTTAAAATAAAAATAGAAATTCTATGATGTGGTAATTAATTCTGGGGCATAAACCAGTAGCAAAATATGCTCAAATGTTATATGCCACAGTCATTAAAATGTAGATCAGTCTAACTGCATGATCTTGCTTACATCCTTCAGAAAGAGCAGTCCAAAATAAAAGTTACCAATTTTAAAAAAAGGTTGTTTTTTAATAAGAATGCATGAAGACAGATGTAACTGTTATTACCCTGGTCATTATAACATAATGAGGATCCTTATAAGAATATGCTATATTTCAAAATTGAAAAAGTAAAGGGGGGACAGGAGACTTCAGCAGTATCAGCATAAATGGGAAAATATTGTAATGTTTAATTTTTGTAGTATATGGCTACCATTAGAACAGCAAACATAGATTTCCAGATGTTTGTGAAGAATCCAACAGTTATATTTTATATCTAGGGCTGTAGCAACAATTTCTATTCAGCAGCCTAGAAAAACATTTCATGTCACAACAGGAAAGAAATATTACCACGGGTTTTTTCCCCCTCATCCCCTATATAGCAATTTCTGAATATTTCAGTCAATGACAAATAAAAATGATGGTTTAAAAATTAAAACCACAGTCACTAAGGGCAGGACATAAATGTGCAGATGTTTTGTGATGCTCAAGAACTTTTCAGTCACAATGCTGTTGTGGAGAGGACTGGAAATCCATCAGAGTCAGACACTGTCAAAGGCATTCCCTAAGCTATGCTGTCTGAAAAGGCAGTTAACTTTTCATGGTTTTTCCACATTTTCTTAAGGAAAAAAAATCAAAACCACAAAACCTATGCATAATGGCTTGTATATAGCTCTCACGATTTTATTAGCAAGGAATTAACTGCAATCTGTTAATATAAGTGAGCAACCTAAATCTGGAGTTCACTGGGCAACCTGTACAAGTCAGGAAAGCTGCATTGTCCTGAAACTGTTTGCAAAATATCCATTTTCCTTCTCCAAGAAGGAAAATTTTTTACAAGCTTCCCAGGTGTTTCTGTCACCTCTCTGCCTTAATGAAGTTATACAAATGGCTGCCTGAAAATCTTGTCTTTACTGCACCTACATGGCTAGACAAAAACCAAATTTTTAAAGACACTCCTTGTAACTGGTACCTTTAATGCCTGTCCATGAAAACAGACCTCCTGCCACCCAGGAGTTGGTAGACTGTGACCATGCATGTAGCACCAAGCCATCCTGACAGAGCATAAGCTTTTACTGCCACCTCTCTCTCTACAGCCCAGTAGTAGTTACAAGGATGGGAATAAAGATCAAAATATAAATGGATTTCAGCTCCTCTCTCTCCTGTTTATTTTACTCGCTTTTAATTAGTAAGGTGAGATCACAGCTGAGATTTTTTTCCACTGCCTGGCCCCACTGTGCTTTGAAGGATGCAGAAAGCTCTCCAGCAGTGTCAGGATTCCCCAAGCAAGCACAAACTCTCTGGAACAAGAAAGGCACGGGCAGCTGTGCCACTTCCTAGCAAAAGGCAGCAGGGATACTGCAAGTAAAGGCAATGTGGTGGGAGTACTGGCTCGTGCAAGACAGGTGGTCCAGAGGGGAAAGGCTGGCATATGGTAGGGGAGGCAGGTAGAGGGCCAGAAATTGTGCAGCCATGGGGAATTGTGAAGTTGAAATCACCTCTGTGATGGCCCGGCCCCTTGTCAAAGCCTCAGGAATTGCCTGTTGTATGTAGCTTGTGCAAGGTGTCAGGTATCAGTTTTCCATAATGAAAAACACCATTACCATGTAAAGACAATTCATTAGGTGCAACATGGCAGAACTGTAATTAATTATTAGATATTATTTCTCACAAAATGCTTCTCCAAGATCACATTGCATTAGCCACAATATTGGACTGATGGAGCATAAACAAGGGTAATGATAAACACCAGTGAATGGAATTGGGAAGAGATGGTTATCAGGGAACCAGTGTGTTTCATGTGGGGTTTATTTAACAGTCTCATTAATGATCTGGAAAAGGAAGTGAATAACCATTTAATTAAGTTTGCATTTGATGCTAAATTAGAAGTTGCTGCAAACACCTCTGAGGGCAGCAAAATAAATCAAAAGGAGCTAGAAGCTTGCAAGGTAAAAGAGGAAAATGAGATCTGGTATGAAGGAAAAAAGCGAGCTAATCTCTCTGTAGCAAATAATCATGTAGCTATCAGTAGAGGAATTCTGAAGAAAGCAGTGTTGAGAGAGAGAGGTAGGGATGTTAATGGACTATACATTCCCTCACAGCTCGGATATATGTTTACAGAAGCAACGCATCAAGGAGCAGGAAGGTAATAGCCCTTCACTGCAGGGCTGTAGTGAGAAGCCATCTATAATGCTGCACTCTGTTTTGGGCACCCTGTTATCAGAGAGATATAGACAAATTGGAATGAGTTCAGAAAAGAGCCATAAAAATGATCCCATATCCCTGGAGATAATGACTTATGAAGAAAGATCAGAAGAAATAAATGTGTAAAGCCTTGTCTGAAAGATGACTCAAGAAGGACAGGAAAACAATCTGAAAAAATGTGAGAGCAAAAAGGGAAGAGGATAATTTATCATAGTAACTATTAGTAATACGATGAAATAATAAGTAACGACTATAAATTCTAAAAGGGCAACTTCTGGTTGAATGTAGAAAGAAATTTCTGACAGTGGAATTTGGGTTAGTTTGCAGAGAAGTTTCCCAGGGGTAAAAGTAAAAGCTGCATTCAGGTCATTTAAAATCAAATTGGACGACTCACTAGAAAATGCACCCTGCTGTAGGGAGCAATATTGCATTGCCTGGGGAATAAGCTGGATGACTTAATATGATATTTCACACTCAAGTCTTTATGACTGTGATATTTTTAATATGCATGGTCAACTATTTCAGGAAAATACACACTTCTTCTGCTGTCAGGCCTGATAATACAAACACTTGCATGCAAACATAACTTTAAAGAAGGCAAGTAGCTCTGCTGACAGCACTGCATTGCTGACATGCCAAAACACAAGCCTGAGCTCTTCAAGTTTTTGCAGGCTGAGTCTTAGATCTTGAATTGTCAATATCAAGATGGTATATACAGGTAACCACATCATTTATGGGTAGGTAAAGAAGTGTGCAAAATGGAAGATGGGGGTTGGAAGCTCCAGTGAAGATGTATCATTATTGTTATTTTTATGGTTATTGCTATTACTGCTTATGATTGGTAGTGTGGGGTTCAACTTTGTTTCTTAATTGTTCACCTTTTTGGTCTCCTGCTTTCACCTCTGGGCTGAGTGTTCATTAGACAGCATAAAACTGCTTTCTATACTGCTTTTTTAACACTTAGTATTTTTAATATATCCTAAAATATCTATGGAATGGGAAAAGAGACAAGGTGAAGTGAAAACCTGACTCTCCCCCAGATGAAAAAGATGGCAAAGGCTATGGATTTAAATGGGTATGAGAGTAACCCCATCTTTTCCCCCCAGTTATAGCAATGTAATGTTGAAGTCACTTCACTATTTATTAGCAGCAGAAACAAGCTCACAGGCATTCAAAGAGTATGCTCCCTAAAACAGCACGGTTCTTGTATGTGGGTCTTTCATGTTTATGTTCCTGTTTTCTTCTCTTCCCTCCCTGTCCCACACCCCATGGGCTGTGTGTTGGGCTGGCAGCCTGGTGGTGCCGCAGGCCAATGCCCGAGCCTCGGGACTCTCCAGCAAGGGCTGGAGCAGCAGCAGCTCCAGTGAATCCGAGAGCAGCTCCGAGTCTGACTCAGAGAGCGAAAGCAGCTCCAGCGAGAGTGACGGCAGCAAGGCCTCGCACTACTCCAGCCCAGAGGTAAGGGCTTTGCTATCATTTGGGGTGGCACTCCATTACTACACACACTCACACCTTCTCCCAGCCAACCAACACAAGGAGGCTGTGAGGAGATGCATGAAAAAACAATGGGAGAGAAAGGCCCAAGGATCTTCCTCCTGGCATGCTGTGAAATGTAAGTGGCGGCGGATGTTGGGGCAGATTAAAGCATTTGAAACAAAAATAAAGAAAGAAATAACCCTGTTACATTTTCCTCAAATTGGAGATGAGTGGAGCACCTTGCAAGGCTCACAGCTTGCTTGAAGTTTTATGCAACTCTGCCTCCATAGCAATGGCTTGCTTAGTGTGTAAGTCTTGATGTGGGCTCCCAGCACTGCAAGGGAACTTAAGGCTTCTCTACACAGGGAAGCTATTATAAAATCAGTTTGAGGGTAGATTTTTAAAAGAAACCAGTTGTTCACTCATGCACTTCCCTTGCCTCACTCTCTAAGTGAATTATTTTCTGCTACTGCTGCCTTTATGTGATTTCTTTCAATTCACCTCCAAAATGGACTAAACTGAATTACTCATGGTGCAAAACACTGAGCCCAAACTAGTCATCTGGAAAGCTAGCACTGAAAATTTCCACAAGTAGACAAGCCCCAGCCAAACTACAATTAAGCTGCCAGTGCTGTGACACCTTCTGCTTTCACCTCTGCAGAGAGCTCAACAGACACAACAAAGCTGCATTCTCTGCTCTGCTTTTCTACCAGGATTGACATTTTTACATGTTTTGGTCAATACACAAGTTTAGAATTAAACTATGAACTCCACAGCCACATCACACACATTAATGTATGTAAAAATATTCCAAAATCTAGCGGCAAGATTGTAAATACACATGAAATACAGTCTGTGTATTTCCTACTCCACATAAACCATCCAATCACAAGAATCCTCCCCCCAAAACTATGTCTCACCTATTCTCTCACCCTGAAAAAAAAACTATGCTGCAAAAACAGCAAACCTTTCCTCATATTTTCCTTGGTTATTTGGAGACATATTTCCAATTGAGCAAAATGCAGTACTCACAGAAATATCCTTAATATATTTTTCTCAGGTTCTGTCACTTTTGTTCCTTGTTTAACACTTATCTTCTGTCTTTCCTTCACAGCGCTTTCAGACCCATTTCCAGCTAATTCTCCTCTTACTTTGTCCACTTCCTACATCTCTCTCTTCTTTCCAGTCTCTCTTGTTGCTCTCCCTGCAGTACTCCACATCTTATTTCCCATTCCGAGCTTTCTTATCTGACCTGTTAAGACCCTGTTCTCTGTGTACTTAATTCCCTGCTGGAATTAGTGCAAAGATCTCATTCTTGGTCTCTCCTCTCCCTGTGGGATCCCAAAAGGTGGAAGAAAAGGGGCAAAGAGAAGAAAGAAAGGGGAAGGAAATATGAGATGAAAGGAGGAGAAGCACAGGAAGGGGGGAGTGGTTACTATCTAGGCAGATACCCATGCTGCTTGGGCCCAAGAGCAGAAATTCCTCAGAGAATGCACAAAGCTAATTAACTGAGGCAGGTCTTGGATTTCATAAAGTTCAGCAGAGAACTAAGTCATGGAAACATGGAGGAAGTGCCTCCTCTTAAGCATTTTATACATATCCTCTCGAGATCTGTGGAACTACTTTTGTACAGAGCCTGAGCTGTCAGCGATCATTGTCACAAAACAGCTGTCCCACTCCAACAGATTGCTTGTCTCTTTGGATTATATTTGTGTGGTTTGCCTTCTAGGACATGCTGTATGAAACATGCCTACACAAAAATGTAAATGACTGACAAATGTGATGGCTGCAGTGATTTTCATAGGCAATTTTCATCCCTCAATGGGATCTAGGAGACAGCACACACAGATATGGGTGTCCCAGGGAAGTAGAATACCTGTGTTTTCCCCAAGGGTAAATGCTTTCCCAGGGCTATCATATGACTGATGGAACCAGTTCAAACATGCTCAAGTGATGTCGCCAACTAGAAGTCCTTCTAGCTTTGCATAAATACTTTAACATACATTTATGCACCCAGTGAAGCCATCTTTGTAAAGTATATGCCAGTTTCTTACCCAGTAAATGGAAAGAGACAGGTCTTGGGAAGCTCCCTAAAGGGAGGCCATGTCCACCTAAGTTTAAGTAGTGGACTCAATTCTAGATTTAGTCTTAAAATTAATTGGCTAAGACAAAAAAAAAGTAAATACATCTTGGTTTTTGATTTAGAATTAACTGGTGCTTTCAGGTTCAATGAACTGGAGCAGTCCAGCACAATACAGAAACTCCGTATTTAAAGGTTGGGAGGAACTTAATGTAGAAATCTGCAAACCTTTCTGGGACAGTGTATCTTCTGCACTTGAGGTTATATAACAATTCAAATGCTATTTCATGTCTTCTGTAATTTTTTCCTCATCTCATTTTGAGATTTTCAAGTTGTCCTCAGGTGTCTAAACACAGCTGCCTAGAGTGAAAAAGCAGCTCATTGTAAAGCATACATATAAAGTAGATTAGATGAATTGCACCCTAAAAGTGTCTGTTTCTTTCCATTGACTATTTAGAGCAGTAGTGACTAGCTCAGCTGTCTTCACTTTATGTCTGCAGTAAACTAAGAATAATGGCTGAGCTAGAACAGGAGACAACATTCAGACTGGTTTCAGTGATGTGGACAAATTAAGGTGCCTCAGACATTAATGGGAGTAGTTAAAGCTTTGTGGACTGCCAAACCTAAAATTATGAACAAGGAACTGAGCCTTCTATCTCCTGATTCTTTGCTGAAGTCATGAATTCTTGGAATGACCTTAATTAATGTCATAAATGATGAATCTGGAAAACAATGACATCTTATCATTTTTCAGGTGGTCAGAAAAATTTGGGTGCCAAGTATATAGAAAAAGCTCCATTTCTAAAGCTAAAAATTTGGTTTGTTTGTTCTTTGTTCCATTGAATTATCCTGCAGGCCTTTACTAAAGCTGTCTTTGGTTAGACAACCACGAATTCCTGCTATGAGGGAGGATAAGAGTGGGGAATGGGCAGGAAGGAAGCAGAGAATCTATCCCATGGGACAAAGGCATCACTGGCCTCACCAACAGTAACCAGTCCAGAAGAGAAAAATGCCCCTTTCTGAGCCTCACCAGCCCCTCATAGCAGATGCAATGGCCTTTACAGATTTTGCTGTTGTAACTGTTGACAACCATAGTTTCTTCCTCCTTTTTAAGGAGGAAGAAATATTGGAATTTAATATTGGAATTTTACCATTAGACCATCTGCAGATACTACAGTTACCTTTACAAATAAAATTCATGGGTTTTGGCTGTTCTGGGGACTTATTGAAAAAGACTGCAAACTACATTCTCCCTTCCCTCCAGAAAATTCTTTGTTCCAAGAACCACCTCTTAGAGTATATGTGTGCTTTGCCTGACACATGGGAATGCCCAGTTCTAGTTTGTTAAAGCACTATCAGCAGTGATAATAGTAGCAATATAATCCAATAGTAATAATAATAATAATCATAATCTTCTTCTTCTTCATCATCATTGCCATCTGTGCCTTAAACATAATGAGAAAGCACCACATTTGTATGGGCATTGCCCTGAGTGAAGTATTTGATAACAGGGCAGCACAAGCAAGTTACCACAAGGGTGAATTAGTACATGGATTTGCAATAGGCAGAGTAGCTTGCAGGGATGGTGGGCCAAGTCCATGCACATGTTATGGGCTCTCATATCTCTCAGTGAAAGGGGTGTCATACTTCAAGTTTACCACATATTAGCCACGCCTTAGGTCCCTCTTTGTAGTAACAAGCATAGAGTGACCCCATTACACTGGCATTGTTTAACAACCATTATCCTAGAAAGTGTTTCTGGATAACATTTTGACAAGTTTCTTTTTGGATGCATGCCATTCATGCCTCTGGTTGCACTTGCAGCCTTGAAGAGATCTGAGATATATAGACATGCTGCGTGGGAGTCATCCCACCTAAATCTGCACACTTCTCCTGTAGATACCTACATCTGCTCACCACCTCAGCCTCCCCTTTACAGTCTGTGGAGAGGAAAAGATGTTTTTAGGGCCCAGCTCATCTGGCCTATTTTATATGTCTATTTCAAGAGGGAATTTTTCACACCCTATAAGAGTAGTTCACTGACTGGAAAAGGAACTTGTTGACTAGCTAAGATATAGGTGTCTATGCTGTACAGATGAATCCACCCACAATATTTAAGGAAATGTATCACATCCTGTTTCTTCATGAAGCCTGGCACATGTGTATGTCTGTGGTATGTTGATCCCTGAAAGTATCTTAGTTCTGTGAAGTTTCCTGGCTTGAGTTTTTATGCCAAACCTATATTTAATTGCAAGTCAGCTGATCACAGACTGTTATTCCTATTACCAGTGCCTATCTTGACAGGACTGGCTTTACCCCAGTTGAAAACTGCCCAGTTCTCTAAAAGGCCCTAGGGGCAGCATATTTCCATGACATCAAAACCAATGGGCCGAGAGCATTTTGGTATCAGAATACTCTGGATATATATTCATATGTATTTCTATCCTTACATGCTGTTGAAAAACTTTCAATTCAACAAACCAACTTTTCTTCCATAGAATGGTGTGTGAAGCAGAAATTAGGGATTGTCTTTTTCTCCCACAAATAATTACAATTAGGCATGTATAAGGAATGGGCAAAAATTTTCAAGTGAATTCTCCCAGTCTATTTTTTTACCAGTCCTGCTATGTATTCTTGGCTGTCATGATTTGTTCTCTTGTAAAGTGCCTTCTTTTTTTTTCTAATGTTATCTCAAAGTACAGTAATTTTCAGTTAGAACAATCAATTGAATAAATTACTTCCAAAAATGAACTGGCATCACTCGTGTACACTGAGAATCTCAAATATTCAGAAATGGTATCAGGGCCCAAAATTAGTGAGAAAAGTTTTAAAATTCAGATTTTTAAAGTTTGCATTCTTTTAATTTACCTGATAGGCTGCAGACATTTTACTTTTATCAGATGAATCATAAAGGATTTTTTTAGCTGACAGATCTTGGGGTTTTTTTTCAGAAGCCACAAGGATTTGAATTTTTATTTAAACTAAACTTCAAAAGTGCACCTGAAACTCCTGACAAAACCAGTAAAGCTGGTAACACTGTTGATCCTTTTTAATAAACTTCCTAGTTGGTGGATATGTTGGTAGGACCTTAGATATTATGCCTAAATAGCAGACATACTACTCTAGGAAAGTCCTGCACAGCCAGGTTATGATGCTGCAGCATGTAATCACTGTTTCCTGCTGGTTACTGTGATCCCTTGAAATCCGTGAGCCACTGTTTTCAAGAATTACAAGATATATAAAGAGGCAGAATGGGATGTAACAGATGAATTTGGAAGTTTTTTTGAACTTCCAAGCAGCACTCACTCTGACCTATCCTTATGGGCAGAGGTGTGTTTTTCCCCACGTGCTTCTGATGTATCTCCTTTTCTGAAATACTTCTAAACAGTGGAAAGACTTCCATGTATAGTGAACCTTTTATTATACATCTAGTAAATTCAGTATGTGCACAGTGAATGGCACCAAACATATCTATCTGTATTTTCAACGGCAATAAAAAAAAATGCTGTTCATTTTTAGATAAAGAGTTAAGGGCTGTAAAAATACAGCTTCATCCAAGAGAAATATTGACCATCCATTTTCAAGATTTACAGCTCAGGAAAGAAATTCTTCATGCAAGATATTAGGGAGTATGCTTTAAAAAACATAAATGTAAGCCAGTCCTGCAAACTTCCCATAGGTCTAGGTTAGCTCAGTAATGAGTAAATTAGACACTTTAGCTAGAAGGGATATTTTTATCATATGAATTCCAATGTCTAATTTTTTTGCTTATTTTAAGTGCCTTTGCTCCTTGTACAGTGCATACAATCCTCAGTGGGTGATTCTGAAGGCGCCCTTGGCTGTACAAGAAACTTGTGTTGCCCTCAGGCATCTACTTTAAATAAAAAGTAAGATACTCTTTTAAGTTAGAGACTGTGGATATTCTCTCTTGAGCAAACTTCCTTCCAGAGCACTGATGGTTTTCACGTTTGAGTCATGACACAGTTTTTGATTATTCACATGCAATGGCCTAGTGAACCAAATATTGGTTCCATCTGAGGAAATTTGGAAATTTTTCACTTTGGCTTTTGTGGGGTTAGGTTATGGCTAGCCATCTACTCCATCATCTATTTCTTTCTGGGGTTTTTGCCTTTCCTCTTCATTTTATTACATTCAAATTACTGATTGCAAGAAGCGCTAGAAAACAGTCACACATTGTTCTGAAATAACATTGTCTCAGCTGTGGTTACATTTGAAATCATGATTATCCCACTTCTTCCCTGTCCTAACACCATTATGTTTTAAATGTGCTCTTACAACTTGAGAGTGTTGTGACAGACATTAAAAGAAAAACTAACAGCCACACAATACTCACAAAATGAACCCTTGACAGCACCACCACACAACAACTGTTTGTGGATTATAATGTCAATACCAGACAGGTTACATGAAGCGCCTGATTAGCCCTCCAACTCCCCACCACATGCCGCTTTGTATGCTTCTTAAATGCTTTCTGTATTTGCTGCAATGGCACAGGAACAAAGTGCACATCCCTAACTTTCCTGATAGCTCTTCTCCCCTAGCCTCAGCTGTACCCTGCCTTGTTTTCCTCCTCTCCTATCGCCATTGCACTTTTTTCTATTTGGAAACTTGGGAGTGTTTCCCAGTAGAGCCAATGGCAGTAGTGCTGCTGTGAATCACCCTTGGAAATGATGCATCACAGAAGCCCTTCTCCCTCTCATCTCCAAACCCCATTCTGAAACCAAAACCATCCCCGATTGCAAGGCATGAGCCCTGTCCTGCAACGCAGGGCCAGTGCCGAGAGGTTGCCGTAGGTTGGGGCGGCTCTTGTACCGAAGGAGAATCCCTGTGGTGCCCGGAGGGATGCGACGTTTCGCTGTCCCAGAGGGATCCCCGGGGTGGGGGCAGCAGGGCCTCGGCACTAAGCTCGTTCCCGTCTGTTTCCCTTTCAGCCCGAGCCACCCTCGTCCAACAAGTGGCAGCTGGACAAGTGGCTGAACAAAGTTACCCCTCACAAAGCACCCATCCTCACCCACCCCGATGGCCCGGCGCTGGAAGCCCACCCCTACTACGGCCGCGTGAAGGCAGAGCGGCAGGAAGGACAGAAGACCCCGGCTGAGGGCTCGGCCGAGCATCGCAGTGAGGAGA
>NW_005054315.1:8461243-8466265 GCF_000277835.1 Geospiza fortis
CCTTTGGCTCTATTAATGCCAGGACTAGTAGTGAAATAGCAAAGGAGCTGGAGGAACAGTTTTACACCCTGGTTCCTTTCGGTAGGAATGAGCTCCTGTCTCCTCTGAAAGACAGTGATGAGGTAAAATCGCTGTGGGTCAACATTGACTTGGCTCTTTTGTCCAGGATTCCAGAGCGTTTGCCCGAAGAACCGCTGGCCATGAGCGCCGGAGCAAACCAGGCGGCCAGCTTCCCGCAGGGTAGTAGTGCTGAACCCCCCGCAGAGAAGGGTTTACCGAAATCTAGAAGGAAACGCAAGGTGAGCTGCTGGGGAACCGATCACAGGGGTAGGGGAGCCTCCAGCAAGTGGGAGGCTAACACCGCTTGCACCCACGTCCAGTGCTCGATGGCAGCATCTTCTCCAGGCTGGCCTTTCAGAGCTGGGATTTGTCCCTGCTTTCCACGAAGGGACTGGCCAAACCCCAGAGGAAATGCCAGCCCTGAAGGTGATTAAATTCCTGGCCTCGAGGGATCACAGCTCCTTGGAGACAGCGTTGACTGCTGTGTGTGTGCCTTTGCATGCCTTAGCGAAGGCACTGCCTTTATAGTAGCATAATTTTCTCTCCTGAGGCTTCTCTCAAAACCTGAGCATTTGGAAATGATGCTCAGGTCAGCGAAGGGACAGCTATCTGCTGCCTTGTTGTAGTCGACACAGTATCACTGCGTGTATGGTAAAAGAAGAGGCAGCATCTTTTTTTCCCTTCTGACTGTCAGCAAGAGGCAAGCCCTTCAGTGACAGCGGGGAGCCCTGGCTTTTTGAGGGATGCTTTCACAGAGACCTGGGACCTGACTGGTTCTGGATCCTGGGTCCTGGCTCCCTCACATCCTGGTGGCCCCATTTCCCTTGGGGCTGTAGGTGTAGGAGTAGGGCCACAGTCCATTAGCTGCCCCCTCCTCAGCAGCACTGTCACCGTACTTGGGAGGGCACAGCCTTCTGCTCACATCCATCCTTCTGCCCTGCTTCTCCCACTCACTTTCTGGGGCCAAGGGGAAAGATCGCTCCACTCCATGGCCAAAGCTGTCTGCCAAGCAGGCTTTCTGATCTGTTTGTGCTGATCTGACCCCAAAAGTCATTCTGAACTGGAATCACCATCTGCTCAATTTCTGAACAGTTTTGCTGTGCAACCAATCATCTGTTGCCCTCTAAGCTACTGTATGTATGGCGATGGATCTGTATATTTTTTGAGGACCATTTATCTAAAGCAGTCTTCCATATTGTTTTATCTTTCTTCATTTTTTTGGTCCTTCTTTTATTAGTATCTGAAAGGTGGCAACCCTGGTTCAAGTGGGAAAGTGGTGGAAACCAAGTTTTATATTGTTCCCCTTTCTTTACATGCTGCCTCTTTAGATTTTATTTTTTAAGATATGGACCAATCGTCTCTGATCCCTGTTAGCTATATACTCAAACAAAGTATCATCATTTGTAACAAAATGACAGAAAATACTTGAAATATTTTTGGGTCTGTAGTAAATCCAAACCATAAAAAATTATTCCTTTTTTCTTCACTCAGTGTGAGAATGAGGAAGAGTGCAGAGATATCAAGAAGACCCACTTAGAGCGAGAGAGTTCTTCACGATTAGCTGCCTCTGCCCAAAGCATCACAACAGCAAATCACTGCAATATGAATGAAAATAGGTAAGCTTTTTCCTTCTTAGTTACCACTGAATCATACAACTAGTTGCAGTTTATTGTCAGGTATTATTTTTTCCTTTAGTAGGATTTATTTTTTAATTGTTGCATTTTATGTTGAAAAATGAACCACTGCAGTCTCTGTTCTTCTGGTTTAATGATGAAATTAGTAGTTCCTGACACATTCATGTATTCGCATTTTCGTCCTGTTGCACAGGAAAGAAGTTGTGAGCTCAAGTGTGAGGCTCATGGAACAAGCAATTATAGTTAGAGCAGTGTGATTGTCCAAGACATATTCCCTAACACTGTGCTGTAGGCAGCAATTCACATATACAACCATCTTATAGCCCTTTCTTAGACTTTCTTTACTTTCTTTACTTACAAGTTGTAAGCTTTAAGTTTGGCTGTATAAAAAGACTTATGTATCACTTCTGTGGAAAAGATTGAAAAAGATATTCATAACAATGCCTGCAATACTCAGCTCCAGAATATATTTGAGAATCAATATTTTTGAGATTACAAGCATTCCAGTCTCTGTAATTAGTAAGTATTCCAGGACAAGGAATTTAAGACTTTTTAAAAAGTGAGATTTTCTAGGGATATAGGGCATGAAACAAAAAATGAATATTTAGCATTTGCCGGCATGGTTTATGCACACAGAGCCCTATCAATGTCAGAGCAATCACACTTGCGTTTCTCTGGGGGCTTCCAGCAGTCAAACTTAGACATGCACAGTTTCAGAGTTCAGCTGCATGCTGCTTGGTACATGCTGGTTATCAGTATTTTTCTATTATTATTATTTTTCTGGTAGTATCAGGGTACTTCTTGGGTTGAAACTGCTACAAAATAAGAATGAAAATATTTGTATTTATTGTAGTAGGCTTTTCTATTGTACACATCTTTGATGAGATTGAGTAATTCTTGTCATTAATACTGGAAAAAATCCCAAAGAAAACTGATATATATATATAGTGTTCATTCAAAAATATGCATTCAATTTCTTTGTCTTGACATGTCAAATATGTTTCATGAAGTGAAAACAATGCCCAGAACAGTTCCTTTCTTGTGGGTGGTTGCATGCAGACATGCTGTTCCTGTTACCCCAGTGTCATATGTTTTACATTGCATTAATTTTCAGAGACTAGCATGGCTGTCATAGCTTGCTGTGTCACAGGGTTAATTCTGTACTTCCTGGAAGCAAGACAAGAATTTGTGTTTTTCTTGACATTATATTCTGTACTTCCAGTAGCAACTGTGTCTTAGAGGAACAAAGAGTTTCTGAAAAGTACAGTTGCCTCCTAGTTCCTACAGTTGCCTCCTGGTGTGCTCTGCTTCCAAGATGTTTCTGTGCCACAGTGTAGGACATGATATCAAATGCTGATATTCCCACAGCTGAGGAAGGGCTGCTGAGGCTGTAGCTAAACCAGCAGTGCAGATATCGGGACCTGTTGGTCCTCTTGCAACCAACATCTACTCATGCTGGCACATCCCCTCTACAGTTACACCATGCCTCTGAGGTTCTCCTGTAAATATACTCAAAAAATGTGTTTGAAACCAAAACTCTTTCTTTCCTTTTCCTTTTCCTTTTCCTTTTCCTTTTCCTTTTCCTTTTCCTTTTCCTTTTCCTTTTCCTTTTCCTTTTCCTTTCTCTCTTTCTTCTCCTGTCTCTTTTACTTGCCTCTTTTCTTTTTCTATTTTATCTTTCTTTTTCTCTGGCTTTTTCCTTCTTTTCTTTTGGGTTTTTTTGACCAAGTAGTATTATTCATCTCCCAGTAAAGCCACCCAGACAGTTTTTTGGCAGCACAGCTGAGGACTGGTAGCAATGAGAAGAGCAAGACCACCTTCAGCCATAAGCATTTTCTATTGTGGAATTACAGTCTGAGAGGCAGACTAAGATCGATCCTGTTTGACAAGAAAGGCTGCAGGCTCAGAGATACCCCAAATCTCTTGCACCTGTATCAGATCCACAGTCTGCCCATTCCCAGCTGATCACAGCTCTGACAGTCCTCTGCTGCAAGTTATCCTGCATGGCCTCTCAGTATAAGATTTGCTGCTCACACTAAGTTTAGGTGGGCCCTACTCAGTGACCAAAGGCCATGTGTGGAGCACAAGTAGAAATTTCAACTACTCCTACAAGTTCTGGGCTAAGCTTTTGAGGGTTGGGTATACTTCCAAAGAGCCATGGCTTGCCTTGGATGCTTTGGGCCCACACTTTGACAGTGATGTATGAACATGGGTAGCCAAGGCATGAGTTTATGTTTGAAAAGAGGAAAAGAAATTACGGGATCAGCCTGCACATTCAACATAGTGCCAAAGATGTTCTTTTTCTTAGGAAGAGGAGAAGGGCACAGTTGTCTGTCTTTCACACTCTGAGTCTTGCTTTCATAAACACCAATTGGTCATTAAAGCAAAACAGTTGACATGGTGTTTTAAAGGTACTGTGCCTTTGAAACAGTAAAGGCTCTGAATTACAATTCATGGCTTCTTTTACAGCTACTTTGTAAAGACTTGCCAAAATCTTGGACAAATGTATGATAAAAGCACATTTAATTAGCTCTGTTCCCTGAAATTATGTGCAGAAATGAAGTATAGTTTTTACTGTATTCTTTTTTGTGATTCCATTAAGTGTATATTGTCTGATACAGTAACTATAAAGAACTGAGAATTGTCCATAAAAAGTAATAGGCTGAATAAAGGGGAATGTGACAAGGAAAGGTATAGTGTTAAAATTGTCTTCCTGACCTTAATCACAGTTTTAGTCTTAATGCCAACTATCTTCTTAAAATAACTTGCATATTTTTTGTGTGTTGTTTTAAGATCTTCAGCTAAATATTTTCTTCAAATTAATGCATCTGAAGTTTATTTCTGGGCATATTTATAAGGTTTCTGACTTCCCATCCAAGACTTCTCCCAAATAAACGAAAGCTGAAAATACTGTCTGTGTTAGAGCTTTCTGCTTTAGAAGATAGAGCAGCTCCCATTTCTCTGTGTCTACTGTTTGCATATGTTTCCTTTTGTCTGCATTATCAGCCTATCTTTCTTTGTCTTCAAAATCTGTATCAGATTAGTATAAACACTGCTACCAAAGGCTAGGCACTGAGCACAAAGACAAGCCAGTCATCTTTAAACACATTTCCTGTTTTAGTTCACATATGGTTTTATTGCCATGGCTTATAAATTGTCACCTGTAATGGTGAAATAGGGCTCCATAACCTGAACTTACACTTCAGAGCCTAATCTTCATCTCCAGCTATCCCTTAAGAAATGGTGAGCAAGTAGCCATTTATCTCTGTATTTTTTTCCAACTACTCTGATACAGACTTTATATTAACTCCAGAATGACAATTTGCTT
>NW_005054315.1:8466292-8500726 GCF_000277835.1 Geospiza fortis
TAAATGAACTCTCTGTCCCAATACTGTAAGCTCGTTTCCAGATACCAATAGACTTTATCCTGCCAGCAGGTTTTAAATTCAAAGTTTTGGTAATATATAAAACATTTACCTTTCTCAAAGCCAGCTTTGTGACACTCCATTACTGTAATTTCCATTTCCAGCTTGGCAATACCAATAAATAAAAATGAGAAAATGCTTCGGTCACCCGTCTCTCCCCTCTCTGATGCATCAAAACACAAATATTCCAACGATGATTTAACTTCCTCCAGCAGACCTAATGGCAGCAGTCTATTACCTTCAATCTCCTCCAGCAAAAAACATAAGGGTGAAATCCAGTCACAGCCACATCCTGGGGACTTCAATGTAAGTGTATGCTGTTGTTCACAATATAAAGCTTAGCAGTATGTTTTCCACTTGGTATTGCAGTCTGTGATACTTTTTGCAGAATGATATGCAAAAAAATAGAAAAGTTGTAATAATGAATGTTATTTTCTAAGTTCAGCTTTTCTGGGTTGGAGTTTAGCAAGGCATAGAAGAAAGGAAAGAGGGCAGGCTGTAACACAAGCAAATAGCAAAGGCTACATAAGCAAAAGGTAAAAGCTAATGGCCCAAAACGAATGGATTTAGGCCTCCAGAGCATTGCTTGGGCATGATGCAAGCTCTTTGCATTCATGGTGCATAATGTCCCTACTGTATAAGGGCTCACTCAGCCACTGCCTAACCATGGGTGTCCTGCAGACAAATTCTATCTGTCTTAGAACAAACTTTTTCAGATTCTGCTTATACCAGTGATATTTTAGCACCAGTCTCACAGCTCAGTTCCATTAGAGTTGTATTCATATCCTTATCGGAGAGTCTTGCTCACACCAAGTGTGCCCAGAGCACTCTTCCACATAAGGCTGTACTACAACCCTGCATTGTGGCCTCTGCCTTCAGAGCACAGAGAGAGAGGAGTAGATGCTTCCTCCATTTCTGCATGAGTTCTGTGGTTAGAATGCTGGAGTGAAGAGCCCGTTAGCTCTTTTAATTGAGGAATTTCCACCTCTCTCTCATCTCATCTTTCAAAGTCATACACTACCCTCCAGCCTACAGACACTGAGCGTAGATGATCAAGGGCAGACTACTGTCACCTCCTCCCCATGACACTGTTCTGCTTTGTGTGAAATGCCTAGAAGAAGCAATTTGGATACCATCATCTTGGTGCCACTGCTGTAGCATCTAGAGAAGCTGTTGAGGCACTCTGCTGCCCATGCTCCTTTCGTTGCTACAAAAGCTATTAATGTTTTTTATTCTGCATCTGTTTGCTGTGTTTGTTATTTGATGTAAAAGAGGCTTCAAAACCCTAAGTATTAGTGCCTAAGCAACTAGGAAAACAAGCTACCTGAATTGTAGCAATGGCATTTTCCAGCAATTTTTGCTGTGGGGATAAGTGGCCCCCTTTTATCTGTTAAGCATATATGTTTATACTTTGATTTTGTTGAGTTTTTAGGGGTTTTTTGAGAACAAAGGAGGAAATAGTAAATTTAATCTTAATTTTGGACACATTTTCAAAAACAGGTTACCATAAATTGTATTTTCCAAGAATATCTCACAGATGCTTTTGGTAAATTGAAAAAAAACAATTGCATAAAATATTCCAGTAAAAAGTCCTTTAACATATTATAGTTATTCATTTATTTTTCATTAATTAAGTGTAAAGTTTTAAACATTTTAACTTCCAAAACATAAATTTAGAAGTTTATTACCCATTCAGAATTATAATTATGATTCTTCACTGGGTATCTTGAAAATAATTTAAGTTCCTTCCCAGGCAAATGTGCTGGAAATCAAAAGCAAAAGGTGATTGCTTTATGATCCACACCCTTAGCAAATGCATTTCACTAAGATTTTCTGCATAGCCTAGCAATGCACCATTTGGTCAACATTTAACAACCTTTGCAATAAAATTCTTATGTATCTGGTTATTCATCTGAAAACTTTAGCCTGATGAGCTGATCTGGATGTGCCATATAGAAGATGAGAGCTCACGAACTATAAATGTTAAACTTAGCTTTGTTTTATCCCATCTTCCCAGCTGGCATCCAGCTGGCAGGCCCAAGTGGTCCTTCAAATATCTGTGAGAAGCTGCACGCAAAGCTTGCCCACAGTGGGCATGTATCCATTTGAGTTTTTTCCCCATGTCCCTGGGGCCTTTCTACCTGTCACCTGACACTGGAACAGCATTTTTTTGGCAGTAGTTACCAACCCAAAACCACCTGGGGCCCTCTGTTGTGCTCCATACCAGTGCACCGTAGCCCCCACAGGTCACTTGGTGGGATGGAGGTGCTCAGAAGGCCACATGGAGAGTAGGGCTGCAGCTGAGGGACTGCATGAGACTCTGCCAAAAGACATGTGCTTCCACTGCAGCACAGAGAAGTGATAGTTCAAGCTGATCAGGGGAGATCTGGAGCACAAAGAAACCTGGACTACAAATTCATCCAGCACAGGCACATCACCAGTGTAGTGTGAAACAAGTCAAACGTGGGCTGTGCTCCCCTAAGCAAGGTACAGTGCTTGGTTGGAAGCTGAAGGCCAGAGGTATAACTTAATCTTCTAAATGACTACAGATCTATTCCTTAATAATTTCACTTGCTGTGTTTCAGAGTATTTTGATAGTTACTATTAAAATTTTTGCTCAATTTCTGCTGTATATCATATTGAAACTCAAACCCTTTAAAAAGTGTTCTGAGCAGTATCTGTGAATTTGTGGCCATCAGTGTCAGGACTGTCAGGACACTTACACGTACTCCCTGCTGAAATACCAGGAAAATTAACTTCCAACGTACAACACAATGCAAAGACTCTCTGGTTTTTGTTACTTGGGGTTTTTTAAGTTATTAGCCAATTCTTAATTGTCTTATCTACTGTTTGTTGTCTAGAAAGCAATTCACATCAATTCAGAAAATGTTCTTCTCTGCAATAAGCCACAGTTCCAAACAGAGCCTTGGTCACCTCTGTCCACCACACCCAGGGACTGCAGAAGAACAAAGCTTATCTTTGATGATATGTGAGTATATATGACTTTAAAATAAAGAAAACTATAGCATTTAAAGAGAGAAAAATACAATTTGTCCAACAGGAAGTGAGACATTGCCTGTAGTATTACAGTAATACTTACTCTACATTGAGAAATTAATGAGAAATACTATATAAAACCTTAAATTTTTATCATAAATTAAGTTTCTAACCACAGAATAGTAGAATGCATAGAATCACGGAGTCATAGAATGGTTTGAATTTAAAGATCACTTAGAGATCACTGAGTGCCAATTTCATTCCATGGGAAGGGCTGCCCCCCACTAGACCAGGTTGCTCAAAGCCTCACTCAACCTGTCCTGGAACACTTACAGGTATGGCTAACTCCACAACTTCTCTGGGCAATCTGTTCCCATACTCCACCTCACAGTAAAAAATTTCTTCCTAGCTGCTAATCTAAACCTACCATCTTTCAGTTTTGAGTCACTCCCACATGTCCTGTCCAAAGCCCTTGTCAAAAATCCCTGAGAATCAGGGAGCAGTGAGGAGTGGCTGTTCCCTAAAGGACAGGGAGCCAAGAGCCAGGATGCAGAATCAGCTGGCAGGGGTTCAGTCCCACAACACCCAAGACAAGTGAGCAGGGCAGGCCTGGGGTTGGAGTGATCCCTGAGCCTTGACAGCTGCTGCTGTCGTGGCTACTTCTGCTCAGCTAAAGGTATCAGTAAGGCAGGGGGAACAGGAAGCAGCAATGGTTAGCATGAATATCTGGAGGGATATCTGGCCCTCCCCACTTCCACTTCATTCTTCACATATCCCTTGCTCTCCTCCTCTTAAAATAATCTAAGCTTCTAACTGTCTTTATTTTTGGTTAATCAAAAAAGCTGGCTTGTCCCCAAGGTCATTTAGGACATAGTATTATTTAGTGAATATAATGGTGAAACTGAAGGTTGAAATCCTAGTATCTAGCAAACCCAGATTCTTTTTGATTGGTAATGTTATGGCCTGTAAATACTGATACTTGGTTTTGGGTACTGTAGAAGAGGTTCTGTTCAACATATGCCTCAAACTGCCTGAAGCTCTGAGCTGTGTGACCTTGACATATTTTCATATTTCCAGACTTTCACCCATGACAACTCAAACTCCTTTATACCAAAGGAAACCCTGGGATAACAAACAACCTGGTTTCCTTAGGAACTGCTTTCTACGAAAATTGTGATTTTTAATTTTTATTATTATTATTATTATTACTATTACTATTATTACTGTTGTTGTTATGCTTGTTCACACTATATGGTCTCAATGTTAACTAGAGAAACAGCAGCCTCTCATAAAAAGAAACCGTGTTTCCTACTATAAGGTGTAAATTCCTGTGGACTTCAAAAGGATGTAACTGATTTGTATGTCAAGAAAAGAGGACTGGTGAGATTAACTTTTGTGTATATTCATGGCAGTCATAAGCAGATGTAAGATGAATAAATGTAATCAGGTTTCCCACCTCTTTTGGAGAAAACTCTTCTGTGTATACATCCTTATTCACCCTCTTTCTCCACCTCCCTTCATGTTTTTAACTCTCTTAGTACACTTACTCAACAATCTCCATCGAACATGAAACTGTTTATAAGTACTACCTAACTCTTCGTATCTCTTAAAATACTCTGTCGTCTATAACTTACTTGCAACTGCTCAATTTTTTCTGCAGTTTAAACATGTACATACAAGGCAGAAAGGCGTCAGAGTGTCTGATAAAAGTCAGAATTGTAGGATATGCTCATCTCTGGATTAGAAAAAAACATAGAAACAGTTACAACAAAACTATTGTGTCTTCATCTGATTTTCCCTCAAGCTGCCAACAAAGAAAAAAGGTGGACTGGTTTGCTTTGTTTTTCCCCTAGGATATAGTCATAGGAGATCTGCTTTGGTCACCATCTCTATCATCTGAGGCTTTTATCACCAGCTTTCTCCATTAGTGTTACAAGTGATTCCTCTGGCAAGCATCTCCAATAAAACTGTTTCATCTTTTCAGAGAGAGATACAATTAAACTGTTCATGTGTAGTGCCTTCCGCATAGAATATCCCAAAGCAACTTGTAGACCACTAAAACAAAGTCTAAAAAGGCAAAAAAAGATAAAACACAGAAACAAATATGTCCTAATTTGGCCTTAAAAGCCATAAACAGTTAAATGCCAGTTGTGCTAGCTAGAGGAGGGAGCTTGTCAAGTACTACAGCTATCATCCACAACTTGTAGCTGGGATACACAACCAGAATACCAGCTACACTGGATCTTCTTTCTGAAATTCCTGTGCGGAGGAGTCACTGAAATGTAGCAGATTAGACTGGCTGCAAATGTTAAATGTCAACAAATTTGACTCACATGTTAGAAGGATCAAATTAAATATGGCAGCCAGTGCCTTTCAAATTTGTATAGCACCACAGCAGAGGATTTGAAGGAATGCAGTACAGTAGGTCTAAATTATGTAGTAATCCTAATGGCAGCATTTGTCCTAAATGATGCCTATGAAGTATTTCATCTCATAATCCATGAAGTTCTGAATTACTGTAATCCAGCCACGGCTTTAAAGTCTTAATTTTAATCAGACTCTAAAGTTTTAAAGAGACTAAATCCCTTATATTTGATTTAAAACAACAACTGATTTTTTTGACCAGTCAGTGTCTCTTTACTGTATTCTCAATTTATTTTCTCCAGATCATTGACAACAGCTGTCACTAGCAATAAATTGGAACACAAGTAGGTCAGTAAAAAGTATATCTTGCTTGGCAGAGTGCTGTATACACATACACTGCAGTATAACAGTAAATATAGCTAACAGTCTTCAAAAGACAGGCAAAAGTCTCCTTCCCCTGGTTTGCCATTGTTTGCTGGTGAATCTGAATATACTTAGAGGTACCCAGCATACCACATGTGTCAATGACATCAATGCTGTGTCCAGTAGTAATTTTTAGTAAGATTTCCTGGATTTTTGGTGACTTCTGACTCCATGAAGAGAACATTTTCAAGGCTACAAAATAATGCTTCAAGCCATATTGAATCCTCCTGTGATTTCACTGAATTCCCAATAACTGCATTTAGGAGCAAAGTCTGCTGTCCTTGAAGTCCTAGGCATAGACATCCTGTGTGTGCCCAAGGGTACCCTCAAAATAGTGCTTGTGTGGTATAAAAAATAGCAGAGTGCACCTAGCTTCCTATCTTTCCTTATAACTAAATCAGAACATGCTCTTTGGGATTATTTTTTTACTTGAATTTTGAGTTATAATTTCAAACTTGGGATGCGCTTTTTCTTCACTTTCATTTATTTTTCTTTTTTTCTTGCATTATAGGAACAAGATAATACATCTTCTACAGCGTTTTTTTATAAGTTCATATTTTCTTGAATGCCTCTTCCACCTTTATGGGTTTAGGTGCTACAGACACCCATCAGCTATACATTGTGCAAGGGACATACTCTGCAGTGAGACAGAATTCCTGTGTTTGTTTGCCAAACAGTAAACCATATACCCAGAAAATATTCACCTGTAAAGGTGTTAAATATACAGCCTATGAAAATAACTTCCTGGCACTTCTCTTTGTTTTGACTTGAACTCCAAGTGTCTCATTTTCAGTCTTCTCTTCCTTGTTATTTCTCCTTAAAGTGGAAAGGAAAAAGTCCTCTTAGGTTGTGACTCATACATCTGGAAGTGATCTTACTTGAATTGTTCAAAATGCCTTAAGAATTCCTGAAGTATTTAGAGGTACTTTTGTAGTGTTGAACATATCCTGAGGAGCACAGTTCAGGAATAGAGAGTGGCTCCTCTTTCTTCTCATCAGCAATCTAGAAAATAACTAGTCAGACCAACACCTATGACACTACGTTCTTCACAAATTTATATGCCTACTGTGGACTGCTTTGAGTTTCTTGGCTTTAGGGGATTTCAAGACTTCATCTGACCCTCCCAATCTTCCTCTTCTTCCCTTCTTACTCATGGCACTGAATTTCTCACATGAATGCTGCCCATGACAAAATAACATTAGACATGCCAGACACTGCCTCCCATGATTAGATAATTTAGCTGCCTGCTCTCTGCAAGACCGTGGGTCACCATTAAAGGGACACTTTAATGAGGGCTTGTTTTGGTGGGAAACTGATGCTTCATCAGCTCTAGCAGATTTTCAGGGTATAGAATTTTTAGCCACTAGTCCCTGTCATCATATGAAAGCCAGAGCTGTCGACCTCTTTTGAACTTAGCTACATACATGTCCCTCCTCTGCTCCTGTAGGCAAGTGGTTCAGCAAGCTTATGTTTATATGATTAAACTGTCTTCACTCCCCAAAACAAACCACATTCACTGTCTCCTGAGAATAGTTCCTAGCCTGTGCTGTCCCCAAGCTGTTCCCAGGCATTGTCTGAGCTCAAAACTATGCCAGGGAGAATATTAGCAATTACATGGCATGGATGATCAAATGATAAAGCTGGTATCCTTGCCCTCCTTATTTCACTTGCACAGGCATAGCCAAGGAATGAATGGTTCTCTTGACAGACTCAGGTCTGAAATAGTCTCTGAATATTTTGTTACTTATGAAAGAGAATTTGTTTGTTTAAATTGATTTTAGTGTAACTTTTTCTTACTCTACAGATTGACTAGAAAATATCTTCAATCCACTGTAAATCATAACAGTAAGAACGACAACAGTTTCAGCAGACACTCCTTCAGGTTCCAGAAGCAGAACTGAGTTACACAGATGGGAGAGAACAGTCTCTTCCAGCAGTCTCTCCTGGTCTTTCCTCGCCTCTGCATGGTGAGCCATGAGCAGATGTCTGCAGTACATAACAAAGACAGTCCAAACCCTGCAGCTCTTTGAGTAGTCAGTCTCACACTGAATATGAGGAAGTCTCATCTAACTTCCCATTGTTTTTGCTGTTCTACCACATCTCTGGTTCTTGTCAGAGCTTGTTTTCCTTAGGTTTTGTTTCTCTACTAATATCTACAAGTCCATTGCAGTGTAACTGAGGGTTTGTCTGCTTGTGCTGGATCACAGAATGGTGTGGGTTTTCATCACGCTCAATGCCAGGATTCATGGATGGGATGTGGAAAAGGTAGTCTAATGCCTCTATCTGAGGTTTAATTCCCAAGACAGCTTTGCTGTCCTTGTGGCAGTGGAAAATAACTTTACATACATTTGAAGAATGTGCTTCAAGTCCATTTTTAACAATATAGTTACCCAGAAGTTTCCCTTTTAGACTGAAATTGCCCTAGGGTGCAAAGGCTGTGATTCCTCAAGGATGCATTAGAGTTTTCCTGATCATTCCTTCAACATATAAAGGATATTTTCATCTTTCAGTGATGACAAACCACACTGGCAATAATCATAATCTCTTTAGAGAATCACAGGTAGACCATTCAAACTGATTTTTACCCTGGGAGTACCCTGTTCATTTTGAGAACCAGCAACAAGTCATGGAGCTGCAGAGGGGCTGTGATAATTTAACACACATGAGGAACATCACTTCCCAAAATCCTTATCAGATGTCTTCCTGGCCTTTAGTGCCTGGTTATGATTTCTTTCAAATCCTGTGATTCCTGAAGTGTCTTAGACAGACTCCACAGGACAGGATCCCTGGATAGGGTCTTTGTTTCAGGGTCACCTTCTTCTTTCAGTGTAGACACCCCATTCACTGACTCAGACTTCACATGTACTCTGACCCAACAGTTTCACCCACACCTTGTCTTCTCCCTCATCAGAGCTGGAAACATCAGACCTGCCTGCCAGGTGGACCCTCTCCCAGAAATGTCTTTCTGCCTTTGCTTTATGGATGCTTCTTGAGAATTCAAGGTGTCATTCTGTGGCATTTTAAAACAAAATAGATGTGGACTGCTGTGGTACCGCCCTGTCTCTGTAGGACTGATTATAAAGGTTGTCACTCTAACTGCAATTAGTTTAATTCAGAACATCTATTTAACATACATTGAAAGAGACAAAATTGTAGTTTATCTGCAAGCACACAGTGTTTTCTACATCTGCTTTTAAAACAGGAAAGTTTATTCAAGTCCCTGTTGTGAATACTTGTTTCATTCCTCTCTGTTCACTTGTACACTTTGCCCTTGTGTGTTTCAGTCTAGATATTGATTTCACATGGAAATCTTTAAGTCATGAATCTGGGTCATACGCAGGAATTTGTAGTAGATTTTGACTCTTTCTCGTGTTCTCCTGTATTTCACTATACTGACATGGTTAGTCAGGGGGATTTTGCATTTTTGCCAAAATAGGAGTCCCCACTTAATTTTATCCTTCTGCATTTTATTTCCATTAGATACCAGGCTTTAATTTTGTCTGCTGTTTTTTGCAATAGTAACTCCCTCTCTAGGTATCTGTACTATTCATCTATTCTTCTTAGCTAAGCTATTGACCTTGTTATACTAAACCCAACAAGATAGTAGTTGTGTAGTTGTGGGATTGGGTCAATTTTTCTCACATTTTGGCCCAACTGCAATCAGATCCTTTGTTCCTTTCTTTCTGAAATGCCTATAGTACTATCATTTAAATGGCTCAATATTTATCTCCTGGCCCTCTCCCCTTGCATGCTCCTCTGCTGAACTTCCAGGCTTGCTGGGTCTGCCAGAGTGACCATGAGACTTCCATAGAGCTGGCTACCCACTTTGGCAGTGCCAGGGGCTCTCCCCCAGCCTGTGTGCCACTATGTGTGCCATGCCTCAGACACAGCCGTGCCACGTCCCATAAAACAGCATTTATTTACAGTGGTGGAACAGGCAGGAGGCTATGATCCATCAGGGAAGAGCACTGTTTTGTATAGTAGCACCTGCTGAGCTCTATCACTCACCCCAAAGATGAATACCCTTATCTATGACCCAGCATGTCAAACAAGCTCCTGACACATCCTGTTACAACACAGCAAATAGGCTGTGTACACCTGCCTTTCACGTTATGTGGTTTTCCTGCTCTTACGGGATTCTCTTCTCCTAGACTGAAAGTTCAGGGCATACTGGCACAGCTTCAAAACTGCTTGTGGGTTCACCCTGGCTAGCTAATTTCTTCTGATTTGCCCCTAGCTATGATCATATTTTAAAGTTGCTCATTTTGCTGTTCTACTCCTTTCCAACACATTCATTTTTTTAGGGTTTAGATTACTAAAGTTGTGAAACTGCTCCTATATTTAGAATGATGATTTAAGCTGCTTTTACTAAATGCAATTGTTGTACACTGAGGAAGCACTAGCTTGTTTTTTTACAACACTTCAGCAGTATTATCTCTGAAGGGTATTAAAATGTACACTTGGCTACATTTATGATGTTTAATTGAACTTTTATTAGGTTTTTTTAATGTATCCTCATAAAGCACCATACAACAGCAAGAAATAATGTACAAGTGGTAGATTATGTAAATGAAGCAGAAAATGCTATAGTTTAGTATTTAGTTCATATAAAATATAAAAAATTAGATGAAAAATGTAGTTTTGAATGCAGTATAATTAAAATTGTATATTGGAATCTAAGCTACACCATACTCTGTAAATACCAGTGGCTGCTCTGAGTTCCAAGGAGATTTTGCAGTAGATGCTGATAAATTACTCTACAAAGTAAGGCTTTTATTGATTCACTTTGTTTGATTCTCTTCCCATTTTTTTATTGCATGAGTTTACACTTTTGCAATTATCCACTAAACTGGAGTAAATTAAATGCAGAGGAGAGCACAGGAGACAAAGGTAGCGGAGATGCACTGTAATGGCACGGAGCTAAATAGGATGAGAGAAACGTACACAGACAGACATTCACCTGAGTAGTGGTGACACCACTCTTAGGAGCTCAACAGCCTGGAAATTCTGAAAGGCTGCTTCTGGCAGAGGAGTAATTCCAATGCCCGCAGCCATCTCACCTCACGCTGGGATCCCGCGCAACATAACAAGCAATGGATACGCTGTCCTTCCTGCTGGTTTTCAACAAGCTCCCAGGGAAAGCGGTGCCAAGGCGAGTGAGAGAAATACTGGACAGTAGTGGATTGTTTGATAAATTTCATCCTGGATTCAGCCACAGCCATGCTACTGAGGCTGCCCTTGTCAAAGTCATAAATGGTTTGAATGCCACTGCTGAAAAGGAAGCCTGGCCTTGTTTGTACTATCAGATCTAGCCGTGGGGGGGTTGTTCTGTAAAAGGCTGGATTCTGTTGCAGTGCCTAGGTGACTGCCTAGTGTTGACTGAGAATGCGTTGAAATCGTTCCAGCGGTACTTGATTGCTTTCCCCAATCAACAGAGTAGGGTAAATTCTCCTCGAGAGCAGCCAGTTTCACATAATGACACTTGATCCCAGGGAGAATTCACCAGCAGCCTGACTTAGTTGGCTCTAATGCTTTACGCTCTTTCTCTTGCCATTCAGAGAGATATATGAGATGCATTAGAGCAGTGTATTAGAACTCCCCTTTGGCTTTGTTGAAAAAGACTATATTTCTGAAAGTACCAACAATCAGATATTCAGAAACAAAAGACTTTCTTGTGCATTTTAATAGAGATAAAACATTTGTTCCTATCTGTTAATTTGAAGTCAGACTTCTTTTTAATTTTTTTTTAACAACAGGTCTGAATTCTGTTTGTAAATCTGGAGTGAAAGTGCTGATGCCAATAGATTCATACAGTTGTAACTAACTTAATAGGAGAATGTGACCCAATTGTCTGAAAACCAGAAGTCACTGAATACATTTCCTTGCAACTTCAGTTTACATTCATGACCAGTAAACATAAAGAGTCTCCAGTGCTGCTTCTGCTACTCACAGGCACTCCAGTTCAACCAGTAGCCTGGTACCAGAATTTTTTTTTTATTCTCTTGGTTCTCTGGCTGTGGCAAGGCTGTGATCTGCAGGGGGATTGCAAAGCTGAGACCAAAGACCTGAAAAGGGTTTTAGCCACAGATCTTTCTGAATCTCATCAGTGGGAAAACACACTTACTTTTCCTCAAGATGCCTCTCATCAATAACAAATAGTATCTGAAATTAGCATCCAGTGAGATTACCTGTAAAATCTCCAGTCTGAGATTGTCACCAACATAACTAAATAGGTCAAGCTGCAGAGGAGGTTTGCATGGACCTTCATGCTTGTAGCAGGCATGGGTTCTTGGTCGCTGTAGCTTCAGAATCTGTAAATCAGAATATAACTAACAAACTTCATCGGAAAAAAATATGCAGTATGCAAAAGAGCTATCCAGAATAATTAATTTATGCATCAGTTTTCTCATGTGTCTGCATATGTCCGTGAGCTCAGGCAGCCTCTTATCTTCAAGGAGCCCATGAAAGAGGGTGTTTTTCTTATTTTTTTTACTTCATGACATAATAATTTAAACTAGTATACTGAATGTAAAAAGACAGATTACGTTCATGAGCAGTGAGAAGCTAAACAAAACTGAACTTGAAACCCCTTTAACTCTCATTAAAAAAAACCCCAGTAAATAATTAAATCAAGCACCCCTTTTTGTTGCTAAAATGATACAAAAACATACATTGAATCTATTGGACATTTCAGCTTCCCATTTTCACCTAACACGCACATTAGTTATCTGAATAGAAAGGTCATTAACATGTAGCAATAAATTGAAGAATAGTATTTCATAGGTGGCATAAAGACATCAGAATTTGACTTGGCATGTTTATTAACACTACTGAACAAGTTCTGTTTAGGAAGCTAATAAAAATGATACCCTATCCATTTTTTCCCAATGCATCTTAATTTCTGTTAGGCATGCCCTGATTTTTAAATCAATCTTGTATTTTTCCTATGGAAATACCTAAACGTTCACATGGAGAATATATTTATGCTTTGCTTTAAAATGTCATTTTAATAGCTTCTTTTTTTTTATATTAGATTTTGCAAGCAGCTTAGTACAAAGCAATGACTTCAGTTTCTGT
Organism: Geospiza fortis; assembly: GCF_000277835.1. Lineage (NCBI taxonomy): Eukaryota > Metazoa > Chordata > Aves > Passeriformes > Thraupidae > Geospiza > Geospiza fortis. The sequence goes on from NW_005054315.1 coordinate 8,479,211, forward strand.
GTTATGCTTAACCATCCCATAGCAGGACCCTCAATGCAAGTCTCCTTGGTTCAGGATCTCCTGCTAATACCTTCATTGCTAATCATAACTCAGGAGAATAAATCCTGCTGCAAGTTGAAAACCATTTTACAATTAACGTATAAATAAGTCGACCATAATTACATTGTGTTATCTCACTTTGTTTTTACAGCCTCTTACCATGCTTCAGACAAGAAAATTAGGCGTGTAGTGCTGGGTGATATACAGGAGGGAATGCTGGAGAGGATGTATTTTAACAACCTGAGTTTGACAGGCTCATGTAAAAGTTCATCACTTTCATCATTTCAGAGAGATGAGACTTGATTTGTTGATTTGTTCTACTTGGCTTTGCTTTTTGGGTCTTCATAGTAAACCATCTTCCCTAGGTCATTGCACAAGACAAAGAGAGGCAGAACTTAACATTTTTTAACAATTCTTTCAGTGTTCCTAAAAGCATAGCTATTTTTCTGCATCAAGCTAAGACTATTTCAATGTGTAATATTTTATAATTGACCAAGACCAGTTTCAGATGGTTCTTCTTACTAAGAATGTTTTCTGTGGCATAGGAAGTATTTGCATTGGCAGTAGATTATGAGATACTAAGACACAAACCTGTCTAGTCCCCTTTCTGACCTAACAGGTAGACTAAGCTTCAAGAGAATAATATTTTAAAGAAAGCTGGAACAAAGGAACTGCTTTTCATATCTACAAGGTTTTTAGGACAGAAATCATTCTAAATTAGCCAGACTTTGAATTTCATTTCTATCTAGTTATATTTAGCCTTTCTTCTCTTCAAAATAAGGTTGACTAACTTCCTCTGATGCAATTAAATGTCCTTAAAACTGTGTGCATATAAATAGAAAGAAACAGACTGAGTAAATCTACTGTTCAAATAACCTTATGTTCTTGAGGAGGTTATATAGCTCCCCTCTTCTGTCAAGAAGTTCCCTCATGCTCACACTTACCTCAGTTATGGAACTGAGCATGTTCTTACTGCTATGAGCACAAATGTTTTACTCATCCATCCCACTTCACTTTTTAGATATGCATCTTCTCTGACTGACACAAAACATTTTGTTGAATACATGTGCTCAGAAATCCCAATTTCAAGGGAAAAAAGTTAGGAATATGAATTTTTTGGGCTGGGATAGTCTCAAGGCCTTTTCTGCCTCTCACCCCACACTCCAGGAGGGAGGCTGGGGTTGCACAAGGACTTGGGAGGGGACACAGCTGGGACAGCTGACTCCTGCTGACCACACCATGGTGTCATGCTTGGCATATAAAGCTGAGAGAAGAAGGAAGGAGGGGTGAATATTTGGAGTGATGGCATTTGTCTGCCCAAGTCACTGTTAATCATGTTGAAACCCTGCTTTCCATACAATGGCTAAACACCTTCCTGCCCATGGGAAGTGGAGGAATTCCTTGTTCTACTTTGGTTTATCTGTTAGTCTGTCTTTATCTAAATGTGCAAGTCTTCTTACTTTACTCTTCCACGCTTTTGAAACCTTCCTGATTCTCTCCCCATCTCATGGGAGGGAAGTGAGTGAGTGAGTGAGTGAGTGAGTGAGCGAGTGAGTGAGTGAGTGAGTAAGTGAGTGGAGCTGAGCTGCCTATTGGAGTTAACATATAACAGATTGCTGAGTGGCAATAATAACATATTGTTTACAACACCAAGCTCTTAAAAACATGAGCAGTAAAAACATCAGAATTCATACTCCAAATACTTGGGAATGTCTCATTTTCTTGAGATGAGGACAAAGAAATTATATTCTAATCAATACTAAGAAAACTATTTTGCAAGTCAAAACTTCCCTCTCTGAGAGAGACAAGGATGTAGTAACCACAATATAAGCTGAGAAGAACCAAGACATATTTTAGCTGAGTAGAGAAAGAAGGCCAGCTCCCACGTACATGAGACAGGAAGAATCTGCAGGGTCAGGAAATGTGAAGACTTTCATGAGAGGCAATGACTGAAGATGCAAGGTTATGGTCTGAAATGACACAGCAAATGGCTGTTCTCCACAGTGACTTATAAAGGTGCCATAAGGAGAGCTTTTGGGAGGAGATGAAGAAACTAGCTTCAGCCATGAGGAGCTCACTGACGTGGTGACACAGAGACATCAGTTTGTTTCCAGTGTGAATGAGAGTGGATAAATCTGGTTACAAACGCACTTGTGAATTTCAGGAGAGAAACAGGAGTTGAATTTGTGCCCTGCAGTCAGTGGGTCAGGTAGGTTAAGGAAGGGATGGAATCTCTCAGATCTGTGTGAGGAGAAATCAATGAAGAAATTGGCACGAGGAATGCCAGTGGAATTGCAGCAGGTGGCCCAGCACTGAGTCAGAGATGAACTCCAGGAAGCAAAAGTAAACAGTACTCAGCATGCTTACAGATAAGAGGGACAAGAGCGAGATGTAGCTGTGGAGGCAAGCAGGTTCGGTGTGTGTTTTCAGAGTGGAGAGATTAAACACACACTTGTTTTGAGAGGAGGGAGAAGCCAAGGCAAATAGCAATGTACATAGAGGACTAGAAAAACAGGTAAGCAAGCACCAGGGAGAGGAGAAGACAGAATATCTTGTTCTGCTTAATGCCTGTATCCATTTTGCAGATCAGAACTGCACTAATTTGGGAAGCAGTTTATATAATCCATAAAAATGCATTTTATTAGCCTTTCTTTACTTGAATCACTGACTTCTAAAGAATGAGAACAGCCATAAATGCTATTGTCTCCACGGGCAGCAATTTGAAAATAGAAGATGCATGGTTACACGATAAGTGTATTTTCTTCATAAAAAATGTTTGCAAATCAGGTTTAAAATAAGGGAAAAACAACCTTAAAATATTCTGCACTTCAGAAAATAATAAAATGTCTTCTTATTTTCCCCTGGTAGACCACGCAATGCAGATTACTTTATGCAGGAAGCTAAACGGAAGAAGCATAAAGCAGATGCAATGGTGAGAACATTTTCTTTCCAGTTACATTGCTCAAATAATTTTTGTAATGCAGTTTCTTCATCAGTGCAGTATTCCTGGGGTAATTATAAAATCTATTATAAGGATGGCTAGGCTTGTTAAATTAAGAAATGTTTATATAATCAAATGTTCATAGCCCAATAAACTATGACTTAACAAATAATGACTTACTGAGATAAAGGCCTGGATAAATAAAACTTTCCATTTATCCCTTTGCTTTAATTAGTAACTATAGTAATGGAGGCTGCATAAAGGATCCACATACCTATCTTCTCAGTTTAACTAGCTGGCTAGGTCCTATAATTGCATCTCACTCCAAATTTGGTCTGGTAGCTGAGGTATTTGCACTTTTTTTTAAAGAGCTTTGGCTTTTCAGTGCCAAAAGAATACTGGTTTCATGGCAGATGTTTCCCAACATAATCAGAAGCACACAAAGAATTTTTGTAACCCTAGAGGAACACTTAGCACACAAAGTACTGTTGCAACAAACAGATTCTTCACCCTGGCTTTGACCTGTCTAAAAATGTAGCCAGAAAGAAAAAGGGGAATCTGAGGTTGTATGGAGCACTGAAGAGATGCTTGTCTTTCCAAACAAATGGGTGCAACAAAGTATGCAGTGCTGCAGCAGAGCTCTGCTTAGCTGTCCCTCAGTTCTCTCCAAGGCTGTGTTTGTCCAGTGCCACAGATAAGCCAGCACAACATGAGATGGCAGTATATGGAGTGGGACCCTGCATTAGGGTGGCTGTGTTGCAGGTAGCTGCTTTCCTGTCTTGCTCTGTCAGACAGACACTTTGCTATCATACCATCAGGAAAGAAGAAAGGTTTTTCTCAGCTGTGCAGAATGTAGAAAAGCCAAGGAAGCAGAAGCAGATCCTTAATTTAGAACACTAACACCGAGTTTTACACTCTACCTGAGTTTATTAGCACAAATTTCTGTGGTTTATTCAGTTCCATATTACTCTAAAGTGAGTCTTAAAATCAGAAAATATTGTGGAGAAGTACAAATGGTGCATTTTAGTATGTTGCTTTAAACAGAATGGAAAGGATCACTTAATATGCAAAGGAAGTTCTTAGCCTGGAGAGAAATGTTCTTATGGTAGACTCCCAGAAAGTGGAGTTGCCAACATTATTCTCTGCTGTGCCACAAGTTTGCTGCATGAAAGTCACCTAGGCACGGTTTGAATAGCTTTCTGTCACTATCAGGTGGTTGAAATATCCTCCACACCACCTTGTAAACAGCCCTTTGCAGGTGCTTCCTCTCCCTCCCTGGCTGTGTAGGCATCCTGGGGAAAATGCCATATTGCCAAAGTGCCTCCAGGCACTTTGAATCACCTTGCTGGGCTCGACACCTCCTACTTTGGCACTGCACTACCTGACACAGGCACTCACAGTGAGCAGCTTGAAAATTACTCTAAGTCTCTCTGCTCCTCAGTCCCCCATCTGTGAAATTGGGATAATAGCACTTCCACCCGCACCGGAGCATCAGGGGGAGAAATATAATAAAAAGTTTGTGAAGTTCTCTGGTATGATCGCAGTGGGAGTCATATAAGAACCTAAAATAGATTGAAGCTAGTGTGCCATTCCAAAGTTACTATTTAAAATCTTTATCCCTTGGAAAAGAATAAGGTCCATTAACCTTTCACTGTGTGCATCAGATTTCAACCAAATGCATCCAGTCCATTAATGGGCTTTATGTACCGCAGGAGTTCTGACTGAAGGAGAGAGAAGTCAGGACAGAGAGGTATTAGTAGGATTCATCTCTCTCTTCACTTCAAAAATGAAATTCTGAGGGCAGATAAGTGGCACGTAAGTGTACACATATGAACATTAGATGCATGTTTGCATATGCAGTGTTACTCAGGACATGCATGTATATATATGCATGTTAGTGCACAAATACATTCACAAAGAAGTACCAAAAATAGGAGGAGAAACAGGGCAAGGAAGGAGGATGGCAGAAGATGCTGGGGGAGCAGAGCAGTCCCTGAAAGAGGAGGAGGATGTAGAAAGCAAATTCCTGACAAGAGGAGAACAATGCTGAAAATGGTAGGGATAAAGAAGACAGGAGAACAGAGATGAGCCTTTGTGTAAGAGTTAGTAGTCAAAGTATTTACTTCTCTTCTCTTAGTTATGATATCTGTTACCTTTCTTTGTTGAGGGATAAAAAACTACACTTGCAAAGATGTGTGAAACCCTTTTTAACGAAAGATGAAAGCTGGAACAAAAGGCAGCATGAGTTTGTGGAATTTCCAGCACTGGAAGAGCTTTAACAAACACGGTTGGGAATGTCCTAGGCACAGCTGACCCTTCTTTGGACACAAGAGTGTGGAACAAATAATATCTCAGAGCCTTTTCTACCTCTATTTTCTCTATCTTATGATTTTCACTGATGCACAGGGTTTGATAGGTATTAGCTTTCTCACAGGAAAAATTGTGCACCTGAACATATATCAACTTGTGTCAAGTTTACAATATTTGTTGAGAAAATCCCATCAAATGTAACGACATCTTGATGATTACACTACATCTCTGTGTCCTTATTTTTTCTCTCTAGGTGGAGAAGTTTGGAAAGGCACTGAATTATGCAGAAGCAGCACTATCGTTTATTGAGTGTGGAAATGCAATGGAACAAGGCCCAATGGAATCTAAATCCCCTTATACCATGTATTCAGAGACAGTTGAACTCATCAGGTAGGAAAGGAAGGCAATGACCCTAGGGGTTGCTCTGTGCAAACATGATCATCTGCATTATCACCTATTTTTGTACATGCAGTAAAAGTGAACTCCTTACCTGGGCCTGGTTGTTCATATGTAATGTATATGTATTATCTGTGATTTCTTTGGAAATTAAATCAAGAAACTGTGAAGAATGAAAAAAAAAATGAAAGAAACAAACAAAAACACGAGCAAAAAACCCCAAAGGTTTTCCTAAGGCTAAAGTTGCAAATTACTTCAAGAGTTTCATGATGTAAGTCATGAACTACTCAGTGGAGGAAACCAGAAATCCATAATAACAAAACATTTTCATGGAGTGGTAACTTGAAAAATATTGCAACACATGTAAGATTGCTGTTTAAAGATTACCTGAAAGAAGATTTGAATAGTGACAGAAAAATGGACACTCAGACTCCATTTGATGTGTGTGCTCTAATGTAGCCAGTGAAATCAGGAGCACAGCTCACCTCAGAGCTACCCCTACCTTTAGTCACCTTCATGGCTCTCCAAACAGGGCAGTCTAGAATTCAGTGCCATCCACAGTCCCTCTGAAGTATGTCTCTTAAGTCCTTTTGTCCATTATAGCTGGTACTTAAAATTAACATTATTGGCAGTGTCATTGGTAGAGAAAACAAAGATCAGAACCATTGCAGCCTCTGAGGGATTCTGCAAGAGAGAATCCCAGACACAGTAGTGGAGAAATCTGCACTGACAGTGACCATGGTGTCATTGCTCAGGACAGTCAACCATGCAGCTCCATCCAGTCAGGATTAAGCTCATAGGAAGTAATACATTTTCATTTTTAATCATATCCATAATGAGCCAGAGCTTCTAAAACAAAAGCATTCTTTTGGACTTAGTGTTGATGTGAAGATTTTCTCGTATGTTAATAATTCCACTGGCATTTTATTTAAGGCTGTCTTCTCATACATTTCAGTGGATTGAGGCCAGCTTTCTACCTGGAAGGTTATTGAAGAAAATCAAATACTTTTTTTTCTGTAAGAGAATAGTACATTCCATCTCTGCAATTTTTTCCTTCCTTTTTTTTCCCATCTCTGTAATTTCTCCTTTTTTTTTCTCTCTCTCTCTTTTTTTTTCCCCAAAAGGCAGAAAGCTCTTTCTTTGTCTGCCCTGTCTTTTCTCATGGTAGTAAATATATGGTCCTAACTCTGGAAATGAATTTTGCTTGCAGATGCATAGCTTTCAATAATGTGTATAGCTGTGGCCGTGTTGTAATGTGAATTGCTGTTGATCTCGCTGCAACTCAGAAAAATAAGTGGTTTGCTAGGTATGCCTGTAGAAGCAAAATGTTTATATTGAATCTTTGCACAGATATCAGAATTAGAGTTTGAAAGCAAAGGTAAGAAAAAATCACAAGCAGCTAATTATAGGGAGCAGGTATTTTTCTGGAAGTGAGCCCAGAAGCGCTGTGTGTTGTTCTAACCTTGTCTGTTGTTCAGGTATTCAGCTGGAAGCTGAGATTTCCAGAAACCAATTTGTGTTTGCATAGCACATACACTCTTGAAACACCAGTGCTACCTCTGTGGATCTTTAATATTTATAGAGTTTGAATGTAATGTCATGTGAGCAAAAATAGCTCTGAGCCACATGTTCCCCCTCTGCCATGCTGTGCTCGAAGGAGCAAATCTGAGTAGACACACTCAGAACTGGCAGGGTGAGGTCAGCACCAGCTTCCAGGCAGGCTGTCTGCCTTCAAAAGCTCCAAACCCCTTTCTGCATGAACTCTGTATAACTGGGTCTCTGCAGCAACAGAGGTTATTTTGGTAGGACAGTGTCACCTCACCAGCTAGGCTCCCCTCTGGACTGATGGATGATCAAGGGAGTTCACGGCTGTTTAAAGAGTGCAGGGATGCACTGCTAATGGCAAAACACCTCTGAAACACAACCAGGAAAAACGCATGTATGGCTGGTAACTTGAACAAATATGTATAAAGGGGCAGAGCAAACAACATTGGCCAGCATAGCTCTCTGATCAGTAATACAAAGCTGTCTCAGGTAACTCACGTTGGCTTTTTTCTTCTTGCTTAAGGTATGCAGTGAGACTAAAAACCCACTCAGGCCCCAGCGCCACGCCAGAAGACAAACAGCTGGCAGCATTATGGTTAGTAGATCAAGCTTTCTTCAAAAGGCTTCTTTTCTGCAGTGAGCCAATTCTTGAAAATCAGATGTTGGATGCAGCCAGATAGAATTATGTTCTCTATTGAAATTAAGAGAATCCTTTCTTCTCTGGGAAGGTCCAGCCCTTGTATCACTGTACCAAGTCTGCATTCTGTCTCTGTAAATAAGCAATTCATACTTATTTATTGATTGTGACAGGTTGGCTATGGTACGTCAGTGTAATTAATTTTTAAATGCCTGATGGTTTGTTGTTTTTATGAGTGATGTACTTTTGTACCAACAGCTCGGTAAGTTCTTTTGTGGCTGACATTTTAGGCTCAATAATCATAAATTTTATTTATATTATATGAAGGGCAATATGGTGATGGGGATAATTAAGTCTCTTGGATTATCTATTAAATTGAGATTTCTAAACATATATGTAAGCACCTTAGATTCTATAGGACAGTTTCTGATTGCTAGTAAAATGCTATAACGTTATTAAAATCAATTTTTAATTTAATATCATTGTAGTTAATGCATAAAATACCTATTACATGGTTACCGAGTCTTAGTAAGTGGACATTTACAATCAGCAAGTGTGTTTTTAACATCTATTAGCCATCTGTTAAAAACCCAAATTAAATGCATCTTTAGCCTCCATAAAGAAGGAGTCCTAATTAATCATTTGTATAAAAAGGAACAAAATATTCAGAGATTTTTTTTAATGCCCTTTCTCTGTCACTGGTTTTCTGTTCCATTGGGAGGCCCGCAGAATGCATTAGTGGCGATTGCTTTAAAAATGCTTAGGTGGGAAAATGACTAAAGAACGGTTAAAAAAGGACATATAAAGCCGTATTACAAAGGCTTGCTGAGAACTGCCGGAGCGCTTCGGTGCGCGCGGAGGCACAACCAAATTCAGGGAGCCGCTGCATCTGTTCCAGCAGGAGAAAGGTCAGCGCGAGGGAAAGCAGACGGAGCCTTCTCCAGGCGATGAATGGCAATCTTAACTCACCGTCTGCCAGCCAGCAGATGAGCTGACACCATTTGCATATGTGCTGTACCTGTGAAGGTGACAGAGGGAGAGCGATGCTGGTGGCTGCTGGCGGCGCCCGGCGGGCAGGGAGCCAGCCCGCCGCTCCCGGGCCGCCTCTCCCGGGGAGACACTGCCCTCCAGCGGCCGCGGCCGGGACTGCGCCGCCGCTCTCCGGACAGAGCCAGGCTGCCCCAGCAGCCCTGCCTGGGATGGGGTTATTCAGAGACAATTTCCGAATTCGAGGCGTTCGCTAAAGGTGTGGGCAGCCCTTGGGCGCGGGCAGATGGGGAGCACTCTGCACGTTCACACTCAAGGCACCTTCTGGTGCTCCGGATTGGCTCCTACCCTAAATACTGCTTTTAAAAACGAGGCTTCTGCTGACAAAGGAGGAGCAAATCACACCGGGTTTTTGCTTCAAAAGCAGCGTTACTGTGGGGCACTTTCACACTTGCCCTAGTTTTCACACTTTTTCAATCTAAAAGCCTTGCTGGGAAGAGCTGGTGGTGATTCTCAATTCAGAAAATAGACAGGTACACCTAAAGCCACTAGCAAAGAGAAGTGTATGTGTCCTGAATACTGACTATTGTGGTACATAACTATAGTCAATACCCATTACTCTCATTTAATTATGTAGCTTTAAAGGTGTGTGGCACTCTGCAGACTAAAAAGGAGCATAGGGGCAGACAATACCAGTGCAGCACATTGAGTTTTTCAATCCACTGCTGATTTCCTTTGGGGACCAAAGCAGGCAAGTGGCCTGGGAATAGCCTCCAGGTTCCAATACAGTCTCTGTTCTGGTTTCCTACAGAGAAGCTTGGCCACTGAAATCTGCCAGATCCAAGGTTTGACTTTATACCAGCCATCTCCAGCTGCTGGAAAAGACCACTGGGTGTATACAGAATACATCCACTATAACTCAAGTTCACTATATCCAGGGTATCGCAATAAAGTCCCAAGATAAAATATCTCAAAAAGCTGTTTATGCATTTGCAAGTAAAAATACCAAAAAAAAAAGTGTATGTTGAGTTCCAGGGTGTCTCTTTTCATGGGATAGGCTTTTGATGAAGTGTGAAGACTTGAAGCCAGAATGAAGGCCTGGGAGCCCAGACCCTTCTGAGTATGGTTTGTTTAGTACCTCACTGGTAGCATTTGTCAGCATGACCTGCCCTGGCTGTAGTACCTAGCTCTGCTCATGAACCCATGGCAAAGTGTGAAGTACTGCCAACAAATGGTGATAAAAACTGTAAGCAAGGTGCTGTCAGCCTTCCACTCTGTATTAGTTTGAGGATTTAAGATATTCAGTGGGATTTCTGTTCACCCTGTACTTTCTGCTCTCCCTTATATTCCAGTTACCGCTGCCTGGCCCTTCTGTACTGGAGGATGTTCCGGCTCAAGAGAGACCACGCGGTCAAGTATTCAAAAGCGCTTATTGAGTATTTCAAGGTGCATTTTTTATGGCATGTTTGTAGATCAATGTTTTTTACAGGAGATACAGCATCTTACTAGAGCAGTAGCTGTGCTGGGATTAGTTTTTCCCCGGTGAAGTCAGTGATGTTTTACCACAGACTCTCATGGCAACATCTGAGCTCTAGTTAGTTCAGTTATCTTCACAAGGGTCCCTCTTTGAAAAATACACACTGTGACCCTTCACAAAGCATGATAAATTTGTTGTACTAACAAACAGGGATTTTCAGATTATTCTTGGTCCATTGTCTAGTGCTATCCAGCTCTTTTGTGAATAGGTTTTGCAGATTTTGCTGTAAGAATCCCCTTCAGGATTACACTTCCCACGAGTTGAAGACTTTGATCTAGATCAGTCCTCAGATGCAGGCCTTCCACTCAGCAGCATCAGTAGGTAGGACAGTGCAGTGGGCCCAGGGAACTGTCAGAGATCCCACACTGAGTTCAGCAGTAGTTGTACAGAAGCATCAGAGGGCAGACAGACCACCTGCCATGTACTTGACATGGTACCCATGGTTTCCCCTTCCTGCTTTGCTTTACCTGTTACTGCTTCCATTTTTCATTTCTGACAAAGTGAAACTTCTTGCAGTCAATCCATCCAGCATGTGATGTACAAACACAAAAATTAGCCTTTATCTTCCTAAATTAAAAAAAAAAAGAAGAATGATCATACAAATGTTTTAAGACAAACTGCTTTGTGGGACCTGAACAAGCATTTGTCTTTGAACACAGGGCTCATCTGTTGGGTTTTTTTTATGTGGACAGAAGAACCTTGAAATGAAAAACATCCATCCTTTGACATTTTGTTAATAAAAAACTTCAAATACAGGCACGAATGCTTATGACCAAATTCTGAACACATGAAGAAAGGGAAGGGAATTGACAGATCTGTTATTTTCAAATGGAAATTGAAGCCAATGTAATTGCTTCAAAAATTTAGCAGTATATAATTCAACATGTTATGTTTCTCTAACAATTACTTGATTTCAGGGGAAAGAAATATGTGCCTATTGAAGTACTTTATTTTTCTTGACCAGTTCAGAGAAAGCTGTATTAAAAACAGCTCTCAACCATGTAAAATATCTCCTGCTAGCAGACAGAGACTGTTTCACAGCAAACATAAAATGGACTTACCCTCTACTGTAGCCAAGAAGAGTTTGTTTCTTTGCAGAGCTCCTGCTGACACAATGATAGCATAGCTTCACATTAGAAAGTATTCTCACCTTTAAAAGCAAAAGTGAAAAAATCATCCATTTGCTATAATTTTCAGTGGAAAACAAGCCAGTTCTCCAGTCCTTTCATATTTGGTATCTAAAAGCTTTCAAAACTAAGTGACATGAAATGCTGACTGCATTAAGAACTTCCTCAGATATTATCAATCAGAGAAGGATTTTTAATCACACATTTGCAGGGAAAATTGGACATACTTTTCTTTTAGAAAAGAAAAAAATACTATTTAAATCTCCTTTAGGTGATTTATTTCCATTATAGAAAAAAAAAAGCAGCAGAGAATTAGAAAGAAGGCCCAGATATTCAGGGGCCAGGCACATATGAGAGAATAAAGAAACCAGGAGAATGGGTTGCAGTAGGGGAAGTGGTATAAGGGATCTCTTACAACATTACACTCTTTAGAATCCTTACCCCCACCCTTCTGGTGCAGAACTGAGAGGAACCTGAAGCAATATGCCTAAAACATGAGAAAAAAGGTGTGTGGGAAGATGTACAGTAAGGCAGAGGTTGGTTACATTTACAATGTAAGTATCCTTGACTCCAATTTTCAAATTTTCCTGCTTCCAACTCTGTAAGTAAACAACAGGCACACAGTTTCCATTACAGTAGAAAGACAAAGACAAGTAGTTCTGAGAGACATCAGAAAAGAAAGGGGGGAAAAAATGAATCTTTTCTGTAGCAGGATCAAATGCTGAGGATTCCCAGGTTGGTTCTATTTAAGATGGCAAATGAGAAATTTTCCTTTTTTATCTTTTCACACCTGAGCTTTTCCTGTTAAAAGGAAAAAGGAAAAAAAAAAGAAAAAGAAAACCCTCTGAAGGAAGAAGTCCTTGTGGGACACTCCAAAGCTTATTTTTCATGTCACGTACCTGGGACATAGAACACCCAGTGTCAAAATGCAGGAAGACTGACAGGGTACACACAACACTGGCATGATTACTGCTAAAATACAGCCGGTGTTGGGATGCACATAGAAACCCAAGAGGCAGTTCAGAAGACACATTAAACTGAGAAACAAAGTTTTTTAAAGAGAGGCTTAGGGGATTGTCCAGTTTGGTGCTGAATGGGTTAAGAGATCAGTGTGTACATGGAAACAGAGCTGATAATTTGCAGATTACATGCAGTTTTACTGGCTTTGGACCAACAGAATCCAAAAGATAGCACTGAAGTTAGGAAGATTCAATCTTGAAACTGTGAAACACCATTTTTTTTCTAATTATAGACAAGAGACATAGAACAGGACACAGAAGAACAATAAGGAAGATAAATAGTGTCTAAGAATTTCTATATGGCTATTTGTCCTTTTTAGAAATAAGATACATTTTAAAAGTAATTTAGCTTCTTCTAGAAGTGCCATGATTGGTGGAAAACAGACATTGCAGATTGTGTGCACTGCAGGATTGCTCCTGGCCTTGAAATCCACGAACATCTGAAGCCCCTTGTTTATGATTTTCCTTCCTAAGCCCTGAGAGCCCTGAGAACCAAGAGGTTTTGTACTGCTGGTACTGCCTGTAACTCCTGCAGTTTACAACCACTACAGCCTTGCATTTAAAACAGTATCCATAAACAGATCTCAAGCTGCAGGACCTTTGTCTGGTCCCACATGGATGTCAAGAAGAGAGGGCTGTTCTCCAGCACACAGTTACTTGCAGGTTCAGCTTCAGGGGAGAGCACAGGGAGGTTACTTTCCTCTGAAGAGTCAGGCTGGCCATTGCTGAATGTGAAACCATGGATGAGATGGACTAGAAAAGCTTGGTTTCTTAGACTTCTTTCTCACAGCCCTAGGACTAAATCAGTCACTTGGGAGAGAGGTGGAATTTTTCCCCAAGTCAAATGGTCAGGAACCAGTGACTGAATTCCCTCCAGCTCCTGGAATTTTAACTACTAAAATAATTTTTAAATTATAAGATCATTTATCCAGTCTCAATTACTGCTGACACCTGAATTTCTCCTGCTTTGTAAATATGATGCTTGCACAAGGTAGTATGGTCTCTCCTCAAGCAATGAAATTCTTTAGCGTAAGCACAGTATACCAGAGAGAATCTTAGTGATTCCAGGCATACAAGAGACCACACTAAATGATCAAATGGCCCCTTCTGGGGTTCTCTGGGGAATCCTTCAGCTATGAAAACCACCAATCTAATCTACATGGGCAGTCTCTTTGACCTTGTGAATGCTACCATGTTTGGACCAAGGGGAACAGCTCCACAAGGAGCGATCATGAGCAAGATTTTTGAGCCTAGTGGTTAAAACACCCACCTGAGCTGCAGATCCTCAGATTCACATCCCTGTGGATGCCAGGCTGAGCAGATTTGCACAGTCTTGCAAGTCCTAGGGGAATGACATTTGTCATTAGGGGCAGGAGAGTGGGAGGAAATCTTTCTGATTTTCTTCATCACAAGAAATTCCAGCCTAAACTTTACAGAGTCCTGCAGCACTTTTCTTTTTTTTTCTGAATTCCCAGGATTTCTGTGAAAAGTTCCATTTCACCTAATGTTTTTCTAATCAGTCCCTATGCCAGGGTGTTGAAAAGGCTGTTTCAAGTCTGTTCTGTAGCACTGCTTCATCATAACATCAGACTAGGCTGACTGGGTTTATTACTTCATGAGATGCAATTCCATCACTTTCTTTACATTTCTTTCTTTTCATTTTGTAGTCTTATATAAATTATATGCATTGTAAATTACTCTTTCCTTTCCAGAATTCATCAAAAGCTGCCCAGAACCCATCTCCTTGGAGTGCCAGTGGAAAGTAAGTTGCATAGAATCTTATATCAGATTGGCAGTTGGAAATTGTATATTTTTATCTGTGGTATGTTCTGATACTCTTGTGTGTTTAATCCCAACACTTTTTAAATAACTGCATTAACACTGGTTTCTAGGAGCACAGGAACTCCATCACCCATGTCCCCTAGCCCTTCTCCAGTCAGTTCTGTAGGATCCCAGGGGAGCACGGGGGCCCCTTCCCCATCTCCTATCATCAGCATCCCGCAGCGCATTCATCAGATGGCTGCCAACCACGTCAGCATCACCAACAGCATCCTGCACAGCTATGACTACTGGGAGATGGCTGACAACCTGGCCAAGGAAAACAGAGGTGAGCGAGGCAAGGCAATGGACTATTCTAGAAGACTGTCACATGATTTGGATCAGGAAAATAAGTACTTTGATATGAAACCTGTCTGCAAAGTAGGACTGCAGATATTATTTCTTTTTTCAGTCTGCTCCTAGTTTGTTCCAAAACAGCCCAAAAAGGCAATTTTGATAGCTGTCTTGCTCAGAAGAGCTGAGCCAGCACTTGTGACAGACAGGTCACAGACTTAGTTCCTGTAAGTAGCACTTCCATCTGTGCATTCTAGAGAGGAAGGTTTGTGGGAGGTAAGACATCTTCTGCCCCCAAAGTCATGGAGCTGCATGGGATGTGTTTAGCCAGACCACGTCAGGAGCAGGAGCACACCTCCTTTCTGCAGAAGGAATGAACAGCCCCTAGCCCTCCCCCATCCGTAGCAGACTCAGATTGGAACAAGGTGCCTGCAGCAGACTTCTCTCAGGTGAACTGGTTTCCATGAGCAAATGCCTCGGCATCTGACTTGACAGTGAAGTATTCCTTAGTTTTCAAGCTAATTTGTGTATTTAAGGCAGGGACGTGGGCAAGATCCAAGTCAAAACAAGGGCACCTAAGTGAAGGTATGTAGATATGAGCTGGGGGCTCATCTCCCATTGCAGTTGATGGAGCTTTATTCAATACCACCAGCAGTTCAGAGTGCTGTTTAGTTCACCCTGAAAGGTGTGTACTGAACAGCACACCTCTCAGGGTGTACTAAAAAGGGAGAGAGGGCTACAATTTACTGAGGTATCCTTACCTAAACTGCCACTCCAGAACTCTCCTGCACATCCTGTGTTAGATCTGCCAGTCCAGGCTGTACGTATCAACTCCCTGAGAGCATCTCAAATGGGCACTACATGCGTCTGAGTAGACAACAGAATTGTCCCAATCCATGGCACAGGGTTGGAACTGGCTGATCTTTAAAGGTCCCTTCCAACGCAAACCATTCTGTGATTCTAAGTCCTGACTGGCTAGTAAGCCAAACTACCCTTTAGGCTGGGTTGACCATGTTGTACAGGCCTCTATTTCTCTGTCATGGTAGCTTAAATATCTAGCATATCACAAATGTGTCATTGGACACTTGTGTGTGGACTTTTTGATCTACTTGTCCTCAATCTCAGAATAAATCTTGCCCAGAGTCTGTTTGCTTTATCAAGACTCAATGGAAATTAATGAAAAGCAAAGCTGAAGAACTCACTGCTTTGTTCGTTAAAAAGAAAATTGTTGTGCATCAGCCTGTAACATCATGAACCACGGGGCTTTAAAATTAATCTCCCCAGCACTAAACTTTCATTCCCATGGAATGTTCAGCCTGACTCAATTTGCAAGAGAATAAAATCTGTTAAAGGGCGACAAGTAGCAAATAAAGATTCACTCTTCTGATGCTGAATCCCTGCACTTTTTTTTCCCCTGCAGATTTTTTTAACGACTTGGATGCATTGATGGGACCTATCACCTTGCACAGCAGTATGGAGCATTTAGTCCAGTACACTCAACAAGGACTTCACTGGGTGCGGAATAGTGCTCACTTGTCATAATGACTGTGTGCCATTCACATGGACAGTATCCCTTTCATGGATAATTCAGTTATTCTGGACACTGTGCTACAGAAATAGTCAGCTACAGCATTGATCCAAACAAAGGTGAATATTTCTTCAATATTGAGCAAAATTCTTCTGAGTGTAGACATGTATGTGCACAGAGGTACAATATACAATGATGTCTCTTCAGAATGAATTGTTCTGTATCACTCTCCAAACATTTTCATACACTAGAAATACTATAAAGAACTGATCTTAATGCACAAACATACCCTTTCTATTATTGTACTGAAAAACTCAGAAACCAAAATCTTATGGGTTGATTGAACCAAGTGCAATAAGCACAGATCCCTATTCAGGAAAGCTCACAATCGATTCTTAACTTTAAGCTTGTACTGAAATCCTGATGACTTCAGCAGAGCTTAAGCACATACACAAGGGCTTTCCTGAACTGGAATGAATGAGGGCAAATCATAGACATGGAGAATTTTTACTGCGAGCATGGACATGTCACAGAAGTTCCCATATTAATTGTGCCATTTCCCTGTTACTTCTCCACTGGAGCACAGAGAGGAGGTGTGTAGTCCACATTAAGATGGAGAAGGACAGCATTCCTTCCTGTGCAATAAGTTTCAACAAATTGCATGCATTTCTTTATCTCCTGTCTTTTTAAATAACTTTACGTCTCGTTCAGCTCCTCACCAAGAGTGCAACCTACAGTATCAAGCAAAAGGAAGGCCTGAAAACAGATATGCTGGTAGGAAGAACTTAAAAGAGATGGTGGAAAATTGCATTCTGTTACTGACAGTAAATAGATAAGGAAAAAATATAGCAAACAGTAATCCATTTAGGAAAGAAAATGTGTTAATTTCGGCTGCACACACACACAGACAGATATTTATAACAGTTGTTGGCTTTGCATGGGAAGGCTTCATCCTGCAGATTTTGACTTTCATATCTTTTTCATCTAGCAGAAGCTTGCAACATTTTCTTCCAGGCTGTATGGGAGCATTACATGCAATTTCCTTTATCTGGGAAGCTGAGTTTGCTGCTCATCAGGCTAAGAACTGTTTCCTATCATAATCCTCTCACTCTTCATGCATAATCCTCAACTAGGCTTTAACGTTTCTTGATTTATGGGATGTTTTCAGTTCCCGTTGACAGGCTGTGTTTTTCATGCCAGAGAATTAATCCCACAATAATTGGAGTTTAATTTGGGTCAGATGAGGTCAAGGCCAGTTCATATCAACCGTGCTTGCACTCAGTGCATTTTTGTTCATTTTCAGTGGTTTTCACATATTTAGGGGTTTTTTTCTATATTGGAAATATTTTCTTTTGCAATCAGATTTGCTGCCTTTACTCAAATCAGCAGTTCCAGTGACTTTCAATTGACTGTTCTTGTCAAAGGCATTAGTTGAACCCTTTTACTGTTATTTTCTAATCTAATTTGCTTACCTATTAAGAAATTGTGAGTACAAAAGACACTTTCAATAGAAGATACAAGTAGAAGTAGCTACTGATACAAATGGTTTATTAATTGGTACTTGCTGCCTTTATTTTTTCATCCTCCATTTTTGAAGAGCTGCATTTTGAAGAAAAGATACCAAACAATATGGCACAATTTCTCAGTCAAATGTCTTTGGTAGCACAGACTCCATGTACCCCGTGGTAAAGAGTGGGCTTATGAGCACACTGAGCCCCACATAGCTGTGTTTTTCTCACCATAACTCCAGCTATTGCTCAGACTCAGCATTCACTGTGTTCTCTGAAGCAGCCACCAAGGAACTGCTCAGCCCCAAGCCATCCTGGGCCAATATTTATGTGCCCATCGGTGCTCAGATACTTCCCCCCAGAAGAATGCCTGTGGCTGTGGCCACCTCATAGTATGGACTTGAGTGTTACAAAGTGGCTGGCTTTAGGAGAGAACATGTACTTGCCTTTAAATGACAAAATACGTGACCTCTGAGTCCTGCTGTCACCCTTAGCCCTGGCTGTCACCCACCCCAGAAGGAACACAATTTGTTTCGTCACAAGTATCGCGGAGAAGTCGATCGGTGCCTTTCTGTTTATCACTTGCCTGATCTCCAGCTGTGGAAGGAAGTCTGTCAGGATTTGCTAGACTAGTAGCAATGGATTCTGTCAGCTGCTTCAATGCCATCCACAGGTACTGCAGGATTTCGCCTCAGATCAGGAAAGTGAAACTCCAGCTAGATTAGCTTCTGTTTTCTTTGACGGTGCCTATGATGTTTATCTTCAGATAAGTTTGGGGGTTTGGGAGCCCTTTCTGATATTTAATGTTGAGAAATTTTAGAAGTAACATATATTACTTGCCTTAAATGGAGTTTAGTTTTATTGCACATGTGGCATTTGAGTTTCAAATATGGAACTTTGAAGCATGTTTATTTTACTAAGATCGGGATATTTTTCTTAACCATGATGAACTCTTTGTATGGATATAATATGTCAAGAACCTTCAAAGAAATGCAAGAATTTATGGTGTTCTGTTGTAACATTTCCAAGTACTAAGCATCTCTGTAGATGATTGTCCTTTCCTGTACATTGCTCTCATATTGAGTTATCTCAGCTAAAATACCTATTGCTTCCATGAAAATCTTACTGATTTTTAGTTTTTGTGCTGGCATCATCTGTGTTGTCTGATGAGCACACTGAGCCTTAATTTCTGGTGGTGCAACAGGATGAGTGGAGTAAAGGGTTTGGCCTTCTCTCCATAGGGTTTCTCACAGCTAAACTATTTTAGCGAGGTTATTTAGAATACTCTTCTGTGCAGGCTGTTTGCTTTCTAGGGTTGTTGCTGATTGGATGTCTGAATGTGGCACAGTGACAACAAATACTGAATTTCATCTTCTTAGGGACTGGTCTGCAAAAGTGCATGTGACTTCAGGTCTGGTCCAGTTAAGCATATGCACCACTTTAAGAACCTGAATAGTCTTAGGCAAATCACACTGTGAGTCAAGGATGCTTTGTGTGTTTTGGATGGGACCAGAGGAGGCTGTCCTTTTTTGCAGTTCCATGAAACACACTGACTTATTTTAATCTGCTGTGAAAGTCCAGGAACATGCAGGCTTCTTTAGTCATAGCAACATTCAGGTTCAATTTTGGAAAAGTAAGAAGTCATTCTGTACAAATCCAGAAGGATTATGCCTGGAGGAAGAAGTCTGCTTACAAACAGAGGCTCCAGAATCAGTAAGAGCTCATACAGCAATGGGAATGGATGCAAAGGAACTGTGTATTGCACGTGGGCTTGACAAATCCAGAACAGCCTATAGGATTCTCACAGGCAGCAAGATCATACAGAGCCCTTGGCCTTAAACCCTTACAGTATGGCATGGTGGCATGAGTGTCAGGTAAGAACAAAGCATATGCAGAGGTTCAAGTGTGGTCAAAAGACAGGCATAGTCCTTCCTGTCACATGGCAGGACACCCAAACCCCTTGTTTGCCTATTTCTTTTGTTCAAATAACAGAGCTCCAAAGGAAGAGATTATAGTGAACAGAAGACCTTAGGTAAAGGAGGTTAAGAGGATCATGCCCTAAGTGTAGATACAAACACATATGTATATACTGTAAATCTAAATAGTAATAAAAGTCAGTCAGCATGAAGGTGCCTACCATTGATCATCAAGTACTCATCACTGAGCAGCCATATCACCTCAGAAGTGCAGTAGCTATTGTCAAAATAATTTGTGTAGCTAATTAATTTATATGAAATGCACCTTTGGGACTGTGCCATAGTATCTCTTTTGTAATACAAATGTTTAACCATTTTTCATGGCTACTGATTCAAATCTGAAATGTCAGGATATCTTTTCTGCCCCAGATGAGAACATACACTTAGACCTGGCTAATCGGTACTTAGTTTATCTACCCAAGAGACTTTAGTAGTCACCAGCCTTAATGCATGTACAGTATATGCTATTCACTGACTTAGTTGTAGGTTTTAATCCAAATGAAATTGGAATTTTCAAAATTACTTGGATTAATGGCATCTGCCTAGATATCCCACAGATGTGACATTAAATGATTCATGATTTTAAGCAAGAAAGTTTGAATTCTGTGTAAATAACAGTGGGTGAATTCCTTGATCTTTTTACAAGATGATTTTTTAAAAATTAAAAAATTGTCAAAGCAATAGGTTTTTTAACTCTCCTAAATTTTTGGCAGGTCATGGGTTCGTGGTAAAAGCTATATTAAGAACATCTCCTTCTGCAATATGGCTTGTCTTTACATAATCCTCTTAATGCTTAATATGTCAGAAAGAAATGTTTCTTGTCCACAGCAATGACAACATTTCCCTCCCCCATTCAGCGAGAATCCTCAAACTAAAGAATAAAATCTCCAGGCACAATAGAAATACAAACAATGCCTGAAGTATACAGACTTGTTAAGGTAACAACAGAAGTCTGTCTGGCGCAGACCTAACATGCCTCCCTTTTTGTTGTCATTTACATCACATATTTGACCTCACTGTGTTTGAAACTAAAGAATTAGTCTAGTTTTCATGTCTTTAAAATGCCTGGTTGGTCTGATCAGTATCATAATTATAACTGTTACATTAGGCTATGTGCTGTGCACCAAGGCCTGGGAAGACATGTAACCACATATAAATTTGTCAGAATACATTCAGAAAAGCATTTGGATGATCTTATGTCTGGTATGTCTCAAAAAATGTGAAACTATGTCTCTGAGCCAATATTGTTAGCATGAAATTTATCTACTTTACTGTCTCTCACAAAGCTGCCATTTGCCCTCAAAAAGGCCAACCCTCCATTTCCAGTATCACTAGCCCCAAGCTGTAAATTGCTCTTAAGGTTAATTAACAAACTGGGAAAGTCACTTTAGGTCCTGTTTGTGCTAACCTGACTAAAGCTACAGAGAGGAAAACACTAAGTTTTAGAGCATCCATTGGTCTTTCAATAGCCTATGGTTTTCTTCAGTGAAATGGGTGAGATCCAGCTGGAGCTATTTCTTTAAATAATTCCTCTGCCTCCACTTGCTGTCTAGCCCTGTTGCTCTTGGTAGCCCACAAGTATGCCTGACTTTCAGGGGTATTTCCTACTTTGGCAGCCCAAGCTACCTTTCCGATTGGGTGCTGGAGCACGGAGCAAGTAACTCACAGGTTGCATAAAGGGCCTGGCTTTTGCCCCCAAAACCAGCAACAAATACACCAAAGCTCCTTTACTTTTGCAATTTGTGTAGCTTGAATTTCACACACTGCAGCTTGAAGCCCAGCCTTATCCCTGCTGCCCTCAAAGAATTCCAGAAATTCCAAGGAAAACAACAGAACTGGCGGGGGGAAGGGGGG
>NW_005054315.1:8500847-8520145 GCF_000277835.1 Geospiza fortis
GGGGGGGGTGGAAAAAGGGCTTTCCTCTGTCCCATGGCACTTAGTCATTTTTGGGAGAAAAGACAGTGAACAGCATGAATGGTAAGGCAGTCAGGTCTCATGTTTCTCATATGTACTAACACAGGGATACTTAACATTTATTTGCCTCATAGGGCTTTATGAGAATTAATTAATGTTTGCAAATCACTTTGTATCCTCAGAAGGAAAGTGCTGTTGAAGAGCTATGGAAAAAACTGCTAAGTACACTGGATGAATTTCACCCCTGAGTCCAGAGCTACAAGACCCACAAAATCCTTAAATACTGTGTAAGCTCTTGGTGTAAGCACTAGAGTGTATAAAACTTGTGCTTAGAGCCAAGGGGTGTCATAGGTGAAATTGTCATTCCCAGAGTATCTATGACTTTGATCCTGGCAGAGAGCAAGAATCACAACAGTACATAATGGGACAAACAGGACAGATTAACAAAGTGCTGCATGGCCATCCTAAGAGTTTCAAATCTTTTTATGTCTTTCAGCCGCTTTGTATTTGTGCAAAAGAAATTTGTACAAAGTATGTTCCTCAAAACAGCCTCAAGTGTTCAAATAATTCATTAATCCAAATCCAGCTTCACATAATTTCAAATCAATGGAAATTTTCTTTTAGCACGGTGTATTGCAGAGAACTAGCTGCTTAACAAAGCATTTTTTTAAAAGTCTCTCATGACAAAATATGTGTCTGATTTTGATGCACATTAACAGTAACCAAAGTGGGAAGTCAGAGATTGGTTGGGAGCACCATGTTCTCCCACTCTGTGTGGAAGTGACCTTCCCAAATCACACCATTGTTAGACAGTATCCCCAGGGCAGACTTCCAGCTCTCTTCTGCCACATTACCCCTAGAAGTTATCAATAAAGCCCTTCACCAAGGACTGAACATGAGTCAAATCAACAAAATGTTTCTAACGTAGTTCGTGTTATTCAGTCAACACTAACAAGTTCTTTCTTAGAAGTAGTTATCCTTTTCTCCTCCACTTGGCATTCTTATATGTGGAATTCTCACCCTGTCAACAGACATGAAAGAAAACATTTCCTGAAGGAACCAGCTAGACATAGCTAACATTTATCAAAGGACAGGCCCTTCTTATTCTTTTTCTCACTTCCATTTTGGAATACACCTCTATTTAAAAAATAATCTTTTCCTTTGCAGTTTAGATTTATCATAGAATCATAGAAAGGTTCAGATTGGAAGGCACCTTGAAGATCATCTAGTTCCAACCCCACTGCAGTGGGCAGGGACACCTTTCACTAGACCAGGTTGTTCAAAGTCTCATGCAGTCTGGCCTTGAACATTTCTAGGGATGGGGCATCCACAGCTTCTTGAGGCAACCTGTTCCTGTGTCTCACCACACTCAGAGTAAAGAATTGCTTCCTTATATCCAGTCTAAATTTGCTCCCATTCAGTTAAAAACTGTTTCCCCCTTGTCCTGTTACTACAGGCCCTAGTAAAGTCTTTCTCCATCTTTCTTATAAATCCCCTTTTTGTACAGAATGACCACGGTCACATTAAGATCTCCCCAGAACCTTCCCTTGTCCAGGGTGAACCCCAGCTCTCACAGCCTGTCTTCACAGGAGATGTGCCCCATCCCTCTGCCCATCCCTCTGACGATCTTCATGGCCTCCCCTGAACCTGCTCCAACAGGTCCATGTCCTTCCTGTACTGGAAGCCCCAGAGCCGGACACTGCACTCCCGGTGCTCTCTCACAACAGCAGAGTAGAGGGGAGAATCACCTCCCTCCACCAGCTGGTCATGTTTTTCTAGCTTTCTGGGTTGCAAGGGCATGTTTCTGGCTCATGTCCAGCCCCCCCAGGACCTTCTCAGCAGGACTGCTCTCAATCAGTGCATCCCTCATCTGTATTGATACTGGGGCTTGGACAAACACAGGGACAGGACTATGTAAATGACCTTGATGGGCCTCATGATGTTCACATGAGGGTCCTCTCTCTCTCAAGGTCCTTCTGGATGTTGAGGTCCCTTCGTGCAGTTCTAGACACTTTCTTCTTCAACTCCATCTCCTGGCTTGTGACATGCAAGACAAGGGAGAGTAGAAACTGGTTGCAGGAAAAAGGTGAAAGGCAGTGCAGAGCTCTCCAAGCATTTCAGGACCTTCCTGCTTTCTTTTCATTCCCACCCCATCTGTGGCATCCACCTTCTCTCATTATTTCTAGCAAGAGAATTCAGTTCTCTCTTGAGGAAGGACAGTGAGCGCTGATGAGTCCATGCACAGTTTTTGATATCTCTTCTCCTCAGCAGGGAAAGGCAAATGGGAGGGACCAGTAATCTGGGGACCAGAAGCCCTTAGTGCTGGTGACTCAGATACCTTGTGTGAAACAGCAGTGCAGCTGGAGGGGTGCCAGCAGCATCTCCTGGCCCAATGCCTCGGCCTGACTGTGCTACCAATCCACTTGAGTGAGCTTTGCCACTTCATGGCCCTGCAGTGGAACCAGCAGGAGCTGGTGGTCTCACCTGTACAAGGACGTTCCTTAGGCCACGGAGGATACACAGTCAGCCTTGTAACAATTCACTGGGATTGAATAGGAAAAGAAGGTGGAATGAGAGAGAAAAAGGATTCTGATTTAAACACAGAAGTTGGAAGTCACCTCATCTTGTACTGAAGGTCTAAAATAAGCGCAATTAATCTCACCCTAGAAATTCTTGTTTGCCTCCACTGGCTAAAAGAGAGTTCGGTAATGAGCTCAGATACAGAGGTGCTATAAATCCCACCCCAGGTTTACGGTCATTGGTGAATATCTCAGGATGCACTGAGGCAGGATGGGGCTGAGATCATGTTGGGAGGGAGCACATATGCAGAAAAATAGACATGTGGTAAATACATTTATTTCTCAGATGTTTCAAGCATATGTTTCAGACTTGGACCACTCTATAATTTAATAGGCCTAATTCCAAAGCAGATCCTTGAGAACTGAGTGTGCACCTTTTTCTATTAAGATTACTGAAATATCAAGAAAATACATTTTTACAGTTTACTAAACAATTGCAGGCACTTTTTCCTTATGTTGCCTGGAAGTAGAGCTGGCCTCCTTTAAAAAAGGAGAAAGTTTTTCTGTAGATGATGAAAGAGATGAGATTGGCTATGAGCCTAAGTGAAGCCGATATTACTCTTTTTTATGGAAATTCAACAGTATTTTTCAATTCATTATGTGAAAATGGGACTTTTATCCATGATGAACAGCCCATAGGCCACACAGACACCTAAAGCTCGTGGCCTGCCAGCAGACCAGTGAATGGCGCAGCAGCTCCTAGGGCTGGCTTCCCTTGCTGTTGGTGGAGGCAGAAAGAGCCCTGGTATGTTGGGAGCTCCAGAGCAGCCAGGTCAAGGGCTTGCAGTGCCATTGTCTCCTTCCAGGGATAGCAACAGGTGGAGCAGGAGCCAAAGCAGAGGAGCCAGGCAGTGTGAGAATTGCTCTCTGGGCAGTGATCGCTGGTCCTCCTGTGCAGAGGCACTGTTCTGTGCTGACCATGGCAGATGGAGACGATAGCCAGAGTAACAAATCATGGCTGCACACACATACTGCTTTTGGCAACTCCCTGCCTTCCTGGGGATGTTATTTATGGAAACCTGGACTGCAGTGGTGTCTGCTGGCCACTGCCATGTTGTGGTAGGCATCCTACAGAGACTCTCCTTGGAGTTGCCATCATGCAGAATTCAAAAATAAACCACACTGTGGACGGGTGAGGGAAACAAATGGGTGGGGAAGGCAGTACAGGGTGGGTGAAGTATCAAGAGGCTTACACATGTCATTACTTCTCCTGCCAGTTGCAACAATCACAGAGTTCCCTCCCCATTTCCCATGCTGCACATGGCACCAGTGGCTGAAAAGGCAGTGTTGCAATCCCAGTGTGGGATCAGCTGTTGGCTGGCAGTGGAGACAGCACACGACAAGGTATTGGCGCATTGCGACTCTTCCCCATCTCCCTTTTCACACAGTGAGCTCCTGAGCAAGGTTCCCTGGCCAGGTGAGGTATGCAGAGACCAGTTTATGACTAGAATTATTTTTGTAACAAACCACAGAGGTTCATTTCCATATTTCGTTTATAGCAACAAACGTCAGCGGATTTTTTATAAAATTACTCAAGTGGAGATGGCTTTGTTTGCAGCTCATAAAATAACACTCATGTTGCTCTCTGAGGATGTGCTACCCGAGGCCTCCCCTACCCTGCTACAGCAGTTTATCTTTCTGCTGACCATAATCCCACAGTATGTCCCCATACAGCAGGCAATATTGTTTACACAGGTTAATAAACGGAGTATTCTGTACAGTAATTTATGCTGTAAAGTATGTACATATATCACAGTAGCAGTCACAAATGCTTTAAACTGCCTTATTTATTAGATTGGCTAGCATTTCTCCCCTTGCTCCAGAATACTTTAAATTATTTTTATCTTGGCATTAGGTATTTTTTTAGTTGCTGCATTTTGACCCAATTATTGAAAAAAAAGGTTTTTACAATAAATAAATATCTAAAATTTAAGTAGAAATAGCAAATTCACTGCCCATCCAACTAATATAGCTCTGACTATGATTACAAATAAATATGGTATACTCTTATCTGTGTATCATAGTATATGCCAGGAATCATATTCTACTTGTGATCAATACGAACAAGAGCTTTAGTAACTTTCACCTATTTCATTCTTCCATTGTGAGACAAAAATATAATAAAATACTTAATGTAAAATGTCCCCTGTGAGAGCCCTGGTCTTATTCCTCCCTCAGGCAAAACTCACATTGGCTTCAGTGGGAGATTTACCTAAGTACAACATAGGGACATTACAAAAATAAGTATATGGCATATAAACAGTACTTGTGCTTTGTAGTCAGTCCTTTCCTCTTTAGTGAGAAACATAGGGTAAATGCTACATCTGTAATGCTCCTCTGTCTCACTCCTTCCCTTCTGCTCTACAAGTAAAAAACTGGGATTTAAAACCAATTGTATTTGTTCCATTCGCTCAAAATAAATAAAAATATTCTGGGGATCAGTTCCAAGCCAAACTAGAAAATAAAAGAAAATGTTGCTTTTGTTTATTTTCATGTTAAATTATGTTACACAATTAAACAGGATAATGCATACAAAGGCAATGAAATTATTAATTACTTGTTTTACTGTTTGGAGATTTTGCTATGTCCACAGTTCATGTAAAACTCATGTAGCACAGTTTCTGGGATGGTGAAAAATCCTACTGTAATGTAACAGAATGAGCCTTAAGGATTTGTAAGAATAAGCACTTTTATATTAAAAAGCAAATATTAATTCATCAGTAATATTACTTTTTTAATGTGACAATAAACCATGAAATCAACATCCTTCTGTCTCAATTATGCCTCATCTGTCTCTTTCTTAAACCTTTTTCCAAGGGAAGCAATTGCCTGGTTTTGTGTCACAGCTTTTGAATCCCATCACAGTCACCTGTGTTCCTGCCTAAGTCACATACCCTCATGCACAATTCTTTTGGAAAAGCTTTGTACAAGGAAGGAGGAAAGGCTCTTTCATTACAGCACATCTCAGTAGCAGGACACCAGTTTTAACTAGGGTGTCTGGCAGGAAAAAAAAAGATGTGAAAAGAGGCAGCTCTCAGGGAGAAGGAGAGCAGTGACTGCTCCATTTTAGTGAGGCACCAGATGAGCACATCACCAATCCATACTTTTCTTTATGCAGATGTAAGAAACAAGCCCCTGTCCTTAAGACCAGTAACATCTGTAAGAGGTGCCAAAGCCAGCCATGATTTCAGCAGTTGCAGAGCAGCACTTCACGATTTACAGACACTATTATAATAAAACCACAAGAAATACAAGTCACTCTCCAGCCTGCCTTCCCTGTCCTCACACACACACAGTGTTTACCAACTATTTCCCAATTCCTATGGCTTCTTCCCACGCAGGATTGCCATTTCTTAGGAATACTTATTCCATACTTGGGCCAAAACTTAAATGCTGCTTTTTTAACATGGCTGTGGTGGAGTCTTGTGGTTCTTTTCTGCACCATCAATACCTGTGGAGTCAGGGGCTGGACATTTTCCTACTTACTGGGCAGGACATATTTTCCAGGCAGCATCTGACAGCCAGGGCAGGTACTGGTGGAATATCTCAAGTGCAGCACAGAAAAAATGACCAAACAACGTTCTGCACTTTGATGAGTCACCACCATACACAAACCTGTGCATTCAATGGACTGTAATCATCACAAGCTGAAGCACATAAATGGAAAGCTTTGGTGCTGATGGTGGAGAATGGATTTCAGGAAGTGACTATGACTCATGACGGGCTGACACATGGCATTGCTGCTCCTGATCACTGCCAGGAGGCTGCTGCAGGGACAGGAAAACAGGCCAGGAATGGTCTGCCCAGGCGCTGGGAGATGACTTCCCCAGGCACTGCCTGCAGCAGCTGATGAACCACACGCAGAGGGACAGTTCCCCATAGCTGTGTTTCCAAGCCCACCAAGACTCAGAGTCAGCCTACTGCTATCTCCCACCCCAGTGCTGACTCAGTCCCACACACCAGACACAGGTTCATTTAACTTCTGCCAGTTAATGGAGTTCCTTGTTTTAGCACTGCTCTTTCCTCTGAACACCTCAGCGCTTGGCTCGTAATCCTGTAAAGTATTCAGAATATGCAGAATTTTACCTCCTGACTTGTTCCTCTTAAACTTCCTCATCTCAGCGTAATTCAAGGTCAGGAAAGAGATGAGGCACCCCTGAGCTAAAGACCTGGAGGGCCCATTACAATGATGTAGTCTTACTTCCCAGGAAAACACAGGCCATAACATTTCATCAAGGGATTTCTTTATGAAAGGCTAATAACTTGATGAAGAGAAGCCTAACCTTTTATTAAGGCACCCAGTTTTAATTTAAAGACACAGAGCAATGAAGAATTTACTGCAGCTCTTCAACTCTTAAAATTCTGCCCCAGTGTTTCACTTTGAATGGTATCAAAGTCACAACTGCAAAGTCATACAGGAAAAAAAAAAACCAAACAAACAAAAAAAACCCTCAAAACCTGAAGATGGAATATGTGTTTTGACAGGGGAAAAACAAGGGGAAACAGCATTTTAGGGGAGTTTCTGTTCGTAATTTGAGGAATGTATGCATAAACATACATTTGTAGTAGTATTTGCTATTCTGAAATAAATTAGTCTGTGATCTTGTTCACTGAACATGCAAGCCCACAAGAAAAAACACAAAGGAAGCATTGCAACAACTCCAGCTGAAATGCAGGCCCTGTTATCATACTTCCACATTTGCATCAAGCTCACATTCACAATAACACGATTCTTAAATTTTCTTTAATTTAAAAATAGGAACGAGCAGCACATCTCAATGTCCCTTTAAATGAAAGCCAGGCTACTCAACTGCCTGGATAGGGATTATTAGCTTGGAATCTCCCATCCTATAAGGAATTATAAATCAGTAGAGATGTACTGTTACAGTGTCTCCCAGGACCATTTATGCAACTCCTGACAAGTGTGAATTTGAACTGATTTGATATTCTGTAGTCATTTTTCAAACACCAGTGTTACAAATCAGCTGTAAGAAGCTAAGGTTACATATGTCAAGAACTGTGACTTGAGAGCACATATGCCTACTTGCAGTTTAAAATAATGGGGAACACAGTCCTATAGGTACAGATCTTTCTTTTATTTTTTTCCTGCTTCCTAGAAAAAAAAATGATTAGCCACACAGCGCTATGGACTGCTTATGATTTACAAATCCTTGCAGGTAAGCAGGAGAAGGAACACTAAGCACAAGGAGTATATCCATTTTGGAAAGCCACTAGGGAAAGCGTACCCATTTTTAAAAGATTTCCCTGAGAGATATTCCCCAGCCCTCTCACTGCTGTTATGCTTCTCAAAAAGTACTAAAACCAAGCTTTTGCAGCCATGCCTACTTAAGAGTTTAGGCATTGTTAGCAGACACATCATTTCAGGTGCCTGGGATCTGGATGACTTGGATGAACCTTCACTTGAGGGAAGAGCTCCTGAATCCAGGCAGACAGCAGTGCCTAAGCAGGGCAATAATCTCCAGTCTCTTCTAAATTATCGGTACCTGATGCAGAGCCCCAGACAAGACCTTCCATCCACCTGGATTCAGAAAAGTACATTCCTGCAGGTGTTCCTCAGGGTACCAAGCAAACCTCTTAGGAAAAGAGTGAACCAGGCCATAGTTCCAGATTGGGGAGTTTTGGTTTTTTGTTACAACCTGAAAGCAAGCCTTAACATAAACAAGCCATCTCTCAGGAAGAGACCCCACTCTGAGCTGCCCATTGGGATCAAGTACTGATTTTTAATACTGGTGTTGGAAAAATGAGCACAGAAAATCAAATCAGCAGAAACTCACACTCCCAAGACAGGCTCCACAGTCCCAAACCCAGCCACAGTGCACCCTCTGCCCAGGGTCTGGGACTGTTCCACCACACCAAGTGTGATCCGCCTTCATGTCATTCTTGCATGTCGAACACTAGCAGCAGCTAGTAGGAAAAAATTAACTAGGCTCAATGGTCCTTTAATGTGATTAATAGAGTATTACTTAGTGGCATTCTAAACTCACTGATTAACCAGAAAAGAAAAAAAAAAAAAAGAGGAAGCTAAGAGTGATAAAAGTTAAAAGATAAACAGGGTGTCTGCAATTGAAGACAACCTGGTCAGTCTGGATTCAGTGAATTGTTTTTATAGCTCTCTCCATGATGCTGAATGGACTAAAAGCTTAAAAACAGGTTTAGATGAGGTAGACATAATTTGTTCTTGTTTCATCAGAACATAAATTTTGACTGGAGAGGGATTTAAATATCTAAGCTTAGGTCTCTGACTAGCTTGAGCTAATAGTTTCTAATCAAAACAAGGTATTCTTTGCTGTGTATGAAGTTATTTGAGTTAAAACAGTGCAAGAGGGGAGGATTTAAGCTTAAACACTGTAAGTGAGGTATACATGACAATTTTTTCTGTACTGGCTGCTTTATATCAAGCTCACAAAAATCATCATCATCATCCAGAGTAAACCAAAAGAAGAGGATAAAGCTGTCCTCTCTGTTTCCAAGCATAAGACAGGGGTAAATTGATACCCACTTCACATGCTTTCACAAAGCTCCTGTAAAAGCACAAATAGGTGCTTTGAGATGATAGAAGGCATCTGGAATGCTGAAAGCAATCCAAAGTTTTCTTTTGATTATACATTTATAATGCATGCTTTCTGAAAATTTTACACTAAAGAAACAGAAGTGCCCCAACAGGGTTTGCTTCTTCAGTTCAGCTGTTCTATTCACCTTTCCATTTGCCTTACCAGTGCCAATTTAAAACAGGTGGGTCAGGCACAACTGGCTCATAATGAAGAGGTGACATTTGGATTACATTGCATTTATGAAAGTATTATTAAATTAAGTAAAAGATTGCACTAACAGGTGTCTTCCTAATTTTAAGTAGTGTTGCAAATTGTCCACAATCCTAGTTACCCTCTCTAAAATAACCTGGACAGATTCTAATTCCACTACAGCTCCTTTTTGAGCAAGACAGCAGAAACAAAAACTTTGTGGATTTCAGCACAAAGTATCCCAACCTCAGCACTGAACCCCCTCAGCAGCATTTTCCCGGATAATATTCTCCACATTACTCCTGAACATCATTCAGTCAATTTCCAATTCATTCACAACTTCCCACCTGTGAAAATTATTCATTTCCAAAATTACGTATTAATATGAAAGACACCTTGGTTTATCTAGCCAACACAACAAAATGGCACTGTAGTATGAAGTAGGCTCAAAAAATAACAAACACTTGAAAGTCAATTTCTTTTTCTGCTTCCAGAACTGTTTGGCGTTTTAGTTATAGAAAACAGAACTGTGCAAACAGGGCCCCCATACAAAAACTATGGCCCACAAGAGCTGTACTGGAGAGGCACCTTCAACTCCAGAACTCTAAGAAAGCTTTCTGCACTGTCATAACAGGACAGCAAGATCATCTATTTAGCTGAGATGCAATTTAGTGCCTGGTACCCCTGACAGCCCTGGAGGTCACTGTCTAATGCTGCATGAATCATCTGTGACTTTCCAAGGAGCAATTCCCACCAGCAAGAAAGCACAGCCAGAAAATGAGTGCCTCAATACCAGAGCATTTAGCACATACAGTCAAATGTATAAGGTGAAGTAGTTGTAGTTCTTTTGACATGGAAGACACAAATTGGCTTTTATAGATCTACAACTCCATGTACCAGCCTGGGCTGAGTGGGTTGGAAGGGATACACCTCCTGCTAAAAATCAAGGGGAGCTCCACCTTCATTGTGCTGCTTGTGCTTTCGGATCTGAGTACATCTTCCAGGCATAGCATGGAATCCAGATGACCCTGCCTTACTACCCTTCACTGCATCTGGGCCATATTACCAGAAAACTAGATTTTTAGATTGTTCTGAATGGCTACAAAGAGGTAATAATAGGAAATCCTGTAGATTGGCATGGAAAAGCTCTTACTGTGAAGACAGCACGGACAGTGTGGGCAATGCATGTCAAATCTACTAATATATTAAAAGGAAGTCATAAATAGCTTAAGGATGGCATAAAACCAAACAGATAGCAAAAGGAAGTATTGAAAAGGCTTTTTCAATTAAGGGTAAGACCTTTCTTCTTGAAGTGGTAGAAAAAAGGGTCTAGGAAGGGGAGATAAGGTCAGGTTATCAGAGAATGCAGTGTTCCTGGGTGGCAAGATATCTGCCAAATGAAATGAGACAGCATGAATGCTAGAGATGCCAGAGAGGAGCTGGTTACAGTAATTAAAGTCTGAAAATGCCTAAAAACAGTACAGACAGCTCAACCAAGACATCTGACCAGGGTACAGCTGCAACCCACACAGCTAACAAGATATCCAGCTACTCAGTCAGCACTGAATTCTCCTCTGGCATACTGTCCATGCCCCTCCCCAAGCCGAGAAGATCCTGCAGAGACAAATGGAGGTCAGAGAGTGAGAATGAGAATGAGTGAGCTGGGGGTCAGAGGGTGTAAAGTTAGAGGCAGAGACTATCACCAGAAGAGATTGAAAGGAATGAGATTTGTTTATCTGAACAAAGAGGCAGATAGGAAGGCACACAGTAAGATAAAATACCAAATACTCTCGAGAAGAAATATCTGACATTTTTCTCTAACTTGCTGCATAACACAAGAATAAAGGAACATTCAATGAAATGAAGACCTCATGCATTCAAAGCTGATCAAATGAAAGTCTCTTTCACATAATGTGTAATTGGACAGAGGAAGATATCACCACAGGAAGCACTGAGGTCAAGAACTGTGCAGGATTCAAAGAAGAATTGGATGGCTATATGGATCACAGGAATATCCAGTCAGAACAATTATGCTAAACTTTGGAAAAAGTAAAAAGACAGGCTTTCAGAATTTAAGCCAGTACCTGACTACAGGAGAATTAAAATTAGGTTTCTATAAGGGCAGATTATCCCACATCTTTCTTGGACGTCCTTCTGTCCTTGCAAGAAGTTGATGCTGTTCTTTTTAGGCCAGAACATCAGTCTGCACGAACTACACAATTCCTATTTTCCCACTTCCACATAAGCTTTAGAGGCACTGAATAGCTTTGTGTAGCTGCAATAAAGTCAGCAAATTCAAACCCTCCTGTTTTCACTAGTGATACAGCCATGGCACCCCTTGCAGTTAATCAGCATAAGGTGTTTTTATCTCAATTTCCTAGTGTGGCTACAACTGTGGAGCTGCAGCCTTGCAGACATGGAGCGGCAGCATTTGCTACCTCCCTCACCTCACCCCAGAGACAAGCTCAGCCTTGTCAGCTCCTTTTCACTGTCTTGCATTCCCTCTTACAGAAGAGGTAAAACTTGATCAGAACCTGAGCTTAATCCAGTAGCAAGCTCTCTGTTGGGAGGCTTGTGCAAATGAACCTCTAATTTCCTGATAATATACCCCAAATACTGTCTTGTCTGGCCATGGTGCTAAATGGAAGAGCCCAGGCCTCCTGTCAATGTCCATGCAGTTAATGTGTGCTCTAAACCATGTCTACCAGCTTCAGGACCTCAGGGCTCAGCAGGATATACAGGCCCCATCCAACTCCTGCAGCAGGGGCAGCAGTTCTGTATTTACATCACGCATACAGCAGTTCTGTATTACACAGCACATGTCAGTAAATGTACTTCAAGTGCCTCTCTAATCCCTGCCCAACCATGCACTATTTTTCTAGGCATAGATAGTTTCCTAGACAGGCATAGGCACC
The DNA here is from genome assembly GCF_000277835.1 of Geospiza fortis. Taxonomy (NCBI): domain Eukaryota; kingdom Metazoa; phylum Chordata; class Aves; order Passeriformes; family Thraupidae; genus Geospiza; species Geospiza fortis. The sequence continues at coordinate 8,513,121 of NW_005054315.1, forward strand.
TGAAACCTATTTAATTGCAGTTTTAGCACTTACATACCCTTTTACAGGTATTCCTGCTTCCAGTTTTTCCTTCCTTCCCTAGCCTGGTAAACTACCTGTTGACCTCAAACTCAGCCTATTGCTGTCCCAGCTTTTCACAAGTAGCAGCCCAACAATCTCTATCTTAACTAGACCTGAAGGAAGACAGGGGAACATTTACCTTCCCCCTACCCTTTTCTCCTCTTCGAATGTGGTTTGGGGGAATCCACATTCAGTATGGCTCGTGTGCAAAGGTGGTTCATTCTATTAGCAGGCAGATAGGTACAGCTTAGGAATCTATACAAACAGAACCCAAATAAAAACAAACCCTGAGACCCTGGGGAGAGATTCTTCCCTTAAATGATTTTTCTACTTTTATCTGTGTCTTTATTTGTCCTCCTGCTTGTTCCACAGGACACCTCCATGTACTGTACTGTAATTGTGCATCATTCCCTTGACTGAGTTATGTGTTCCTGAAGCTGTATTTCACCATAGCCAACTCAATGGAGTCAGAAGGTAACTGTCCTTTTCTTGTGCAGCAGTTTGTGAAGCTTCTGCTCTCTGCTCAGTACCACTTCCTTAATTTTTATAATCTTGTATTACTACAACTATTTTCTGGTATTTGTACTGATCATTACTGCAATTTTTAAATTTCTTTAAGGTCTCCTTGACCCTTCAGAATGAGCCTCTTAACTTTGCCTCAGAACTGAAATCATTGAAACCATTAAGAGTTTAGTTGCTTTATAATGCACCTTTCTCCAAACATAACCTTCCTGAGACAGTGACCCATGCTCCATGCAGTAGTCTGGGGCCTAATAACCATTTTCCAGGGGACTGTATTGCCTCTTTGGTGGTGCATTATAGCTCACTGTTCCATCGGTCTAGTGTCTTGTTTGCCTTTTTTATTGCAGCTGTGCACTGAAGTGACGTTTCCTATGTGCTTTTTTTCCACAGTAACCCCTTTCTGTCTCTGATCAGTGTGTTGAATGTAACACCCATTCCCTACATTTGCTCTTTGTTCCCAGACTAATTACTTTTCGTTTTCTACACCAAGCAGCATTTGCCATCTGCTGGCTCATCAACTAAATGATCCAAATCCCTTTTGAATCTGCTTGCATTGTTCCTTATCGCTTCTCTGTGCTTCCAGTTTTACCATCCAGCCAGTGGAGATTCCTTGTACACAGTGCTCAGCTGAGGCACAGTAGCAGAGAAATGGGAAACCACATGATCTTCTCACACCTAGGGCAGAGCATCCTGCCTGCATTTGCCACTTGCTGCATTCATACAGAAAAGAAGGGTTCCCTTTGGAAAAAATTAGGCTCACATATGCTTGAGCCTGCTTGAGATAAAGGATGGCTTTAAGCCCAGGCCCTGTGCTGGAGGACAGTGCAAGGCAGCCTCTTACACCAGGGATCCCAAGACAGGATGCAGCTTTCAGGAACCTCATCTGGTGTGCCCACACCAAGATACAGCAGGTACTCCACTGCCCACCTCACAGCTCCCATAATGTGTCCTGGAAGAAGAGGCACATTCCACATCTCCTCACACCTTGTCCTGTTTGTGTGTGCACATCTGCACATGGGGAAAGGGGAAAAGGAAAGATGAACATGGAAACAGGATGAGATTTCACTCCTATAGAAACAGCACCATCACAGCCCTACAGGCAAAAGTATCAATTTCCTCTCAGCCCAACAGGGCAATTTCTGAAAATCCAGCACAAAGACCTAATTGTGGGTGACCCAGTTGTGGCCTTATGGTACCTGAAGGGAGAATACAAAAAGACAGAGACTGTTTGCAGGGGCATGTAGTGACAGAACAAGGGGGAATTTTTTCAAAGTGAAAGAGAGTAGGTTTAGATCAGATACTAGGAATAAATTCCTTACTGTGGGGGTGGCGAGGCATTGGGACAGGCTGTCCAGAGAAGCTGTTGATGTCCCATTCCTGGAAGCCCTCAAGACCAGTTAGATGAGAGGCTGAGCAACCTGGTCTAGTGGAAGATGTTCCTGCCTACGGCAAGGGGATTGGCACTAGATGATCTTTGAAGTCCCTTCCAACCCAGGCCATTCTATGATGAATTTATGAACTTGTTCTGAAATACCTCAGGAAATGTCCAGTGTGTGGAAGGCCAGATCTATGTGTAAGAATCAGGGGTCAGCTGGGGACACACACTTTTTTCCAGGCTCTGAGAACCAGAATAGTGCCGCACTGATGTTTTTAAAACAGGGTTTATGGGCAGGCTTATGCTGTGCTGAAGCATGTGCCTAATGGCATTCTCTTGGAAACTCTTTTCTGTCTCAGGAATAGGAAGCCTGACTTGCTGATCTGTTGCCTTTGCCTTATTTTGTTTGTCATTTAAGGAAAAAAATGTCTTGGATTACTCAGAGTGAGCAATCTTCAGGATTATTTTTTTTGGTCTTCCCTTGAAAGCATTGCACACACTTGATGCATTAGCAGTTGCCTACCCAAGCTACATTCAGGTAAGAGAATTAGACAATCTGTGCATTGCTTGCAAATTTTCTAGTAATTTATTTATGTGGAAAATGACCACGGAATGGTTCACTCAGAAGGTTACCATTTTGTAGCTGTTTTAGGGTCCACATGTAAAATTATCTATTTTTTTTCTTTACAGTTCATTGATTTTCTGAATCTCAAGTTCAGAAAGACCGAGCTTGATTTCAAACATTTGCTGCTCCCATTTATATATGTGTTTTTACATGGTGATTTGAGTTAGGACTGCAAAACGTAGATAAATCTTTAATAAGCTATGAATGTCACAGGAAATAATTTGTGCCATGCCTTTCTCGGGCAGGCAATCAGCATAACCAGCCAAACTAACTTGTCCTTGCCTGTGATTGGAGATAGTACTTTTTATCCCCAATTTTTCATGTTTCAAATCAGCTGGAGTTATAGATGCTTGGCATTTTTGAAAAACAATTTTTAACTCTAATCGAGCATGGAAAAATTAGCATTTACTCCTTACTACACTCACATCCTCTTTTCTGCTACAACAGTGCAGTAGGAAAAGGGAGTTTTGCTAATTCATAGCATTCTTTATTAATATGTAAATCAGAGGAATTCATCACAGTCATGAGTGGTAAGATTTTTCATAGTCTTCCTTTTAGTCTTAGGTCTCTAATAAAAGAATGAAGCTCCAAGCTGAATTTCACTTAGTTTCATGTCTGAAGAGTTAGCATTCTGAAAGAACAGTGACAGCCAATATTCAGCATTTTTAAACAGCAAAACTGCTGCAAGCTGGTTTAGACCTGTCCCTGTACATCACAGCTGTAGCATTTGTGCAGCACACAGCCTCACAGAACTGCCTGGAATTCGGGAGTGTGATTGGACCATGCATCTCTAGGATTATTCAATTCACTGGAACTTCTCAAAACCTTCTCTACCATAACATTTAGACTCCACCCAGAGCCTCAGTCTTGGTTTCCCTTCTGGCAAGTTTGCATACAATGAAAACAGAACAGGAATCTTGCAAAAAGGGAAGGATTCCAATGTTCCTCAATGACAGTATGATTTGCTCAATGTCATAATATGAAGCAATTGAAAATCTCTCCAAAATCACTGCAGTGGCCTCTGTCTACATGCAACCCAACCAAACAAAAAAACTCCAAACTTGTATTGACCAGTCTCCTCCTCTGGCTCACAAACATCCTTGGGATATTTTTGTACCTCTAGACTCAGAACAGATTTTTTTTTCTTTTCTGCTACTTTCTACTACTAGCATGGTCATAACTCATGCCATTTCATCCTTGCTGACATGCTGGCCTCTTTTCTTCCCATTCTACTATCCACATTCTACTTGTTTATCCCTTTCTTTAGTGTTGTGGCAATTCTGACTCACTCTGGGACTCCACACTGGGCTGAGAGCCAGCACAGACCAGATCCATTCAAGGGGCTGTTTTCTCACGAGCTGTCAGTTTCCCTGTACCTCAGAACAGCCAAAGGATAAAGCGTTAAGAAGACTGTGATGCATGGCAGAGAAGTGAGAAGAATATGAAAGACTGACTTTTGTGACTAACATTCATCTTAGCTAATATCAAACATTCCAAAGCCCAGACATTTACATATGAGTTAGTCACCCTAGAGTCTGTATAGTCAGGTACATTCAAGGCTTGCTCAGCTGTATCTAAATTAGGAGAAATTAATTCAATCCTTCACTTCTGGTTCAAATTGCACCTTCTGTATCAGCATTCACTAAATCCACTAAATCCACTTCACTGATGCCAATACTATTTTTCAATACTTACATTCTTAAAAAAAACCACAAGCCATAACATGAAAAAGTATGCCAGAGTACAGCTCTGTCTTCCAGAGTACCTCAGGATCCTTTCTGCCTGTTAACTGCAAGTAGCAACAGAATCTGTAATTTGTTTGGTATTCACTGTTATTCAGGAACCCTGAGAGACAGAACAAATACACTGACTAATTTCTACCATGGAGAAGCTGAGCTCTCCTATGGCTTTAGAGAGAAAGAACCCCAGCAATAATTCCTTGCCCTCTGTGCAGAGAGAAGCGAAAATGTAAGCCTGTTTGACTGTTGCCAATGGCATCCATTAAATCTCTGATTATAATACCCACAAAAAAAACCAAAAACAAAAACAAAAAACCCAAATAAACAAAAACTTTGATGGGAAGTAAAATATATGGACTTGTGGACTTCCATATAACTGAGATCTCAAATGATTCTGAGGGGGAGGAAAACACTGGCTCCAAGCAGAAAAAGGGGAAAGAACTGGAGGTAACTGGCCTCATAAGAGAAAAATCCTTCCCCTTCCTTAACACAGACTGCCTAGAGTTCACAGAGAAAGAGACTTCAGAGAGTAAGAACTCTCCTCCTATGCAACTTGTAAACAGGTCAGCAAGGGGCCTTGCAAAGTCCTGCAGTCAGCAGGGAATCCATCTGCTGGGTCACTGTCAAGAGAGATCCATTTCTCTGAATCGGGAGAAACAGGGCAGTTAGGTGAGAGACACAGCTTTAGGCTTCTTTATGTCATTGTGATCCAATATGCCTACCTGGGGTTTTGTTGTTAGTTTGAGGTTGCTTCCAGTTGCCTAACAGTGATTTTGTTGTTTTGAATAGACTGTCCTGTGTTGTAGCAACAACTGCTTTAGGCAGAACCCTGTACCAATGTCTGTGTCCAAGCTCAGCTGGGAACAATCAAGAAACTGTAAGAATCACAGCAAACGAGATCAAGGTCTCCACTTCAACTTCTCTTTAAAATACGGAGGCAAAACTTGCAATCAGTGAGTATTAGCCTAAGAAGACTACGAAAGTAAAAGGTAAATGGAATAAAGACACACATTTTATATATATATATATATATATATATATATGCACAGTATACTCTTGCTTAGTACCTTTGAGTATTGAGCCACACTTTCAGATTCACTAAAAATGGGGCTGTAGGTGGCAATCCAATCATGTATTTCTGCCCTTCACACAAGGAATTTTGCATGGAGGGAACTGCTGAAATGGAGATACCAGAGCACTACTGAGATGATGTAGAAATCTTTGCAGATGTGCAATTTTCATCTAAAATAAATTCTACTGCAGTGTCCTTAACTGCTTCAGCACAAAATTAGCCAAAATAAAACTTATTTTTATGTATTCTTCCCAGTTGCAAGGGCAGATGCAGCCCTGATGTATGACTGGGGGAGGATTCTCCACCATCCAGCTGTGCCCACAGGATCTGCATTAGCAAAGAATGTTGCACTCACCAATGCTTATGAGCAAGAGGAAAACAAAACCAAAAGGTCTTTAGACTCTTCAGTAAATCAACACTTTGTGTAAAATAGGCCTGATGCATTGCTCCATTCTGGACATTAGTGTACCTCTCCAAAATGACTTCTGGGGGGTAATGTAGATTCATAAAATAAAGCCACGTGCCAGCATGTTCTACTCTTAGCTGGGCAGTACATGAGACAAATATATATTGGTAACACCTTTACCTTCAAGCACTGGTCCTGTGATCTGCAGTAGTAACTCAACAACCATATTGCTCCATCATTAGCAAAATGCCTAAGCGAAGGTGGGCTCTGAATCTTTCCAACAGCCTTTCCAGGTTTGTTTATTTTTCATAATTGCTTTGCTTCCCATAATTTTTCACCTAGGTCTTTATTCTTGCCTTGAGAAAGCCTTCTGTGCAAAGAGCCTCACAGCCACTTACCCTAATGCCAGGCCCAAATGCAGACTGCTGCTCTCTGCAAGGTTTGATTTTATGTTATTTTATCCTTTCAGGACTGTTCTTAGTTACACACTGAGAAAAATTTTTAAAGGGTAGGGGGCTGGTGCAAATTGTTTGCAAGTGTATATTATCCTAGAAGTTTAGCAGGTTTTTGTTGTTTGTTTGGGGTTTTTTTCTGTTATGTTTAAAAATCACACCAGAGAAACAGGGATTTCTATCCCTGGCTAGAAATCTTCCTTAGGTTCTTTCACTCTTGAAAGAGCGAGAGCAGCTCTGCTTAGCAGAACTAATTAATCATAATTGTAATAAAACATTTATTCCACTTCAAAATATCTGACTGCATTGTGGTTTAGGAGCTAACAAAAATAGGCATCATGATTAAAAAGTAGGCGTAGGCAGTGATATGTAATAATGCTACAACCAAACGCTGCAGATGAGATTTTACAACAGCACTTCCACTGGTTAACATGAAACAATAGTGTTCGGTCAGGAAACTACTGCAATAATCCTGCAGCTTTTACATGTCAATATTTAGGGCATTACTACAGCAGGCTGTGTTACTACAGCATCGCAGGAGTTGTGAAATGTGTCTCTGTCGTTCATCATTACCTCGGCCCTGCGAGAGACGTGCGAAACTACAGACGGGCTGGCTTCCCCTCCCTCCGGCTCCGCGGCCGGCTCCCGAGGGGCGGGAGGGCGGCGGGGCTGTCGGCGGGGCTCTCCGGAGAGCGGCTCCCGAGGGCCGGGAGGACGGTGGGAAGAATGGCGGGGCTGTCGGCGGGGCTCTCCGGAGAGCGGCTCCCGAGGGCC
>NW_005054315.1:8520375-8523852 GCF_000277835.1 Geospiza fortis
GTCCCCGATCCCGGCTGGCTGCCGCAGGGCTTCCGTGTGTAACACGTGCTTGCGCGGAGAACAGCACCACGCTGACGGCCACGGCCTGAGCCACTCGCGGGCAGCCGGGCTGGCTGTGCTGGGGATAGGAGACATCGCTATGAAACAGCCTTCTGTGCCTTGGGCGGAGACAAACACCTGAATGAACTACAAGGCTGAACCTGTTGGTATGAAAGGGTCCAGAGGCAGAGATGGATTCAGTGTCTTCTCATCCCTCTGCTGCCCGAATAAAAATCACCTCCGAATTTGCAGCTGAGAGCTAAACCTGAGTTTGAGTTGAACACACCCAGCGTGAATTTGTCATAGGTGATCCTTCCAAGAGCTCCTGAGCCAGGAGAACTAGAGTGGGAAGTAAGGACCTTTCTCCCATTTGACAAGGAAAAAGTCCACTGCTGCTATTCTCAATTGCTTATTTGTCTGTCACGACTGCTGCTTACAGCAGCTGCAGGCCGGTGACTGCCATGGTAAAGCAGTGAGCAGCAATTGGTTGTCAGTTTCACCTCATGGACCCTCTCTGGGAATGGATGAAGGTGGCAAAGACACCTTCTACTATACAATCAGCTTGGCTTTGGTAGAGCCAAGCAATTGGAAGTGCTCTGCCCTTTAAACGTAACTACCTGCAGACCAGCAAAACAGCAGGCAATGGCATAGCCCAAGTTTTCTTCTTCCTCCGTGGAATGGCAGAAGATTGGTGTTCTATTAGCCCTTGCACTGGTGTGTAGTTGACAGGCCAACATCACCCTGGGAAACACGTGAGACTAGGAAGAATACACAGAAATATCAGCATGGGGAGGGATCTTCCCTTGGTGGCTTTACATGCCCCTTCTGACAGTATGAGATGTCACGACAGAAGCCTCAGGTGCCATGGCAGCCACAGTCACTGCTTGGTAACACCTCCCATATTAGGCTGCAAGTAGCATGACCCTGAGTTTCTCGAGTTTCACCTGGAAATGCCTTTGTGCGGAAGGTACTGAAATTACATCAGACATACTTTCCATAAGTTGGAGCAGATTTTGAGTCAGAAAATGAGATTTATAGGCAAGGGCTGCTCAACAACACCACCTCATTGAGATGCCCAGCTAAAACCTCAGTCCCTCTGAACACCTAGTGCCTCTCTCCCTATGCTCAGATTGGATTTCAAACTCAATGAAGACAGCAAGAATGCTTTTACTGAAGTTAGCAGGCTTGAACCAGGCTTCACCCTGTAAATATTTACCAACGACTAAGCAATAAACCCAGTTCCCAATCTGGCTACTATAACCTAAGATGTTTCTCTGTCAGTTCAGGAGCTCACTGGTGAAGATGAGTTACAGTGTGAGGATGTTAAAAGACAGAAAATAACTCACTACTGTTATTTTTTGGCCCTTTTCCTAGACTTACCTATTTTTATCCTCTTTTTAACATTAATTATGTTTTCTGTTTCTTCCTAAAGCAATATTGGCCTATTTTAACTAACTGTATCTATTCTTTGCTGAAAGTGTAGAATGGCTGTTGCAGTTTTTTTCACTGGTAACTCTTACCCCAGCTATATTTCACAAAACAAAATAGCTGTCTCCATATGCCTCTCTAAATAATTGTTGGTTCCTCTTGTAATTTGCTTATATGTCACTTTCTATTTAAATATAAAATACAATCATTGACTAACCATTTTAAAGCTGTTCTTGCTAACTTAAATTAATCCCTATTCCACTTGTCTTTCTGCCTTTCTGCTCCACAACTGCCCCCTAGAGAAATAGCTCTGTAAGAAAAAAAAATAATGCACATATCCAGTCATGCAATACTTTTAACAGTTAGTTTACTCTAGACTGGCAAGGACTGGGATTGGTAGAGTCATTTTCTGGCAAAACTGGAAAATGTTGGACCAGTGAAATGGATATATTCTAGATAACATATATTTTCTGAACAGTATTTTTCAAAACTTTTTTTTTTCATGTAATATAATTGCTGATAAAAATTAGACTGAAAGCAGCCAGCCACAATGTCTCCAAAATTTGACTTAATGCTGGTCACAACTCTCATTACTGCATCCCTCTGGCAGGAAACACCCATATAGTGAAGACAAGTTTTATTAAAATACTGAGCAAAAGTCAAATATTTGGGTTTTTCTCGTGAAGGTGCTAAGAGTTGGGCCGTAAAGTTTTCTCAAAGTGAAATGCAGCAAACACTCTGGCTAAAATAGCTGATGCTCAGCTGAGAGACACAAACCTGAACTCAAGTTTTCCTTATCCTGCATGGATATCTTGAGCAGTGTGTAACTACATATGGGTGAAAGGCTGGACATTCATTAAGTTTTTGATGTTACCACGCAAAGTAGAGAAAAAAATATTTGAAATTGTAACATTTTTCACAGAACAGGACAACTGTGGCTATGCAGATGGAGAAAAGAAGGTTCCCCATAAGCTCTTGTCTTACAGTGACAGCTTCATCCCTAGAACTAAATCCATCTGGGTCTGAGTCCATCTGACTGGTGTGGTTATAACCAAATTGGAGTTTTGCCTAGCATCAGTGGGAACTCCTAGCTGATCTGTTTGTGTGGACACAACTGTAGGACTGGGGCTATTTGCTATTTATATAACAAATTCCATATACCAGAATCAGAAGAAGTCAATAGTAATTTTTATGTAAATTGCATAAAGTAGCCCAATTAATAAGATTGGTGTTTCTCTCTTATTTCCCCTACATTCCCATACCTCCATTACACCTGCTTTCCTATAGAAGAATCTCCACATACCCTATGTTTAACCCCAGAATTGGCCTTCCATTCTTCTCAGCCTCCACATGGATACACTTCACAGTATCCCCAGTGTACTGAAAGGAGGTTTTAACCACGTGGGGCTTCACTCTCTTCTCCCAAGCAACTAGTGACAGGACAAGCTGTGCCAAGTCAGGTCTGGGTTGGACATCAGGGGGAATTTATTAATGGCAAGAGTTGTTAAATATTGGAATGGGCTACCCAGGGAGATGGTGGAGTCACCGTCCCTGGAGGTGTTCAAGAAATATCTGGATGTAGCACAGTGCTATGGTTTAGTCGACAAGGTGGTAACTGGCTAAAGATTGGACTTGACAATCTTGGAAGTCTTTGCCAATCTAAAAGATCCTGTGCTTCTGCAATTAAAAATGCAGAATCACATGGGAAGTAGTCAGTGGGTGTTATTTATCGAGTGGAACAAGCAGGCCCTTCTCCTGTGGGAAAAAATCCCTTCTACAGCGAGGGTGGCGAGGCCCGAACCTGGCTCAGCTCCAGTTCATCCAGGAGGCCCCAGTCCGGTCAGGGAAGGGGGCAAGCACCGCCACAACCCCACTCGGGCCTTCCGCACCCGCGTCCTGGCTGCAGGGCGGTCCCCGGGGGCGGCAGATCCGGGCCGTGCTGAGCACGGCAATTCCCGGGGCTGGGCACGGCACTCCCCGGTGCGGCCTCCGCTGCGTCCCGGTACCGAG